>NW_027062617.1:941099-1541099 GCF_032884065.1 Artemia franciscana
TTCATTTTCCTAGCTTAATTACTCATTTTTACAATACTGCAAAAAACAAGAGCTAAGAGCTCATATGGCACTTGTGTAGTACTGATGAATGAAGCATTCGGGAATAAACTCAAAACTCCTGAAAATCTGGATATTTCATTTTCCTAGCTTAATTACTCATTTTTACAATACTGCAAAAAAACAAGAATGGCACTTGTGTAGTACTGATGAATGAAGCATTCGGGAATAAACTCAAAACTCCTGAAAATCTGATATTTCATTTTCCGAGCTTAATTACTCATTTTTACAATACTCAAAAAAACAAGAGCTAGAGTTCATATGGCACTTGTGTAGTACTGATGAATGAAGCATTCGGGAATAAACTCAAAACTCCTGAAAATCTGGATATTTCATTTTCCTAGCTTAATTACTCATTTTTACAATACTGCAAAAAAACAAGAGCTAAGAGCTCATATGGCACTTGCGACGAGGCAAGAAGAGCCAAGAGAAAAGAACTCATATGGTATGAGCTCTAACAAAATTCTAAGAATCAATAGATTGATTTAAAAGGAAAATCAGAGGCTTAATGCCGGTCCGAATTTAAAATAAGAGCTCTGAGTCACGATGTCCTTCTAGATATCAAAATTCGTTAAGATCCGATCAATTTTTCGTAAGTTAAAAATACGTCATTTTTTCTAATTTTTCAGTATCTAAGGCTTCTGCTTATTTTCCCCACCAAGTTTCATCCGATCCCTCCAATCTAAGTGTTGTCCATGATTTTAGGTTCCCCCACCCCAAACTCCCCCCAATGTCACCAGATCCGGTCGGGATTCAAAATAAGAGCTTTGAGAGACGATATAATTCTAAATATCAAATTTCATTGAGATCCGATCACCCGTTCGTAAGTTAAAAATACCTCATTTTTCTAATTTTTCAGAAATAGCACCCCCTCCAACTACCCCAAAGAGATCGGATCCGTTCCAATTATGTCAATCATGTATCTGGGACTCCAATCTAAGTGTTGTCCGTGATTTTAGGTTCCCCCACCCCAAACTCCCCCCAATGTCACCAGATCCGTTCGTAAGTTAAAAATACCTCATTTTTCTAATTTTTCAGAATTAACCCCCACCCCAGCTACCCCAAAGAGAGCGGAGACTTGGGGGTTTTTAGACAAGCCGCTTTTTTTTACAGTAGCCTCATTTCTTATCGTCATCTTCACCACAATATCCTTTGAGAAAACAACAGCTAATCACTCTTTGTAAACATATCTACGCATAAGAGAAGCTTCTTCTTGAATGTGATGATGATTTTTACGCCACAGGGAAGGGATTAGCTCCCTCCGCCAATTAACACCATATGCAGCGGTCGCACAATATGCGAAGTGAAATATTACACGTGATACCTAATAATGAAAAGAAAGGCAGTTTTAATTTTCAAAAAAGATGGACCCCTTAGATATAAACATGAAATTAATTTTTAGTTACGGTAATTAGTTTTAAAATTGGCGGAGCCAGCGACAAAATTGCGGTTTTTGTTAAACTATCAACCCTCTACGGCATCTGGCTTAGACTGACATAAGCCAAGTTGGTTTCGAACTCCATGGGAGGAATTTCAGGATAGCATGAAAGAGTTTCCTCGGATTTTGCGTAAAGTTAATGAAAAGAAGAGGAAACAAGGGTTTATTGCTACTACAACTAACTCACAAGAGCACCAAACGCCTGAAACCAACACAGCTAGTTTGTAAGAATTAATCTTCAACGTGCCACTAAACTAGGATATAGCCAATTTATGGTACTCAAATATAGTATAAAAGTTGTGGTCAATGTATGCTAGTCATAGATGTCAATATGACTCAAATGCTGGTCTATGAAAATAAACTGAACAGACGATAATTTTAGTACTTTAATTTGGGTTTAAATGGAACTGAAAGATATTAGCATCACAAAAAGTATGGCGTTCTCCTGCAGAATTAGAAAAATTTAAAAACTCTAAATTAAATTAGTCTTTAAGCTATCAAATTTTAGATCTTAAATACAATCCAGAAGTAAAGGAAAAAAAAAAATTAAACAAAAAAGGTAATCAAAAGTGAAAAAGAAGATGCAAAATACTTATTTATTTATTCCGCAATCCGGTAGGCCTTACCAAGCTTGTTACATCCCTTGTTATATTTTCGCAAAAGGATATTTTTATTTTTTGGTACAATGTAAAGCAAAAAAAACAAGATAAAAATATAGGTAAATATAGATAGTATTTGTATAGAGGTTTCTCAAATAAACAAAAAATCCATTTTTTTTTTTTACATAAAAACTGTTGTAGTATTACACAGCTTACAACAATAACGATTTTAGAACAGTCCAAACACAAATAGTTTTTTTTTTCTTAAATTAGATTTTATTACGTTTTAGAAAATAGCTGTTCCTATCAACAAAATTAAGCTATTTCTTTACATTTTAATATTAATGAAAAAGTAAATTTATAATATTCTTTGCTTTAACTACGTCTCGCGCAACGTCCAACAGTAACACGCTCGCAATGCATGGACTTCACTTGCCATGCCATCGGTGTCCTAATGTAAATAATAAAAAAAAACAAGTGTTTTTAACTGAAAGTAAGGAGCGACATTAAAACTTAATTGAACAGGAATTACTTCGTATATGAAAGGGGCTGCTTCCTTCTCAATGCCCCGCTCTTTACGCTAAAGTTTGACTCTTTCTCTCAACTCTACTTTTTACAACAGTAAAAACCTCAATGCATGTTTTGATTTTGGCTCTCAGCAGATGAATAATTAAAACGAAATTTGCATATTTATTTTTTGGGGCTAAATGGCTTTCTCATAGTTTTGATCGAATGATTTTGAGAAAAAAGGAGCGGGGGAGGAGGTCTAATTGCCCTCCGATTTTTTGGTTACTTAAGAAGGCAACTAGAACTTTTAATTTTTTACGAATGTTTTTATTAGTAAAAGATATACGTAACTTACAAATCAGCTTACGTAACGAACTTTTGTATTCTCATTTTTTTATTACGTATATGAGGGGGTTCATCCCCTCGTCATTACCTCGCTCTTTACACTAAAGCTTAAATTTTGTCCCAATTCCTTAAGAATGACCCCTGAATCACAATGACCCCTGAACCCCTCATATACGTAATAATTTCTGTTCGTTTTAAGTTTTAATGCTGCTCCTTACTTCCAGTTGAAAAAACTTTTTATATTTATTTTTTCATTGTTTTTTTTTAAATAGTGCTAGAAAATCCTGTGCTCCCTTCATGGAAATTTTCTTCCCCCACGACAAATTCCTCGATGGAAAGTTCCCCCAACATATCCCCCTCTCCGCAACTCGTCCCCCAACCAAAAAATCCCCTGAAAACGTCTGTACACTTCCCAATAACCATTACAATATGTAAGCACTGGTCAAAGTTTGTAACTTGTAGCCCCTCCCACGGGTACTGTGGGGGAGAAGTCGTCCCCAGAGACATAGTTATAAGGTTTTTCGACTACGCTGAATAAAACGGCAATCTCAGAATTTTGATCCGGTGACTTTGGGAAAATAATTAGCGTAGGAGGGGATCTAGGTGCCCTCCAATTTTTTTGGTCACTTAAAAAGGGCACTAGAACTTCCGCTAGAATGAGCCCTCTCGCAAGATTCTAGGACCAATCGGTCGATACGATCACCCCTGGGAAAAAAAACAACAAAAACAACAACAAAATTAACAAACAAACAAACAAATAAACACGCATCCGTGATCAGCCTTCTGGCAAAAAAATACAAAATTCCACATTTTCGTAGCTAGGAGCCTGAAACTTTTACAGTAGGGTTCTCTGATACGTTGAATCTGATGGTGTGATTTTCGTTAAGATTCCATGACTTTTAGGGGGTGTTTCCTCCTATTTTCTAAAATAAGGCAACTTTTCTCAGGCTCGTAACTTTTGATGAGTAAGACTAAACTTGATGAAACTTGTATATTTAAAATCAGCATTACAATGCGATTCTTTTGATGTAGCTATTGGTATCAAAATTCCATGTTTTAGAGTTTCGGTTACTATTGAGCCGGTTCGCTTCTTACTACAGTTCGTTACCACGAACTGTTTGAAACGTCTTAGAGGAATATTAGATCTCGTTTTGTCATACCACCAACTGTAATTACGTCTTTCGAGACAAATTACGTTTCGCCGTAACACCCTACAGTAATACACCCGCAAGTGCAGACTCCATTTGCCCCGATGTTGGTTTCCTATTGTAGTTAGGTCTTGGAAGAATCTTTCAATGTGTTCATCGCTGACTGCGCCCAAATTTTTAGGAATGAAAGGTAAATATAAAAGAAGGAAATCTAAATTCAATGGCATATTACATCCCAAAACCTTATTAGTAGATAAAAGCTCCACAGCAATGCTTTGATAGTTATCTTATTGGTGATTTTTGACAAAACTGAAAGCCACTTTAATAAAAGATTTTCACGCCGATCTTCCCAACCACAAAGTTTTTCTTTTAAAATTAGAGCTTCCATTAGTTACTTTACAAAAATTTTTGTACCTCTCAGCTTATGAAATTTTTTTTCAAAACATCTAGAATATGAAAATGATGAAAATTTTATCATTTCCCAATGTTCAATTACTTCAAAATTTTATCAGTATACGCACTTCCGACGAAAGAGCAGTAAGACGACGGCAAAATTCTCTCCTCTTGTATACTTCCAGTTGTTCAAATATAACAAAAGAAACGGCAATTGGCCACAACCAAAATTATAAAACAAACATTATTATTAAAGACTTGATACTGCAGCGGTAAGAATTCTTGGCTGAGGCCGTGGTAACTCAGGTTCAAACCTCAGATACAACAAATTTTTGTCTCAGAGAAGACTAAAGATTTTTTAGTCTTAGAGAAGACAAAAAAGTAAAAAAAAATAATAAACTTAATTTTTTTTTTTAACTTCGTTTTCAAAATGTAATTAAAAAGTAGAATTTTTTCCTGAAATTATAGGACTATAAGTGAAAACAAGGGGCACAAAACGGATAGGACTTTACGTAACTTGACCTTTTTTAAGTAATTGTTTCCTCAATTCACCGACTTCATTTCTGCGTTTATAATTCAGATCGATTTGATATCTATATTATGTAAAGCCCAATCCATTTTGAACCTCTTCTTTCCACGAGTATTCATATATTCAAGAGAGATAATTATTTTCTACTTTTTATTTCTTTTGAAAACAAGTTAAAAATAAGTTATATTTATTATTAATTATTTTCTCAAATTTTGAACCCTCAAAACCTTAAAAAATTAATCAGTTTATCTTGTTTTTAGATACACAAGATAAGTCTAGGCTAAATCATAATTACAATATTCTCCCATAGTCTTTTATGTGTTACTTAGGACAAATCCCTGCCGTGGATTCAAACAGAAATCTTAGGAAATGAGACGGAGTTTTCCTGCAGCCAAGAGTTATATTTTTCCATTTTGTGGTAGAAGAAAACGACATTTTTGCTCAAAAATGGTCAAAGTGAAATAAGACAAAAAGACAAGACAATAAGACAAAAACATTAAATGGTAAGTAGTTTTAAAAAAAATTCATGATATATCACTCTTACGAAATTAAATAAAGAGCTAAAAATTTAAAACAGGTCATCCACTGCAGGTTTTGATTTTAAGGCACCATGGTAGAAAAACTCTCAATTTTTTAATTTCCCAGCTTTCCTAGTTTTTGTGTGTTTCTTTATTTACGATGGAGATTATTCAAAAGGGTAATCTAGTCTAAAAATCGACAATAAAATCTGAAAACCGGGTCAAAATAAGTCAAAAAACTATTTGGTGTAACTTTTCTTTTCATTTGTCGGCATTAATCTTTGTTTCTCTAGGGAATATGCAAATGACGTTCCCATAATGACTTTATAGCGGTTATGCCTGACCATGATGACTTTATAGCAACCTGACCATAAAATTATGAGACAACCGAGCACTTCGACGATAAAGCAACAGAATTAGCCAGGTTAGTATCAGGATTTCACACCCAAAAGCATTTTGATTTGTTTAAGCTCAGAACAATAAACACGCAAACGCCAAAAACCTTATTGACTAGTTTACTCAATGATATCTTTAAGCAAACTAAAGAGACCCTGGCCTCTAAATGGTTCAATCGTGTGGCTGCTTCCTTCGGTTCAATTTGGCCCTCCTCCTTTCATGAGTTAAAGAGATTATGTTCAAGCTGGTTCAAGAAGTAGATTCAAACCTCCATTATCCAACAGCTGCTTTCTCTGATTCAATTTGCTCCCCTCCTTCCATGAGTTAAAGAGATTATGGTCATGAATGTTCAAGGAGGAGGTTCAGGAGGTACAAGTCTCCATTATCCTGCGGCTGATTTCTTTCATTTAATTTGATCCTCATCCTTTCATAAGTTAAACAGATTAGGTGATTAAAAGAAATTTATGAAAGAGGAGGCAAAGTGAAGAGCGGAAGGGAGGGGAGAGTGTAGATTGGACAGGTACCCGAAACGACAGAATCAACAAGATCATTGAAGAATAGGTGCAAACATTGCCAAAAAAGGCAAGTGGGTAGATCTTGTAACTGAGTGCAGGATAATAGCACCCCCTGAAACTCTGGGTATTATGGTTCAAACCTCCTAATCACAAGGCATCGTCTCTCGAAAAATGAAGACCCTTGAGACAGCCTTTTACGCTTTGTTGACCTCAGGTGACTTTCCGCTCTGGGAAGATGGCAATACTAGTGATATCAAAATTATGAAAGAGCTGAGTAGCTATAATTAAATTACCTTTTGGCAAGCAAGACATGTTTTGACAAACCCTTCTCCATCAAAAGAGGGGTGTATTTTACACAAATGGTCACTTATTTTCGCTCTGCCAATATACTCCTTCTTGCAGATTGGACAGGAGTACGGCTCTTCTGCACCATGCCACCGCAAATGAACTCCCAGAGTCTCTGTAATGAAATTATTCATTCAGTAAAATTTGTTAATTTATACTACGCTCGTAACATCCCTTCTTTGTATCTTAGAAGAAAAAAAATTATTTTTAAAGCCTATGTCGTTTACTCATGAATAAGATTTACTCATAGAGGAAGTTAAGAAAATATTTGCAGATACGCAATCAAAAATGGTTAGAATAAACAAAGAGAAGAATCGTAATGAATACTTCCTCATTTTTTCTCAGATTGACAAAAAAAGAGATATCGTCATTTGACAATTCAGGAATCCTGAATTGATGTCCAATCCTGAATTTACCCATTCAGGATTGGTAGCGATTATCCATACTAAATTTAAAAGCAGATAGCAATGATGAAAACACATTTACGAGAATTTCGAAGAAGAGCATGAAAACTCCAGAAAACGGCATCAGATCGAAATCAACTACATAAACTGATTGAATCCAATACAATTATTTTCCTTCGTGGGAGGAGCCTCGCTAATTTAACATAAATAAGCCGTCAAATACTTAAAATTATATATGACAGATTTTAGAATAAATTTCCTGGAGTCTCACAAAAGAAATTCTAGGGAGACACGCATCTCCCCTCTGTACATATTTGGTCATTCAAAAATATTACTTTTAGATACATCATTGAAAATTTCTCACAAAACTATTAGTCATTACAGGGATTAGCATTTGCGATTATTATTTTTGTTGTTTTTATTTATTTATTTTTGGACCTTTGTAACTGAATATACTATCATGCCATTCTGTAATATCAGAAATGAAAAGAGTTTAAATACAGTCTCAGTCTCCTATTGAGTCAAACCTTATTTTTGTACTCAGATACAAGACTATAAGATCAGACTTACTAGCATGACGATCCAATTTGTAACTGTGAAGTAAAGTCCAAAATTGATTACGTCTTGTGAGGGCTGAAGGGAAGGCCAGAGGCCCAACCTGCTGAGTGCAGCAAGCGGCCGGAAGCTCGTCCAAATAGGACATTTAAGAACAGATTCAGCTCATTCGTATTGTATGCACCTATGTAAAACTCGGTTACAGCCTATTTTTATGAGAATCTTTTTAATAAAAAGCTTTTAATAAATAAAATAAAAACTTTTTCTATAAAAGTTCATGAAAAATGCCCCCTACAAGTATTTGGTAAATTACTATCAAAGCACATTGATTTTGTTTATAAATTTTATATCTAGGAGTAAACATCAATTAGGCACGTTCAATATCTTTTTTTACCTGTCAATGTTACGCAGTGTTCACATGCTATGGTGAAAACGTCGATTTGTGTTGCAGTTGAGAACATAAAACTATGTTTAATAATCTTTTCAGTCCCTTTGAAAGGAGAGTCATCTGGATGGGCAGTTGACATGTAAATGAAAATAAAAGTAGAATTTCTAGCCCCTTCCCCCTTCATAAGAAACAAGCAGTCACCTGGCGTAGAAAACTCGGCCGAACATCCACAACGTCTAAATGGGCAAGGAAATGGCTTCATTGGTTCATGTCTACGCATATGCTTGAGAAAGACATCCCGTCTTGAAAATGAGATGAGACACGCAGAACAGCGAAAGTGCCTTTCTCCTGTATGGCGACGCGTATGAAGACCCAAGTTATGCCTGTAAAAAAGATGTAATTCTAATAAACATTTTTAAGAATAGAGAGATTAAGGAAGAAAAGGAATCTCCGAACAGAAACTAGAAAAGTGTCGACTAAAATTTATGCACTGTGTTGGGAACAAGTTAGCAAATTAATGGTGCTTTCACACTAAACCGTAAAACATTTCACACTAGCATAACTTGAGGATATACGTTAGGCTATGTAATTTTACGCACCAAATTTTGTCCGTAGCGTAGAAGGTGTGAAGTACGCTTGAGCTCAACAAATTGCGCAGGTTTACGTTTTGTCATGAAAAAGTCTCATAGCAGCAACAAAATCAAGATGGACATTCTAATGACGTAAACTCAATAATTCCAGAAGACGGGTATGAAGGCCCAGCTTATGTCTGACATATCGATATTCTTCTAACCAGTATTTTTACCAAATGAGAAGTCAAGGGAGAGAAGAAATAACTCCCTTAAATAACATTTCATTTTAAAATAAAATTAAATTAAATTTTTAATTAATTTAAAATAACTAAAATAACATTTTAATCTAAAATAAAACTTAAGATAAAAAGAGTAGAAATTTAAAAATAACATTTTAGTTTATTTTAAAAACTACAAAAGAATCCATTAAAGTTTATGGAATTAGGAGCCGTTTTACAAAGTATACACTATAGTATAAAATATTCATATCAACCCGTACTTAGGAGTCCAGGGTATAAATCCCTAAGTTGCGCCTAAATGACAAATAATATTCATATGATTTTATTGAATAATCTAATTTTAAATATACTTGAAAAGTATATACGAGCGTTATAATTCGTCGATATACGAGCGAATTGTGAAGTTCCTTGAATTAAGATCATTTTCCATTCAACTCAATGTGGCTTTAGGAAAGCGACGTCAACTTAGCAATCTATTCAACTTTTAGTATCGTTTATTAATGATGCCTTAGTTCTTGTCCTGAAAATTACTTCGGTATTCCTAGATATCAAGAAAACCTTTGACTATGTAGATTATGAAATATTGGCGAAAAATTTGGAGAATTGTAGCATTCGGGGTAACTTATGGCAGTTATTAAGACTTTTTCTAAATGAACCGACCCAGCGCGTTAGAAAAGGGGTTTTGAACCAACTGACAGAAGTATAAAACGTGGCGTTCCCCAAGGATCAGCTTTGGGCCCCTATTGTTTTTGACATATGTGATTGATTTAGATAACTGTCAGTTAAGTTATAGTCTGTCAACTAGGAAAGTTTTTAAGCTTAAGGCTATTTTACCGATCTTAGCAGATGATATTCATTACACAGTGGCTCCTGGGACCGAAAAGGAATCTTTTGAAAAGTAGTATGGTATGCACTAAAAAATGGATGAGACTTAATAGGCTGAAACCACGAAGAAAACAACCACGAGAAAAGAATCAGGAAGAACCACGAGAAAAGCTCTTTGGTAATACATGGTAGAAGCCCTAATTATTATCCTTGGATTGAGAAGTTACAACTTAGTTGAAACGTATTAATGCGCGTTAAGACAGTCAAGTTTCCTGGAGTTGTCAGGACGAGTGCCGCAGCTTTAGGAATCAAAATCACGATCGTCACATTTCTGCCAAGATTGCTCGTAGCATCAGAATGATAAGAAAACCAAAGCATCTTTTCCCTGTTACTATCCTAATGACACTTTAATTCTCTCTTGTACATAAGCCTCTAGCATACTATGGTCTTCTACGTTCGTAATTCATCTGCATATGTTGATAGTGCTTCAAAATAAAGTGGTTAAAGTGCTGGGTGGTGAAGATAAATGCTCTTTACTCAGGTCAAAGCATGACGAACTTAAAATATGGCCCATTTTTGGTCTGAAGAAATTTTAGAATGCTGTATCAAGGAGGCACACTCGTGCCTCTATAAAGAGGCGACACACGACAATGTTAAGCGATCTTCGGTTCCAGTGGTCGCAGACGGATGGGGAGGGATGCATTTCGTAGCCCGAGCTCCAACTAAGAAACCTGCAAAATTTCATCCCCCTCCAACTTTTTCTTCATGGGGAAAATCTGGCCGAAAGTTTCGACCTGTCAACCCAAGCCCCCCTTTAACGTTGTCCGATCGGGCTGAAATTCACAAGTTAAGGTCCCCTAGGGCCCAGGAGCTTATCCGCGAAATTTCAGCTTGATCCGATAACTCCTTCCCTGTTTTCCAGAAACCACGCATAGCCACTTAAAATTCATTTACTTTTTTTTTCTAGACGCCTACAGGTCACATCCGACATCGGATCTGGGTGTACGAAGACTCATTCGATGCGGAATTCTCCGAGTAAGTGCCCATGAAAGTTTCGTAGGAAAATCTTAACCCCCCGAAAGTTTCGACCCTCCAACCCCCCCCCCCCCACCCCTTTTAACGTTGTCCGATCGGGCTGAAATTCACAAGTTAAGGTCCCCTACGGCCCAGGAGCTTATCCGCGAAATTTCAGCTCGATCCGATAACTCCTTCCCTGTTTTCCAGAAACCACCCATTAGCTATTTAATTAACGGATTTCTCTCCATAAGAGCCCATGTTAATTTGAAATTTTTAAAAGCTATTGAGAAGTTATATTTACACACATGCAAGTTATTAGCTCAGTTGGTAGAGCGTGAGACTTTTAATCCTCGGGTCAAGGGTTCAAGTCCCTTACGGGCGGTTTTTTTCACAACATCAAAAAAATTTTGATAACACCTGGACAGCTTATCATTTGAGAGATAACAGAATATTAGCTTCTTATGAGCAAAAGAAACATTTCGGTCATTCTATCTATTTTTTTTCTCTATTTTATACAATGATTTAAAAGCGGGGGGGGGCGGCAGCCACCCAAGTTCCTCTCCTAATTTCTGTACGAGGAGTACAGGAATTATTAAATTACATCCACCATGGATTGTAGAAAAACGTAAAGAAATAATATGAAAAAAACTTCGTTTTCTTAAAGAGTTAAAGAGGCTGCGTCCCAAAGTCGAACCTTAAAACGTACAGGAATTAGAAGAGGCAGTTGGGGGGCTGCCGCCCCCCAAACACCCAGCTTTTAAAGACTCTTTTGTACAGGTTTTTTGTTTTTTTGCTAACCCCCCGCTCTTGGCTTCGGAAAGGCCCTCTTTTAATTAACAAAAAATTGAAATGAATGAATAATGGAATAACTTCGAAAAATGTTAAACACAAGAGGACAGGAGAACCATTGCGCCGAAACTAGTAATTAGTAACAATGAAGTCCCCCCCCCCAAAAAAAAAACCTGTACAAAAGAGTCTTCAAAAGCTGGGTGTTTGGGGGGCGGCAGCCCCCCAACTGCCTCTTCTAATTCCTGTACGTTTTAAGGTTCGACTTTGGGACGCAGCCTCTTTAACTCTTTAAGAAAACGAAGTTTTTTTCATATTATTTTGTTAAGTACCAAGATAATTTGTTGCCCAGGTGGTTTAGCCGCCATTTTTTGCCGACTTTAAACGTTCACAAGTATAGGACAAGAAGTTCGAAAGTCAGTTTAGAAATTTTAGAATAGTTACTACTCGATCATAATTTTCTGTACGTCACGCTTTCCCTAGTGCTTGGAATAGTTTGCCAAGGAATATTGTACAGGAATCACCCTGAAGTGAGTTCCGAAGGTTGCTGAAAGACAGTTGTTTTAGGGTTTATGAAAAAGGGTGGGTGATGTATTTTCTAGTTACTGTTTTTTTTTTACTAAATTAATCCAATTGATAGATTTTTTGGTTTGATGTATTGATGATGGGAGGTCTCGAACGGTTTTTATTTGTTTGTTATTCATTGTCGTTTTTTATCTTTTGGGGGATTATTGTCATCAAGTTTTATAAGTTCCTAGTTGGGTGTTTATTTACCTGAACATGTTTTGCTTCAGGTTCTTTTTTATTTATTTTTTTAATGAATAAACTCTTTTCTTTCTTAAAAAACCTAAACAAAACAAAAACAAAAAAATGATGATTTTAATGAAGCCACTAAATACATCCACTCAGCATCCATTTAATCCTCTTCGTAACTAAGACCGATAGCACTTTCCTAATCAGGAATACGATTGTTTAGCAACTCATAACAGTTGTTCAAATCTTTTTTTACCGTTTTTAATTTTGTTGGTGAAAATCTCATTTTTAAAAATGTGAACGTCAATCATATTTTTGATATAGAACAAAGCCACCCATCATAACTTTGAATCATCTCTTCAAGGGATGTTGTTTTATATTCAGCAATTCAGTTGTTTATCTGTACTTTACGCTTGTCACACATTTAATTTTTTCCTTTTTTTACGAGCTCTTTTCTTTTAGTGAAAAGTCTTCACGTTTCAACATTATGTCTTAATAATGAGCACATCCACTCAGCATATCTAGCTCTGAGGAATTTCTCGGCAAGGTATCGCTATTCTATTTAGCATAAACACCTAGCACCATAACTATGGTCAGGTTCTATTGACTTAATTCTGCCATCTCACACAATTTATCAAATTATCATAAATATCAACATAATAATCTTTGTGAAGAGATAGTTATACTCAACCCCACGACCCACAGGGGTTGGGTCAGATCATATAACCTATAATTTATACAAAAACCTTTCCTGCTTTTATAATCCGTCATATTATAGCACATTCTTGATGTAAAATAATGTATTCTGAGACAAAAACACCTAAATTTTTGGCACAATCTTGTACCTTAAAAAATAATAAGAACTATAGAGGAGGCTGCGACATACCACAAATTGGCAAAACTATTAGCCTAGCTCCCATCCAATATAATTACGACCAAAATTCTTCATGGCAGATATAGGTAATATCGATGACCACACAACCTTTCCATAACGATAAATAACAGTTCGAATACAGAATAATCCTTTTAATAAACAGTTAAAAAATAATAAACAAATATATAGGATTTTTCAATCACATGTACAGTGATTTTCATTAGCGGAAATACTAAAACTTTAGTATATCTGCTGATGACGATCACTGTATATGTGCTCAAAATATCCAGTATATTGTTTGATTGTTTTTTTTTTTTTTGTTCAAAGACTTATCCCTATTCAAACTGATATTTATCGTTATGGAAGATATCGGGATAACAAGAATTTAGGTTGAGAACCTGAGGCGTGATTGATGACTACAACATTAGATTTTTGGTAACTGAGCTTCATTCTCTCCTGAAGCCAAACAGGATTGTTTGTACTTGAGCTAATAGCTACAGTATGCGAGCTACGCATGTTCAACCATTTGTTTCTTCGACGGTTTTTCTGATCTCGAGTGAACAATTCTGCTCAAACCCAGCAGAAGATAGTAGCCAATTTCAAAAGAAAACCAAACTGAAATACAGAAGTGCCTTAAGCTGCGTTATAGTTCTCTGACCCTATCGCGAGAATGATTTAGAAAAATTAGAAATTTGAGTAAAAAAAGAGCAGTTTCCCTGGTCTGGAAAGTGCTGCTATCTACTGCTTCAGTCTATTTATTTTATATTCATTTTATTTGTCTATTTATATTCAGTCTATTTGGTAATATTTGTCTTTTCACTTTCTTCTTTTTGGGCTAAACCAAGGCAATGGTTTCAGATTTGCCTCCTGAACATCAATACTTCTCCTACTGCTAAAAAATAATCGGAGCTTAGCATTTGATTCTTTCCTAGAAGGAATACCTTTGTCAGCGGTAAGAAATCAACTTTTGTGCAAAGATTTAAGGCTGATCAATAATCACTGGCAAATTTATTAGTTTTTTTGGGAAAATATTCACTCATAGGATGTACATAATGAAAATGTTGACGTGTTGACAACTTCATTATTCTGATGCATATAAAAACAAGAGCTAAGAGCTCATATGGCACTTGTGACGAGGTCGGAAGAGCCAAGAGTCAAGAGCTCATATGGTATGAGCTCTATCAAAATTCTAAGAATCAATGGCTTGACTTAAAAGGAAAATAAGAGGCTTAATGCCGGTCAGGATTTAAAAAAGAGCTCTAAGACACCAAGTCCTTCTCAAAATCAAAATTCATTAAGATCCGATCACCAAAAATGCCTCATTTTTTCTAAGTTTTCCTTCCCTTCAGCCCCCCAGATGGTTGAATCGGGAAAAATGATTTTATCAAGTCAATTTGTGCAGGTCTCTGACAGGCCTACCAATTTTAATCGTCCTAACAGGTCCAGTGGCACCGAGTTCGCTGAAGCACTGGACCCCTCTAACTCCCCCAAAGAGAGTTGATCCAGTGCAGTTACGACAATCACGTATCTATGACATTTGCTTATTCTACCCACCAAGTTTCATCCCGATCTCTCCACTCTAATCGTTTTCCAAGATTTCCGGTTTCCACCTCCAACTCCCCCAATGTCACCAGATCTGGTCGAGATTTAAAATAAGAGCTCTAAGACATGAGTTCCTTCTAAAAATCAACTTTCATTAAGACCCGGTCACCAGTTCTTAAGTTAAAAATGACTCAATTTTTTAATTTTTCCAAATTTACAAACACACCCCAACTGCCCCAAAGAAAGCAGATTCAGTCCAGTTATGTCAATCACGTATCTAGGACTTGTGCTTATTCTTCCCACCAAGTTTCATCCCGATCCCTTCACTCTAAGCGTTTTCCAAGATTTCTCGTTTTCCCCTCCAACTCCCCCAATATCACCGGATACTGTCGGGATTTAAAGTAAGAGCTCTAAGACACGAGGTTCTACTAAATATCAAATTTCATTTAGATCCGATCACCAATTCGTGGTCTTTTTTTATCTTTTCCTCTCCCTCCAGCCCCCCAGATGGTCAAATCGGGGAAAAGACTGTTATCAAGTCAATTTGTGCAGGTGCCTAACAAGTCTATGAATTTTCATCGTCCTAGCATGTCCAGAGGCATCGAAATCGCCAAAGCACTGGAAATCCCTCCCCAGCTCCCCGAAAGAAAGCGGATCCGTTTCAATTATGTCAATACGTAACTAGTGCTTATTCTTTCCATCAAGTTTCATCCCGATCTCTCCACTCGAAGCGTAATCCAAGATTTCCGGTTTCCAAGAATTTTGTTTCCCCCCTCCAACTCCTATGTCCCCGGATCCAATTCGAATTGAAAAGGGGGCATCGGAGACATCAGATCTTTCTATATATCAAGTTTCATCAAGATCCGATAACCCATTCGTAAGACATAGATACCTTAATTTTCACGTTTTCCAAGATTTCCGGTTTCCCCCTCAAACTCTCCTCACTGTCACCGCATCTGGTCGAGATTTATAATAAGAGCGTTGAAGCAAAAGATCTTTCTAAATATCAAATTTCATTAAGATCTGATCACCCGTTCGTAAGTTACAAATACTTCATTTTTCTAAATTTTTCCGAATTGCCCCCCCCCCCCCACCAAACCCCCCCAAAGAGCACGGATTCGGTTTAGTTATGTCAGTTACATATTTTGGACTTGTGCCTATTCTTCCCACCAAGCTTCATCCTGATCTCTCCACTCTGAGTGTTTTCGAAGATTTTCGGTCCCCCTCCACTTCAACTCCCCCCAATGACACTGGATCCGGTCGGTATTTAAAATAAGACATCTGAAATACGAGGTCCTTCTAAACATGAAATTTCATTAAGATCCAATCATTCTTTCGTAAGTTATAAATACCTCAATTTTCTAATTTTTAGAATAAGCCCGCCCCCCCCCCAACTCCCCAAAAGAGAACAGATCCGTTCCAGTTGTGTTAATCATATACCTAAGATTTTCGCTTATTTTTCCCACCAAGTTTCACCCCGATCCCTCCACTCTATGCGTTTTCCAAGATTTTAGGTTTCCCTCTTTAACTCCCCTCAACGTCACCAAATCAAGTCACAATTTAAAGTAAGAGCTCTGAGACACGATATCCTTTCAAATATCAATTTTCATTAAGATCCGATCACCCGTTCGTAAGTTAAAAATACCTCATTTTTTCTAATATTTCCGAATTAACCGTCCCTCCACTCCCCTTCCCCAGATGATCGAATCAGGAAAATGACTATTTCTAATTTAATCTGGTCTAGTTCCTGATACGCCTCCAAAATTTCATCGTCCTAGCTTATCTGAAGTGCCTAAACTAGCAAATCCGGGACAGAAAGACAGACAAAGCGACAGAATTTACGATCGCTATATGTCACTTAGTAAATATCAATTGCCATAAAAAAAAGGATAATAATTGTGTAAAACTTTGAGAAAAGTTCTAATTGGCTACAAAAACAAGGTAAATTCTGACCAATTCCAAGCTCCATTAAGCCTTTCCATCACTAACTCTCTATGAAAAGGGAAGGAGAGTATTAACATCTTTAAATTGGAAACTTGTGATAATCTTTACATCTTTAACTGGAGATACAAAATAGGTGTGTATCCCCTAGAACATCCTCCCTCCCAAAATCTTCTTAGCCTAAAAGTAGGCATACCGTAATTTGTTTAAATCATAGAGGTTCAATTACCGGTGCAGACCGAGTTACTAGAGACCTAGCGTGAACCACATTGCGTGATACTCACACCAGCATCCTTCCCACATCCCATCACCAAATTCTTAGCAGAAAGAATGGCTTTTATTATGTCCGATGTGGGAGCATGCAAATGACAATGCGTAGCTGATGTGGCCTCGGGTGATTTGATGCTGCAATCAGTTGTTACCAATAGTGATATCCACCTGTAATATTGTCCATCCACCTGTTATAATTCCACAGATTTTAGATAACTTGAAGTGTGCATTTACAAATCCAAGGAGCTGTGACAAGCTTTGATATTACTTTAAGGCATTTAGTTAGCCACTTTTCCACACACTGAGCAGCAGTTCCAAAGTTTCCACAGCCAAAAATATCGGTATATTCAAGTTATAACAAACCTGAACCCAAGAAGAAACAGAGTCTGTGATAAAGGGTTGCTAATTGAATCATCAATTTCAACCATACTGTTTTTTTTTATTTACTAAGCTTAAAAAGAGAATACTAAATTTTTCCTTGAATTTGTACTCCTTTTTTTTTATCAAAACAAAGATCGAATTTGGTGACAAAATTATTGTCACCAAAGTCATATAAAGTCAATATAAAGTCATACTTCGTTTTGAAAATCTTAAAGCAGATAGGACATCGCTTTGAATCATCCTCCGTGTCATGAACTTTCTTCAAATGTTCTCTTCTTAACTTTTCTTTCAAAAATTTTGCACCACATACAGAACAGGAATAATCATGAGTCGTAGTTGCCAGATGCCTCTCCAAAGCTTGTTTTTTTCTATAACGGATTCCACATAGATTACAAATGTGTTCCCTAGACAAAAATATTTAAAAATATATGTGTTCCCTAGAAACAATATGGCTTGAACTAAAGTAATTAAAGTACTAACGTAAAAGTATTGAAATCACTGCTAAAGGAATGAAAATCAAATCAGCAAAAATAAACTAGAAAACAAGTTTCGGTTATTCTTTATAAGAATAGGGCTAATTTTGGCTAAAAAAATAAATGGACATCTGGAAATATAAACACTTGAAAAAGTAGACCATCTTCTTATTATTTTTTTCACGAATACAAATTTTAAAAAATACATCCTGTCTGAGGAAGCGCACTATTATGAGTAATATTGATAGTAGTAATAGTATAGTACAATAATAGTAAATGCACTAAATGGCAGCTACAAGAATAAAGACAAAACCAGCACAAGTGTACCAGGAAATGAGTTCAGGCCATTCGTCATATGATGGGAGTCAAACGTATCTAATTTTGACCTATTCCAATCTAATCGTACCATCAGCCCAGCGGAGTCACGTATGTAGGGGAGGCGGGCGCCCCTCTCAATATTTTCAACCAGTCGATCAAAAACGTTGTCAGTCAAATAGCGGTAATTTATTTCTCTTTTTATTAGGTAAATAAGCTGGTGGAAATATATGACGTAAAATCTATGAAAAAAGAGCCGCAGATGAAAATCCCCCCAGTAAAAGATGGTGCTGAAATTTTCACAGAAAAACACTCGAAAACGGAATTCCCATGGTGAATTATTGAAGCCAAAATAACCCAAAGCATTTACTACAACTGACTAGTGTCACCATTAGACAGGCGCCAAATGGAGACAGGCGTCAAATGGAGTGGTTGTTGTGGCTCGTGTCTGGAACTTCAGTTCTGTCGATAATTGAATTATAAAAACATTTTTTTTTCTACTGAAAATAAGAAGCCACAATAAGACTTAAAATGAAAAGAAAATACTTCGTTAATGAGGGGGGGGAGCCCCATCAGTCGTTACTCGCTTTAGAGAGACTTTTTTATTCCAATTCAGCGGCCATTGTGTTTAGCAGTCGCTCTTAATAAATTGCGACACAAAGTCAAACTTTAGCCTAAAGAGCAGTGATTGAGGACCGAGCTGCCTCCCCCGCCACATATGCGGAGTAATTTCTGTTCGTTTCAAGTTTTAACCTGGTTCCTTTCTTAAATTTGAAAATACTTTCTTTTTATTTAATTTATGATCGTTTTTTCCGATCATGCCCAGATCTAGTCAAGAATTGATGTGTGCTACTGACCACCATAAACCTCTGACTTTTTTATGTTCAATTTTATATATTAATAATTGCGAATTGATAAGTATCGTCCCACTCTTTAAATTTTGCTGCTTAAGAATTAAATGGGTAGATTACAATATAAATTTTACCCAAAATTTTATTATTTTGTCAAAAGTTTAGATGAGCAGTAGTTTGTTAACCCTAAATAATATTTTTGTAACAGAATTTTGGGTGAACGAAAAGGGGTATCAATTGTTCATATGGATGGAAATTCGGCTTGACTTTTGATCTCCTTTGCGACTGAAGCCCCTGCAACCTCTATAGTATGACCCGCTGATGTATAAATGCACACATGTTTGATTACATTTAATTACTGTGCATAACATTTAAAATCGCTGAAAACGAAGCTCCTGGTAGCACTCCCCCCCACAAGAAATTTACTGGCAAGGCTCATAAATTCCCACTACACCTGGTAGCACTCCCCCCCACAAGAAATTTACTGGCAAGGCTCATAAATTCCCACTACACCATTTCCACCTCTGTCAAACAGTTCGTGGTAACGAACTGTAGTAAGGAGCGACCCGGCTCAATAGTAAACGAAACTCTAAAAAACGGAATTTCGATGCTAAAAGATACATCAAAAGAATCGAATTTTCATGCTGATTCTAAATATATAAGTTTCATCAAATAATCTTTGTCGTCAAAAGTTACGAGCCTGAGAAAATTTGCCTTATTTTGGAAAATAGGGGGAAACACCCTCTAAAAGTCATAGGATCGTAACGAAAATCACACCATCGCATTCAGCGTATCAGAGAACCCTATAGTAGGAGTTTCAAGCTCCTATCTACAAAAATTTGGATTTTTTTTTGCCAGAAGACAGATCACGGGTGCGTGTTTATTTTTTTTTTTTTTCCCCAGGGGTCATCGTATCGACCAAGTGGTCCTAGAACCTCGCAAGAGGGCTCATTCTAACGGAAATGAAAAGTTCTAGTGCCCTTTTTAAGTGAAGAAAATTGGAGGGCACCTAGGCCCCCTCCCACGCTCATTTTTTTCCCAAAGTCAACAGATCAAAATTTTGAGATAGCCATTTTGTTCCGCATAGTCGAAAACCATAATAACTATGTCTTTGGAATGACTCACTCCCCCGAAGTCCCTGGGGGAGGGGCTGCAAGTTACAAACTTTGTTCAGTGTTAACATACAGGAATGATTATTGGGAGGTGTACAGAAGTTTTCAGGGGGACTTTTTTGGTTTGGGGTGGGGTTGAGGAGAGGGGCTATGTGGGAGGATCTTACCTTGGAGGAATACGTCATGGGGGAAGAGAAATTCAATGAAAAGGGCGCAGGATTTTCTAGCATTATTATAAAAAAAAAAAACAATGAAAAAATAAACATGAAAAGTTTTTTCAATTGAAAGTAAGGAGTATCATTAAAACTTAAAACGATCAGAGATTATTACGCATATGAGGGGTTCTAAAAATACTTTAGCATAAAGAGTGAGGTATTTAGGAGAAGATAAATACCTTGCTCTTTATACTAAAGTATTTTTAGTAATTTCAACTATTTATTCTACGGCCTTTCTGATTCAGGGGTCATTCTTAAAGAATTGGGACAAAACTTAAGATTTAGTGTAAAGAGAGAGGTATTAACGAGGGGACAAACCCCCTCATATACATAATAAAAAATATAAGAATATAAAAGTTTATGGTCAATTGAGGAAAGGCTCAGCACAGGTAGTTGAAGCACCTCTCATCCTTGTCCAGAACGTGCGTGAACTGTTTCATGAATACAAGCATCATGTGTAGCGGCGGGATCAATATTTTCTCCTGGTCAATAAGAGGTTCGTTTATGATGTTTATCGCCCCAGGTACTAACCGTTCTAGTGCCAGACACTTTTTCTTTACATAGTTCTGGGCCGAAAAGGACAATCTCCGGCAATCTGTCATCCTTCCTTCGCACAACGTACCCTAGCCATCTCAACCTTTCCCTTATTATAGCTTTAAAAGGCAGGATTGAACCACATTTTTCGTACAGCCTACTGTTTAAAGTACGGCCTTCTTCTGCTTCCTCCACTTTTCGGAGTGCCCATGCTTCAGAGCCACATTTAACCTCTATCATCACTATCGCTTCTAATCTTAGTATGCAGACTTATCTTCCAATTCTTCCAAACTTTTGTTTTTAACTGTAAAAAAAACCACACTGAGCCTTGGTTATTCTACTTTTAACATATTCACTGCCCCCACCGTCTTTACTAATAATACTAGCAAGGCAAGTGAAGCTGCCCGCCTGATAAATCTTTTCGTTACCCAAAGTCACCTTTTGATATTCGCTTATTCCTAGCCTTAGTGACTTAGTCTTCTTAACATTAATTTTCAAACCTGTTGAAGCACCCTGAACTCGCAAAACCTCTAAAAGTTCATTCGTTTTGCTCTCATTTTCATCTAAGATGCTTAAATCATCAGCATAATCGAAGTCCAGGAAAGTTTTTCCTCCCCATTTGATTAAATAAAAAAAAAATCTACTGAAAGCTAAGGAACAAGGTAAGAAAGCTAAGGAGCAACATTTAAACTTAAAACAAACAGGAATTATTCCATGTATGAGGGGGATCGCCCCCTCCTCAATGCATCTCTCTTAACACTATAGTTTTTTTTTTAATACTTTTAAAAAAGGTTCTTTTGAACTGAAAGCTAAGGAAGCAGCATTTAAACTTAAAACGAACAGAAATTATTCCGTGTATGAGAGGAACCGCCCTCCTTCTCAATGCATCTCTCTTCACGCTACAGTTTTCTTTCTGGGGGGGGGGGAGCTCGCTGCTCTCCAATAATTTTTGACTTTTAAAAGGGCACTAAAACTTTCAATTTCCAATCGAACAATAAAACATGATTAATAAACTTGATAAACAAAAAAAACCACAGCCCTCGGCGCAAGGGCTTTAGGTTATTGCAAGGTAGCCATTGTTAAAATTTAAGGTTTTTATAGAAGGAATTGTTGTAAAAACTTCGGAGAAGGCTCATTGGATTGGAAATTGAAATTTCGAGTTCAATTTTAAAGAATCAACGATAATCAGAGGACAATCAGTGTCTCCCTCTTAACCGTCATTTTCCCCCCAAGCGCATCCGATCAAAATTGAAAAAAATGATTTTTCTCAACATAGTCTAAAGGGGGGGGGGTTGCTCATTCGACCGGAAATCAAAAGAGAAAGAAGACTTTGTTGTCAAAGGTCGTCAACCGCTTCGAAAAGAAAGGCAACATACAGCGAAATGGAATTTCGACAAAAATCCAAACTGTGAACCAAAATCCTTTCCCTGGACATACGAAAAAGTGTTTTTATTTAATTTCTATGTTATTTTTCCTTTTGCTTTGCCTGATTTCAAACCGATTAACATGTTCGTGAAACTAGTACTTCAAAAAAGTTCGTTTGAACTGAAAGCTAAGGAGCAACATTTAAACTAATAACGAACAGAAATTATTCCGTGTATGAGGGGGACCACCCCCTCATCAATGCACCTCTCTCTTCACGCTAGATTTTTTTTAGTACTTTTAAAAAAGGTTCATTTGAACTGAAAGCTAAGGAGCAACATTTAAATTTAAAACGAACAGAAATTACTCCGTGTATGAGGCGGACCGCCCCCTCCTCAATACATCTCTATTCACGCTACAGTTTTTTTTAATACTTTTAAAAAAGATTCTAATACTACTTAAATGGCCCTTGTGTTTAAGGAATCATTCTTAAAGAATTGAGACAGAAGGTTAAACTTTAGCGCAAGAAGCGGGGTATTGAGGAGGGGGCTGCCCCCTCCCCTCATATGGTAATAATTTCTGCTCGTTATAAGTTTTAATGCTGCTCCTTACTTTCAGTAGGAAAAATTGTTTTTTATTTAATTTCTGATTGTTTTTCAAATAATCCCAGGAAATTCACCCCCCCCCCCTGTGAAGATTCCTCCGTACGAAGTTCCTCAAACGTAAAATCTTTGCCACTGTCATATTACCCCCGGACAATTCCATCCTGTGAATTCCTCCCACAAAATTTCTTGCTTACGATTCCGCCTAACAAAAATACTCCTTAGCATACTTTCATTTTAAATAAGGTTTGTTCTGACAGTTTTTCAGGTCATGATGGAATCCCCAATCCCGTGTGGAAAATATATCCAGGAAATACCCCCCCCCCCCCATTGAAAATTTTGTCCTATGGAAAATTTCCCAATGGAGAATTTCTCCTGGCAAAAATTCCCCCATGGAAGATTTATCCTGCGGAAAATCTCGCTCCCCTATTTAAAATCCCCAGAGACTTCCAACTCCTCGCACGGGCGAAAATTTCCCCCAACAATTCCCCTGGAGCATCTCCACATATAAAATGGGGTCGCCAACAGGAAAGTAAGACAAATAAAACAAATTTTGTACATGAATTCTGGCAAATTCCCCCTATGTAAAATTTCGCCTTGGAAACTTCAAAATTTTTACACTGTTAAAGATGGGAGCTAGAAAACTCTGTAGAAGAGTTCTCTGATACACTGAAGCTGATGGTGTAATTTTGGATAGGACTCCTTGATTTTTGGGGGATGTTTTCCCCTTTTTTCAAAAAACAAGCAAACTTTACCGGGCTCTTAGCTTTTAATGATAACATTAAACTTTGTAAATTTTATATTTTTTTAAACCAATGTAAAAAAAAAAATTCTTTTGATGTAACTATTGTTATCAAAATTCTGTTTTTTTATAGTTCTGATTACTACAATAGTCAAACAGTTCGTTACCACAGATTTTTTGACAGTTAAATAATTAAGTTGCATGAGAAATCTTCTACTGTCAGTTCACACGAATACATTCAGCCTTGGGCTCACCCTCAACAAACAAAATAACATCGTGCGTCATAAAATAAACAAATCCACGAACGGCGCGAATTGCCGCCAATTAAATGGAAAAAAGAAAAGAGAAAAAATAAATAACATAAAATATAATTAGCAAGAGCTATTATTATTTAAACCTAACGAATGTCTTTTTGGGCTTTTTTAAAGTAACCAAGAGCATAGGAATCCCGAACAAACAATTTGTGGAAAAGAACTGTAAGTAAAAAGCGACTTTGCCCAATATTAACCGAAACACTAAAAAAAAGGAATTTTGATAACAACTAATTTATAAAAGATTAGCTTTTAACGATGATTCCAATTACGGATATAAATTCATTAATCTAGATGTTATACATCAACCGCTTCGAACTCGAGAAAGTTTGCCTGATTTTGGGAAAAAGGCGAAACGTCCCAAAAAAATCAAGTGATTTTGAAAATGAAGTGATCTTGAAAATGACGCCATTTGATACAGTATATTAGGCAACCCTACTATAGAGGTTCGAACTCTTACCTACAAAAATGTAGAATTCAGCATTTTTGCCAGAACACATCACGGATGTGTGTTCATTTTTATCTTTTTGATCTGTTCCTTAGGGGCGATCGTATCGAACCAATTGTCCTAGAGTATCAGAAGAGGGCTCACTTGAACGGATTAATTAAAAGCTCTAGTGCCATTTTTAAGTGACCTAAAAAATTTTGCCACCGGAAGGTGGCGTTTTTGCCATTTTGTGGCACCAAGCTGAAGGCTGGCATTTTCGATGGGCCACAGATATGGCAACTTATAAAGGACTCAAAGTTAGAAAACTTATTGAACACACCAGAGTACGCCGCGAGGAAATCTGGTTTGCAGGTGGCGAACAACTTACTGGGGAATACGAATGCAGCAAACCACGCCATACCCATCAGCAGCATGATAGAAGGTTTCCAAAAACATGGTTGGTTGATCAGTATAAAGATACATTTCCTGTTCTCACACATGGAGAAGTTTCCTGAAAACCTTGGGGCAATGAGCGACAAGCAGGGAAAAAAGCTCCATCAGGACATGCACCAAATGAAGGATATGTAACAGGGAAGTTGGGATACAGTCAAGATAGTGGACTACTGCTGACCGATGAAGAGAGACAACCCAGCAGCTGCTTAGACACAGAAATCAAAGAAACGCTGATTTATCCAGTGAAATTTAAAATTTTGTGCCATGTAACACTCAGTCTTTTCCTAACATTATGAATTATGCTTAACAAAATTGATGGAGTAAATAAAAACTGAATTGGGACACGTTTACTGATATTTCTTGAGGAAACAGGAAAAATCGTCAGGGATATCTCATCTGCTGATCTGCAGAATTTTCTTTTTTTTCTTTTTACCCAAAATAGATTTTTAAAAATTTCTGTAGCAAAAAATCCAGATCTGACCGAGCAAAACCAAGGTAACTTTTAGACTCGGAACATCAAATTTAGTCTGATTCAGCTGGAAAATCCTGGAAAATTTTCACAAAATATTTTTCTGTTTCCCAGTGTCGACATTTTGAAGATGAAGGGTGAAGGATCTCCAAAGATTGACTTGAATAGGGGACCAAAAAAGTAGATTGTCCCCGAATCGAGTGTGAAGGGTTTATTGAGAAGGATTTAAAGGAAACTGAAACTGCGTGAGAAGGCTTAAAGAGTGATGATCTGAACAGATTTCAGTGGAGGAGAAGTGTGCACAGCTGTATTTACCTCAGGTGGCTTGCTGCTGCAGTGAATACTTAGTAGTAGTAGCCATAGTTTCTTTCTCCATTCAAGCATACAAGTCGACATTTATTCCATAGGAATTATTATCTTGAGGGAGTATCCATTAAAGTGCCGAGAAAGGTCAATTTCAGATGCCTCAACACCTCTTGGTATATAAAGCTTAACATTTAAAAGAAAAATTTCTGATTATGAAGAATTAGGCTTGTACCTATGTTAACTTGGAAATCTCCCCTTCACTCCGTTTAAAACTGTACTTCTAATACTCTTTTAATCTAATTTTTGTTAGGGTGGGGACCTGTTTAAAACTGGGAAACAAATGCATGGCTTGTTTTCAGGTGGTTTTCATTTAGTGTGATTTATTCTATTAATTTTTTTATAACTAGAGTGTGGGCGTTGTATCCCTGCCCTCTCTACCCCAAATAAGGTCCCCCCATGTGACTTTAAATTTTACAAGCACTTTTCAGGAAGGTTGTATTCTAGCTCATGACCGTTATTTGACCCCATCCCCCTTAAAGTGCAGCCTTGATCATCAATTGCAACTAGCCGAACAATTTTGAAGATAAATTGAACTACGTTAAGGTTAGTTTTGGAAACCGGAACATATAAAAAAAGTTAAATATATTCTTTAAAGCATAAAATTATATTCAGAAAAATGTAATGGAAATACAAGCTCTCACTTTTTTCTGTATTGTATTTTCGAATTTAATCCGGTTTATTTTTCTGAATGTTAGGCTGTTTTATTCCATTGACCTTCAACATTTTGAATTTTAGCCTTTACGCTTCATGTCCCCCCGCCCTCTCTTCTCAGGATTTATGTTTACTGCGTGGAGAATGGAACACATTTCAATTTATAAGCTAACACTGCAGTTCAATCAGGTTTTACTGGCTTTAGTATCTTGTTTAAGTTAATTCAAAGCTCAGAGGAAAATATAAAATTCTTAATGTCTGAAAGGATACCTTTAAAGTTTCCCTTTAAAATGGAAGGATCTTTTCATAGAATTGTTTACACGTCCAGAATGTTGGATAAGAAATGGAATCCCGTGAAAGAAAAACCCCATATTAATTTAAAAAAAAACTGCTGCATCCTTGTTTAAGTTTAAAACCTCCACATTTTCAACTTCAACTCCTACGACTGTTGAAACTCTTTTCAACTCCATTTTATCATGCTTGATTTCACGGTATGTGATTCAGAAATGACTGTTAAAAGTCTCAGATGAACGATTTTTTCAAGTATTTATCACTACTTTCTCAAAGGATCAGAAAAAAAATTGAATTTCATCAGAAAGGTCTAAAAAAAAAATCATAAAAGTGATAAGACACAAAATTGTGACGGGAAAGTTGTTTATCTAATCCAAGGAAACTAAAAATCCTGTGCAAAATACCCAGAGAAATTTCAATTTCCAGAAAAATTGCCTAAGAATTTTTCTAGGTACCCGGCTGATCGACTGTATTTGGAACAGTAAGCTGTATGAAAAGTGTTGTTCAATCCCGGTTTCTAGGGCTATAATGAAAGATAGTTTGAGATGGCTGGGACACGTTCTGCGGCTGAAGGATAACAAATTGCCAAAGATAGTCCTTTTCAGCCAACTTTTTAGGGCTAAACGAAACCAGGTAGTCCGCGGTTGGGGTTGGAAGATGTCATAAAGAAAGATTTAAATGAAGTTGGAACTTCTTATGAGGGTGTAGAGAAGAAGGCTTTGAATAGATTGGGATGGAGGAAGGGCGTGCATGGCTATGTTGGCCTTAGGTAAACAGTGCGGTTAGAGCTGCAGTGAGTTTTTAGTAGTAGTAGTGGTACTAGTCTTTATCTTGCCTTACATTTAACTTTAATTTTTTATTTTCAGTCTCTTTCTCATCTCTTTTTCCACATCTTTTTTTCTCTCCATCCATCCATCAATCCATTTTACTTTTTCCTTCCTTTTACTTTTTCTCTTTTATCTTACATTTACCTTAACATTTTACCGTCTCTTTTTTATCTCTTTTGCCATGCCTTTTTTCTCTCTTTCTCCACCCATCCATCTCTCTTTTTCAAAGCTTTAACTTTTCTCTTTTATCATGTCCAAAATATGCAACTGCTTTTATATAGTCTAAGTAGGAACTACTCAATGAGAGGACAGGAGAAATATCCCCCTCCTATATTGAAAAAAGGACGCTATTTCAGGACAGTTTCGATAACTTAGGCCCACAGGGATAATCTTCCGAGGTTGCAGGTTCCTCCTCCTTCCCTCGAAAAGAATAGCATAGATATACGCTTGTCAGTAATATACTATTCTTTTTATTTCACTTTTTTAATTTTTGTTGTTAGATAAGATACTTAATTTCAAAAAAATGTCTATCACAAGCCCCAAGGACCGAACCCGCTTTTCGGAGTCATAAAACCAAAAAAAAAAAAAAAAAAATTATAAAAATAGCACAACAACTAAAAAACTGGCTAAACAATGCCAAAAACAACAAAATCAGTAAGACAAAGCCATCCATTAATAAAAAAAAAACTAAGCGGCAAAGTTAAAAAGGTAAAAAACTAAAACAAAACTAAAAACAGTGAGATAAAATGACCGTTGAAAAGGTTTAAACGAGAACATATAAACAAGGGTGAGGGAACAAAGAATCAAACGAACATGAAAGTTGGCTACCACCAGTACCAAAGAAAAAAAAAAGGAAAACTAGTGGTTTATCTTATCAGTAATAAAGGGACGATATTTTTTCAGGTAGAGCAACGGATGGGGGAAATAGGAACGGGTTGAGATACAGTACGTGGCATGCGGTGTCTGGATGGGGAGTGTCTTTTGGAGAAAATGTTTTCCGTGGTTTATTATTGCATTTTTTGCAAAACGGAGGCACAACGTTCCTCTCCTGTGCTCAAGAGTTTCCAGCTTGGTCTTTTTGGAAGGAGCGAGTATGGTACCTTAGCTTCTTTAAAAATTATTCTCAGGTCTCCTTTTTGAATGGATTCAATTTTTACTGATTCATCACAGAAGATACCAAAAGAAGTATAGATCCTTAAAGAATGGGAAGGGTGACGTTAAATTTATTCGAGAGCTTAAGGAGAGACATGGACGCATTAGCTTTAAGAACAATGCTTTAGCTTTATTGCTATTTCGATATTGTTTTCTTAACCTTGCTAATGTAGAATTTTCAAAACCCTATTAACTAAGAAAAATTTGATTAAGAGTAAGAATACTGGATCGTTTTGCAGATTAAGAGATCGTTTTTTCAGTGTGTCTGAACTCACCATTGTGTATAAAACCTACTTATATGCTAGTTTAATAAAATCAGTTTTATATTAGCAAAATCAAATTCTTATATTTAGTTTAAAACCTAGATAAAAATGTATCAAAATAAAACCTCAACCGATATTCTGAACCTGTAGTTCTGTTTTCTAATTAGTAAAAAATAATAATCGTAAATAATAACAATAACATATTTGAACCCTCTATACATACAAAAATGCACTTAGAGGAGTATGGAGAAAGAAACATTCATAATACAAAATACTTGTCATCGCAAACACTAAAAAATACACTAACAATGACTCACAAACGACTAATACAACCCAACGGAAATTCTACGAATGATATAGATCGCTGTCTGAATCTACCTTCAAATTCCCTTTTCTCCTTCTGTCTCTCTCTTTTTTTTTTGTGTTTGTGCTGTTGTATTGGTGATTTCTCTTTTCATAATATGTTACGGTGAAAGACTGAAATCTGGTGAATGTCGAAACTCACCGATGAAAGTCCGAAATAAGGATTTTTAACAAAATATTTTGGAGATTACACCAAGCCTCTATGTGTTTGTTGACCAGTCAGCTTTGTCAGTCCCATGCAAGGTGACATATTATGACATATGACATGTCATATTGTCATATTATATGACATGTCAGTCACATAATGGTGATATATTAGGTTCGGTTATAAATCTCAGAAATGGGTTAAAAATTAGGTTCGAATTTCAGAAACATAAACCTCAGAAATGTTCAACATTCACCATTAGTGCGTGGTCAATGTCAACATACTTGTCCGAAATACTTGTTAAATATCCTTAATTCAGACTTTTACCGATGAATGTCGACATTTGTCAGATTTCGGTCTTTCACCATAACATATAATTATTAAAAGCAAAAAGATGCATGACAAACCAGCAAACAGTGGGAAAGATACGCACTGGTTATTCTTATCGTTCTTGAAGTCTTGCATCAAAGTGACTGATTCAGAAGCATTATTACAGCATCTGAAATAGAATGAATGAATGAATGATTAAAGCACCTGAAATAGAATGAATGAATGAATGAATAATTACAG
This sequence comes from Artemia franciscana, assembly GCF_032884065.1. Taxonomy (NCBI): domain Eukaryota; kingdom Metazoa; phylum Arthropoda; class Branchiopoda; order Anostraca; family Artemiidae; genus Artemia; species Artemia franciscana. Next base: position 970,931 of record NW_027062617.1, read on the forward strand.
CACCTGAAATAGAATGAATGAATGAATGTATTTTATAACCCATCAATAACACAAAGGCATGGCGATGGAGTATCAAAAAGAAGAAAAAAGGAAAAGAAAGACACATTCAAACATAGGACAAATATATACAAAATAAAAACACGAATAAACTAGACTTTTCAAAAAAGTAAACCACTCCAAGGTTGGCAAACTTCTTTTGACGACAAATTTACATATAAATTGAAATAAAAATAGAATAGAAGTAAAACCTACAAATTGCATCAAGATTGTCAAAAATATTACCAGTATTATTACTCAGAAGCTATTTTCTTTATGAAAGAGACTTTTTCTGTGCTGCAAGGTTGGGCTATTTCCCGTCAATTGGGCTATTAAATTTTTAGTTTCGCGGGGCAAGTGACTAAAAACCTGCGGGGTGGGTTTTTGGGGTATAATGTTTCAAATCTCGCTACTTTTGGGCTAGAAATTGAATTCACTTGAAACCAAAACAAAAATCCTATTTGTTATATCTATTTGGTCATTTACCTTCTTTGGAGTCTTGGACCATAATATAATTATTAAATAAAAAAAAATTTTTTTTTAACTGCAAGTAAGGAGTGGCATTAAAACTTAAAAAGAACAGAAATTATTCCGTATATGAAAGGGATTGTTCCCTCCTCAACGCCCCGCTCTTTACGCTAAAGCTTTTAAGTGTTTTAAAGAATAGAGTTGTGAGAAAGATTCAAACTTTAGCGTGAAGATATATATATATATATATATATATATATATATATATATATATATATATATATATATATATATATATATATATATATATATATATACTAGCTGTTGGGGTGGCGCTTCACGCCACCCCAACACCTAGTTGGTGGGGGCGCTTCGCGCCCCCCCCAAGCCCCCCGCACGCGTAGGTCGTTACGCGCCATATTAGTTACGCGCCATTGTAGTTGTGTCCCTGTGTCCCACCTGTGAATAGAGATATATATATATATATATATATATATATATATATATATATATATATATATATATATATATATATATATATATATATATATATATATATATATGTTTTTAACTACGTAAAACATGCGAATATACAACATTCTTCGCTGTCCCATTGTCTGTGCAATATAAATAGATTGTCAGGTTTACTGACTCTTGAACTTGCAACATTTGTGTCCCGGTGTCCCAGTTTGTAATTTCTCTTTGAGTGTCCCGGTCGTCATTTATATTCCCTGTGTCCCGGTCGTCATTTGTGTCCCGGTCTGTAATTTCTATTTAAACAATCCCTGTGTCCCGGCCGTCATTTATATATGTGCCCCTCGCGTCCCCGTTGTAGTTGTGTCCCTGTGTCCTACCTGTGAATAGAGATATATATATATATATATATATATATATATATATATATATATATATGTTTTTAACTACGTAAAACATGCGAATATACAACATTCTTCGCTGTCCCATTGTCTGTCCATATAAATAGATTGTCAGGTTTACTGACTCTTGAACATGCAACATTTGTGTCCCGGTGTCCCAGTTTGTAATTTCTCTTTGAGTGTCCCGGTCGTCATTTATATTCCCTGTGTCCCGGTCGTCATTTGTGTCCCGGTCTGTAATTTCTATTTAAACAATCCCTGTGTCCCGGTCGTCATTTATATATGTGCCCCCCGCGTCCCCGTTGTAGTTGTGTCCCTGTGTCCCGGTCGTCATTTATATTCTTTGTGTCCCGGTCGTGATTTGTGTCTGGGTGTCCCAGTCTGTAATTTCTCTTTGAGGTTCCCGGCCGTCTTTTATATTCCCTGTGTCCCGGTTGTCATTTGTGTCCCGGTATGTAATTTCATCAGTTGACAAACATGACGTCAGTCAACAAACAACTTCATGACGCATACAGCTCAATCCTTATAATGACGTCAGTCGACAAACATGACGTCACTCGACACACACACACACACACACACACACACACAGACAACTTATTTATATATATATATATATATATATATATATATATATATATATATATATATATATATATATATATATATATATATAAATATATATATATATATATATATATATATATAGCTTTTGTAGAGCGCGTGCTGAGTGTTATGAATTGTGTAAAAACAAAATCCACAAAAAAATGGGTTTCCAGTTGCTTTTGTCCATCTTAGTTATAAGAGGATCTTTTTCTGGGCGAGGAATATCTTTCCAAACCTTTGTTCCATCAAGATCCATGTTTCAGAGGTTTATTAATTCGATATATAAGTTTGAGGAAAACAATGAATCAAGTGATATCGAAGAAATGGGAGCTTTTGAGGTCTTGAATATAACTTGGTCATTTTCTAGATCCTTTTGAAATTTCCTAAGTTTACACCTATTTTAGCCTTGAATAACAATAAACCTTTCTGTAATCCTGGTTTCAGTCTGATTTTCTTTTAATCTAAGTTTTGAACATAACGAATAAAGAATGAATACCTGTTAATACATAATAATTAAGTACATACATCTCAAGGATTAAATAGGCTGATAGGACGAAATTGAAACTTGAAACGAACAAAATTATTATCCATCCACTTGTGCCGTCATAAAATTGACTAACGCTTTACTGAAAGCGAAAAACAATGGAATAAAGGTTGTTCTCTCACTGCTAGAAAAAACAGCCACTTAGTGGGCAGTACCTATTATCAATTATCGCCCCTGAGCCCATGGAGCATATAAATCTGGTAAATTTACCGGTGATATGCAAAAGCTTGGAACAAAACAATGCAGAGGTGAATTTTCTGTTTGTTACTAAGTATACTTTTCAGTTTCTATAGCACTGTTTTTCAATAAGATTATGCTATAAGCTGGACTGGTTTCTTTGCCTAGTTCTTTAAACTATTTCCATGTAGTGCTTCTAACTGTCTGGGAACAAATTTAATTTCATATTCTGAGATAATCAGGGGATAGCAGTGTGTAACGTTGCTTCTTTTCTTCTTGAAAGAATAGAGCTTTGGTAACATTCTAGATGAGGGGCTTTTTGTTGTCTTGAAAAATCCTTGCATTGGGAAATTGGAACTTTCAGGGGTGAATTTGGAGCCTTCGCTGCCGCAAGGGTAGTTTCTAGCTCTTGTCTCTTCTCCTTCCAAAATTGTAGGGCTTATTTTGTTCTCTCTAGGATTTATTTGAAATTTATAAGCTTATTGCATTTGATTTTTTGTAATTTTTTTGCCTTTTTTGCTGTTATATATCTTTTGTTTTTAGTAAAGCACTAGTCTATTTTACAGTGGCATACGTGGAGGGGTGGTCATTTTTCTTACAGGGCTTTTAATTTGCTTTTGACCTACACTTCATACTAATATGTAGTTTATCTGATATGCCGATTGTATTTCATCGTTTTACTCATAACATAGCTATAATAGGGCGTAATAAGGTTATAATAACAATCGCTATTTTTGGGCTAGCGATCGCGTCGGTTTGGGCTATACGTTTTGTCAAAAACCTGGCAACTATGGACCTTTTTAGCCACAAAAAGAACATTTTATTTTTTACAATTACAGGCTAAAAGTCTATATATAAAGGTTTTTTCAGTGAATACATTGACATTCTTTCTTAACCAAAAGGATTTAAATTGTCAGACGTTACTTTTAAAAACCAAACTTGATTAGAAACTAATAAAAATACGAAACTTGTTTCTTTCTTAATAAAAGCTCTGCTGAGCTCAAGTTACTAACTTCTCCCGAGATATTCTATTCGTCATGTTTTAGTTTTAATCTCTTTCAGTTTAATGAACTTTACATCATAATTGTTCCAACAAATAAACAATATATCAGTAGCAGTAATTTATTATAAATATAGGGATACTATAATTCAGAAAAAGTTAGCAACATGATTTTTTTTTTTTTTTTTACAATTGAAAATACAACCAGTATTGTAGCTCAGTACCAGCTTTATCTTACAGGGCAAAGATACAACTAAAATAGTATTAAATAACTGGAAATATATTTTATTCTTATTGTTCTTGAGGTCCCGTATAAAAGAGACTGATGACCCTATTAAGCATTATAATCAAAACCACAGTGCAAACAATAGTAGAAAAAAAGGCAGTTAATAGCCCATATAGAAAAAGTGCACCATATAGAAGTATATTATAAGCATAAAATTATATAGGAATATAAAGAAGTAGTGAAAAAAAGACTTTTTCTGGTCTTGGAACCTCGTAACTTGCTATTGTATATGTAACTAGTTCTTTCAAGTTGGATAGCAGCAACAACTTTCCAAAACTTACTATCATATCTGTAAAAAGTGCTTTCAAGTTGCATAGTTTCATCAACTTTCCAAAGCTCGTAACGTATTACAGTATTTGTAACAAGTACTTTCAAGCTGAATAGTTGCATCAACTTTCCAAAGTTCATAACTTACTATCATATCTGTAAGAAACATTTTAAATAACAGTTCGAATAGAGATAAATCCTTTTATTAGACATTGCAAAAACATAAAAAAAACACTGGATATTTCGATCACATATACAGTGATCTTCATCAGCAGAAACATTCGAATTTTAGTTGCAGCAGAAACACACAAAAATACTCTGTATTTATGCTGATGACGATCACTGTATGTGTGATCGATACATAAAGTATATTTTTTAATTGTTTTTTCACTATCTAATAAAAAGATTTAGTCCTATTCGAACTGTTATTTACTGGCATGGAAAGGCTGCGTGGTCATGAGAATTACCCAAGAAGTGCTTTCAAGTTGCATAGTTGCATCAGCTTTCCAAAGCTCGTAACTTATTACTGTATCTGTAACAAGTACTTTCAAGTTGCATAGTTGAATCAACTTTTCGAAAGTTCGTGACTTTCAACTGTATCTGTCATAAATGGTTTTACGTAGCATATTATCAACAGCTTGGTTTATTAATAAGACCTCTTAAAGTAAAGAATAAAAAAAACGGTTATAACTGAAAAATAAAACTGAAACAAATAACAAATATGTTGTTCTGCCTTTTCAAGAATAATTCTTATTCTTAAGATGAAAAAAATAAGAGAAAATCAAATATACAGTTATTCTTATCTTTCTTGAAGTTGTGTATCGAAATGAAGATTCAAAAACACTATTGGGACACGTGGAACAGAAGAAATAGAATCAAAACAAATAATTTGTTATTCTTGCAGTTTCTGAGCTCCTGTATCGAAGCGAATGATACAAAAAACTACTGCGGCACCTAAGATAGAAAAATAGAAGAAAAACAAGCAATTAGTTGAAATAAGCAAAAGTTATTGTTGAGTCGCAATACTATTTCTGTTTCCAATAGTTTAAAAAAACAAAAAAATTGACGAGCTCAAGTTACTGGCTTCTTTTAAAGTATTATATTCTAACATTATTGAAAAATTACTGCAACTGGTATTATATTCTTATACAAAAAAAAACATACACCTGACTACACATGAGTTAAAAAAAGTGTATTGTGTCAAGGTTGTTGAAAATATAATGAATTTTGTAACTCAGTTGCAATTTTCTACAATAGGATAAAGATAAAACAATAGAACAAAGATATCAGCGAGATATCGGGCACCCTCACCCAGGGGCCATAAAAACAGGCAGAAGAGGAAGACAGTCCCTCGAATGTACACTCAGCAGGGCCCACAGGCGCTTGGACACATCTCGTGAGCAACAAACCTTCTCCAAGGAATGGGTTAAATTGCTTGGTGACACAGAACACCATCCTATGAGGATTTTCTAAATGATGACGACTGCGGCAGGGCGTAAGATACAGATCTATGGACAGCGGCCTCTGCAAGGGGCTGTTTCGACTCTGTCGAGTACCCGCAAGACTGGAGACCCTGCGATCAGCTTTATTCCCACTTGAAGAGTGCCACACCTCAGAGAAATTATAGCCTAGTAAATGACATAGCATTCGACGGGATTCTGATTAATGGATAGTTCTTATGGGCTTGGTCTGTTTCGGTGGGCGTTTTTGGGCTGACAACCTCTTCTTAGCTAATCTATCTACTATGGGTTGCCTCCCCGTAGAAGCATAATATTTCTAGGCTTGAAAATATAGTGAGTCGGAGACAATAGACTTGAGAATATCTGTGCAGGATTTCGACTCTTGTTGATAGAAGAGCAACGCCAAGTGTTAAAAATTATGTTGTAGCCAAGATGGTCCCAGGATTGCGCAAACCCTCCATTCAACTGGAGGTCTCCAGGGACTTTTTGCTGTCCAGTTCTAAGCCGGCTTAAGCACTTCGGTGTAGACCTGAAAAGATGTGCTGATCCCATGGGGGGCATCAAAAAGTGCAGAGTATCAGTCCTAGTAGTATGTGCCCCTTTAGAACCAACTAAGAGAGATAGTAGTGACTCAGATGGATTTTAGTAGAACAAATAGGGTCCCAGGTATAAATGTGGTGTTTTTAAAAGGAGATTTTAACTTCAAGGTCGGTAGAAAAATAGGGTACAGATGGTATCCTAGCCTAGGTAAATTAGGCGTAGGAAAAGAAAACAGTAATGACTGCAGACTGCTGCAATTTCGTAGGTATAACAATCTAGTTATAATTAATACGGTATTTGATCATAAATGGCCCATAGTTTAACACGGTACTCACACGATGGCATGACAGCTAACTTTATTGATTATATTATTGTAAACAGAAGACTGGTCAGATCAATACAAGATACTAGGGTATATAGGAATGCTGTTATTGATGTTAAAAGGGAAACTCACAATCTAGTAGTGACTAGGGCTACCTTAAAGGTGAAGTTTAGGAGGGGTTAACTACCTTCCGGGAAGCTATGACGTTAGTAGACTCCAGGATACGACTTTAAGAGAGAATTTCCAGGAAAAACTAAATACTAAAAATTTGATAATAGTTTACAATTTGACAATAAGAAAGACAGATGGAAGAATTTTAGGAAAATGATTTGTGGTTTTGCTGATGGTGTCTTTGGGAAGAAAGTTAGGGACGCAACTAGGAATATAAGTGAAAATGCCTTATGTTTAATAGAGAGGAGAAGGGGCTTGTACAAGATTTATTTGAGTGATACATCATATGAAATACAGACGAATGTAAAAAAGTGGGAAAAGCATTGAAATATGAACTAAGGAGGTGTGAAGTGGAGGCCATGGATAAAATGGCTAAGGATCTGGAAAATGCAGCTAGACGGCCAATAGTAACATATTGTACTGGCATGTTAATAAATTGAGAGGGAGTAGTCAATCTGGTTTTGTCCCAGTTAGAGATAGGAACGGGGCCACAATTAGTGACAAGGAAAGAGTTAACGAGAGATGGGCAGAACATTTTGAGAATGTGCTAAACCGAGATAGAGTGTCTGGAAAAGACATAGAGGAGAATGAAAAAGTTTCGTGACACTTTGGACGTGAAGGAGTCTTGTGAGGAGGAATTACTGAATGTACTAAAAGGATTAAAAATAATTAGGCTCCACGTGCTGTTAGTGTGGTAAATGATCTTCTTAAATATGGTGGCTACGAGGCTAAAAATAAGTTACTGAAGTTTATGAATATTGTTTTTGAAAAAGCAGAAACACCTAACAATGTTGGGAAAACCCTAATCAAGACCCTTGTATAAGAACCTGGTTTCTGTGGGTAGCAAATTACATAGTGTGATGAGACTTTTTAGACGTGGAGATGCTGTAGACAAAAGTTTTAAGACAAGAACAGTGCGGTTTTAGAAAAAGAAGAAGATAGTTTGGAAGAGGATAGAATAGGAAGAAGATAGCTTGGAAGAGGATAGAAGAGGAAGAAGTTTTACGAGAAGAACGGTGCAGTTTTAGGAAGAGTAGAAGATATGTTGACCGAATTTTCGCTCTAAGGTTAATAATTCAGAAGTGCAGTCAGGGCTGAAGCACTTCGGACCTGAGAAAGACCTGAGAAGATGTGCTGATCTCCGTCTTGCACTAGTTCTAGGACCATTAACCTAAGGTTAATAATTCAGAAGTGCCTGGGTTATCAGACACCTTTAGTCCACAGTTTTATAGATTGTCAGCAAGCATTCGATTCAGCTGATAAAAGAGCTTTAGCGACAGCACTATCCTTGCATGGTATACCAGACAAACACATTAAAGCGATTAGTGCTATGTGCAATAATAACACTGCTGCAGTTAAGTTAGGAAATCAGGCTTGCAGCTGGTTTCGTATTAAATCAGGCATTAGGTAGGGTTGTGCTCTATACCCCTTTATATGGTTCATTTTGATGGACATTGTCAATCGGGTAGATGGCGCTGTTGCGCTAGCACAGCTGCAGAGCCCATCTACCAAGTTTAGCTTAATAGTGCCCAATTTATGTGTGCTGGTTCGTCAATGGCGTGACCAGTTAAAGCAGTGGCTATCCTGACAGTTTTCTGTGCAATCAATATGCAAATTAAGTACAGGAAAGATACTTTATTTGACCTTTCTTCACCCCTGTATACGGTGGCGCCATCTACCTTTTTGAACTTGGTGACTTTTAATAATTTTTTAGATGTCAGCACTGTTCACAGCAGAGCTTCCCTCGTGGAACCGAGTAACTTGTCCGCTCTAAGTGACACCCACGCCAATGTAGGCAGACCGACTGAATCGAGTCTCACAGACCTACCCGTAATCGTACGCTTCGACAGTTTGCCCGTTAACGACTATGCCAATGAGCCGCCTCCCATCATAAGACCTGTTACTTTCAACGCTCGTCGTGGCCTTCCTAACTTCCTCGTTTGCAACACCAGATCGCTGTGCTACAAAACAGAAGATTTTGAAGCTGTTATTCGCCACTGTTATTTTCTTTTTTTTGTGTTAGTTTGTTATTTAGCATAGTGAAGCAACGCAAATTAGCTGTTACCTACGATGTTGTTTAAATAAACCTCTCTCTCTCTCTCGCTTCTCTCTCTCTCTCTCTCTCTCTCTCTCTCTCTCTCTCTCTCTCTCTCTCTCTCTCTCTCTCTCTCTCTCTCTCTCTCTCTCTCTCTCTCTCTCTCTCTCTCTCTCTCTCTCTCTCTCTTAAGGAGCACAGCAAAGGCAATGGGACACCATGGAATAAAATGGGCAGGAAAAACTCTCCTAGACTTGGATTATGCTAATGATTTAAGCATCCTAGAGGAAAGTGTGAGCAAAATGAATGAATTTTTAGAGGTTTTGCGAGTTCCGGGGTCTAGAATAGGTTTGAAAATTACTGTTAAGAAGACTAGATCGCTAAGGCTAGGAATAAGTAAAGATGAAAAGGCGACGTTGAGTAACGAAAAGATTATTATTAAAGACCGAAGATGTTAAAAGTAGAATAGACAAAGTTCAGGATTTTTTTTTAACAGTCGAAAAAAGTTTAGCAGAATAGGAAGATAAGTCAAGGAGCCAAGATTAGAATATTGGAGGCTACAGTGATGACAGTGACCAAATATGGTTCTGAAGCATGGGCGCTCAAAAAACGGAAGAAAACTTACCAGACATTTTTTTTTTCCAGAAAAATTGCCAACGTATTGTTTTGGGCACCCGACTAACCGACAGCATTTCAAACAGAAGACGGTGCAAAAAGTGTGGTTCGATCCCGATTTCTCGGGCTATAGTGAGAGAAAGGTTGAGATGCCTAGGCCAAGTTCTACAGATTAAGGATAACAGATTGCCAAAGATTGTCTTTTTCGGCCAATCATCTAGGGCTAAACAGAAAGCTGGTCGTCCACAGCTGGGGTGGGAGGATGTCGTAAAGAAATATTTAAGGGAAATACAAACTTCAGGGAGGATGTACAGAGGGAACTTTGAATAGATTGGGATGGAAGAAGAGCGTGTGTTGCTGTGTTGGCCTCGTGCGGCTTGGTACTGCAGTGAGTTGTTAGTAGTAGCATTACTAGTCCCTTCTGCACTTACAATGATGAATATGGACCGAGCTTATTTCTTTATTCTTTCTTGGAAGGAAAATGATAATAATTATTCAGGATAATAGTTAAAAATAAAAATAAAAATTATTCAGGATAATGCGATTCTGGAACTCATCCAGAACCACATGCTTAGATGCCAAACAAATAAAGTCAGAACTTGTTTCTCATGCTTTAATGTTATCTTTTCTTTTTTACTGCCCTTTAAAAAACTTTTCCCCCTTTATTGAGTATTTACCCTTCTTTTTTAGTCTGTTGATGCCTCGCAATTTCCTCTAAAGTGGCAAAACTTCCTCTGCAAAAGCTGCAATCATATTCTTTTATAGGATGGACGTCCAAGTGATCTTTCAAGTCACGTAAACTTTTGAATTCTAACCCACAATCCAAGTTTTGACAAAGAAAAACCTAAAAAAGAAGAATATTCTTAATGAGATTGATAATTGATTACAAAATAATTATTCCTAATGCAAATAAAAAAAAAAAAAAAAACACTTAATAAGGCTCTGATCACACTTATGCTAAGCAAGGCATTTACCTCTGCTCATCATCACTTTAGACCAATCAGGGCTGCTTATAAAAGATGAAGCATATTATGATTGGTTAATAATGATTATACCTAGACAATAATGTCAAGCTAAGCAAGGCTGTGAATTTGACTTGAGAAGAATTGGTCTGCATGCATCGTTTCTTTTAAAATCATGTAGATACACTTTTCAAGATTCTACACTCGCCGTAGTTTTCTATTTGCATGCAGTTTTTGAATGCAGAGATATGTAGATTAGAACAAACGTTAATGCTTAGAAGAATTTTTTCTAGACTTTTTTCAAATAATAAACCCACCGCAAATCTATTGCATTATACAGAGTACCAGCTACATAGTATGTGCTTATTTAGAAGTTGTGGTAGTGTGGCAGCAAATCACGGCTTCAAGCGCTGCTCTCAAGGTCCAACAAAAATCAGAAGGTTTTGGACTCAATATCAACGCCAGTAAAACCAAAGGCATGGCAACTAGCGGTTCACCTATGAACATCAAATGTGGTAATAACGACGTGGAACAAGTGGTCCATTTCAAATATCTTGGCAGCATCATCGAGAACACGGGATCCACAGCCAAAGAAGTCATCACCCGAATTGGACAGGCTAGCAGCACCTTCAACAGACTCAAAAAAGTTTGGAGATCGAGTACTTTCTCTCTCCGGCTTAAGCTCCGCCTGTTCAACAGCAACGTCCTGTCCGTCCTCCTCTATGCATCTGAAACATGGCGTCTCAATCAAGAACAGGAGAGGAGAATTCAGTCGTTTGAAAACATGTGCCTACGTAGACTTCTCGGCATCCATTGGACCCAGAAGGTAACGAACGAGCACATTAGTAAAATCCCAGGTCAACCGTCCCTCATCGATACCATATGAAGGCGCAGATGGAGCTACCTCGGACATGTGCTGCGCATGGGCAATTCCAAAATTCCCAAGTGTACTTTTTTTCTGGTTACCCGAGGGCATCCGTCACAGAGGAAGACCCAAAAATACACTCCGTCGTACCTACAACAACGACCTGTGGCACCTTCGTGCCTCAATACAGCCGGAGTGGAAAGACGTCGTCGCAGCCGCAAGTTTCAGAGACGACTGGAGACTCTTCTTGGACGCCCTGGGCGCCTCTGGAGGCATAAGAGGATCTAAGCTAAGGTAAGGTAGTGCCTATCAACACATAAGATTTCCAAAAAAAAAGATAACCCGAGAACTTATCAACCAGGCAGTATGTCATAATATATTAACGTAGAAATGCTGCATATTGTAAAAATACAATCCTTTCAAAACCCATTCCTTCAAAACAGATAACTTTGTCGACCGTTCATGAATACAATTCTTCCCTTAGCTTATTGCCAGGATTGAGAAGGGGGTGATTATCATAAAAAAGATCCTGAATAATATAAGCAGTATCTGATTGGTTGACTACTCAGCAAGACTGGATGGAATTCTCGAAATTTTTAGTGAGCGTGCCAACACAACATTCCGGGGTGTATGTTCTTTTAGAACCACGTAATTAATTACAGAAATCAACTGAATAAAGCTACAATTTTTTCATTCAGTGTTCCTATCTTAAGGCAATTATTACTAGAGAGTGATCAAACAAGCCATACAAAATGATGCGGCACAGACAAGACAGTATCTGTCTTTGAACGTCCACCAGCGTATACAGGATTCGTCCTAATCGTTGGGAAGCTTTCTTAAGGCTCCGGGATCATTAAAAAGTAAGAGGGTAGGGATATTATTTAAAAACTAATTTTAAAACCACAGAGAAAGAATAAAAACTAAAACTGAGACCAAACAGTATTGACGATTTTGTTCAGGTGCCAAACGATTCACAAATTCGAATAAATACTGTCACCGTTTTCCATACAGAATGGCGCAAAAATAAGAGACTAAAATCCCGACTTACATACGGACACAAAATGACAAGGAAACACAAGGGTTGACCTGCATTGAGCCAAACAAATTAAAAAAAAAATCCATTTCTCTCCATTCAATTTTCATCCATTTAAATTTCATAATTTTTCTCTTTTTCTGTTCGGTCAAAGCCGCCTAGCCGAAAGGTTAGGCACTACACTTGAAATTCTGAGGACAAGGGATTCAAGTCCTGGTGTCGCTGCTTATTTGGTTTGGAATAGGGGTCAATAGTGTAACTGTGTAAGCTCAACTAGAATCAACCCAGCCCTAAATGGGCACCTGGAGAGATCTGGGGGAAAAACACGGGAAACGTTGGATGATTTGCCCACTATCACGCATTGCATTCCTGGCCGAAGGCAAAAAATCAGGAGATCGGTACCTACGCTATGCAGACCATTGGTCAACATGCAAAACAGTTAAGCTGAAGTCTTTGGACAAAGCCCTTGGTTACAAAAATGTCTTCATAATTTGTTAATACTTACTTTTTCTTCTTTATGGATAGATAAATGGCTTCTATAGTCGCGATATTTGGTAAATACTTCTCCACAGACTAAACAGCTAAAGGTAATATCACTTGAATTTCTACTGGGATTATTCAACAGGCATGTTCGAATAGTTGCAGGCCATTCCTGCAAAAAAGGAAGGGTGAGTCCCTTTTCGTGCTATCATCTCACTTTTGTAAGTGATTAGCTATCTTTGTGAGGGGCACAAATTGAATTTTGGCAATATTTTTTCCTTGAAAAAAATAAAACAGTCATATCTTGCAAGGAAAGATTTTTCATATGAAAAATACTGACAAAAAGGCATGGAAAAAGCGTGAAACGTTGAATTTTCAGACACTTATTAGCCGAAACTTATCTCTCAGAGGTCTCTTAGTATAACTACTGACCCTTCAAAAGTCTGTAGCAATGAAGCACATCGCTCAGTTTTCATTTGTTTTGTTTTTTGTTTTTTTGCATATTTATAATTTACACATTTACAATTTAAACCGTCAACAAAAAAGGAAAATAAATTGGAATTTTCTAAAACAACAAAAAAATGACCAAAGCGATTGTAATACATAACGAATAAATGTTTTAAATTGCTCTGCAGAATAATTAGACTTTAGAAAAAAAAAATTCTGACAGTGATTTGACCAATATGCTACGATACTGGTTACTATACCATATTTCGTTACATTATACTATATCAAATAATTATATTAATTTTCATTGGTTTTCTAACTACATTGTATTTTTGTTACTGCCAAGCCTAAGACCATGCTGGACGACAGGCGTAAGAAGAACAAGAGCTAAGAGCTCACATGGCATTTGTGCTGAGGTCAAAAGAGCCAAGAACTCATAGGGCATGAGCTCTAGTAAAATTCTAGGAATCAATAGATTAATTTAAAAGAAAAATCAGAGGCTTAATGCCGGTCGAGATTTAAAATAAGAACTCTGAGACACGAGGCCCTTCTAAATATCAAAATTCATTAAGATCGGATCACCCACTCGTAAGTTAAAAATATCTTGTTCTTATAATTCTTCCTCTTCCTTCAGCCCCCCCCCCCCTCAGATGGTAGAATCAAGGAAAAACAACTTTATCAAGTCAATTTGTGCAGGTCCCTGAAACAACTACCAATTTTCATCGTCTTAGCACGTCCAGAAGCACCAAACTCGCCAAAGCACTGAATCCCCCTAACTCCCCAAAAGAGAGTCGATCCAGTCCGATTACGTAAATCACGTATCTATGACGAATACTTATTGTACGCACCGAGTTTCATCCCGATCTCTCCACTCTAAGCGTTTTCCAAGATTTCCGGTTCCCCCAATTCCCCCCCCCAATGATACTGGATCCGGCCGGGATTTAAAATAAGAGATCTGAGTTACGAGGTCCTTCAGAATATGAAATTTAATTAAGATCAGATTACTCCTTCGTAAGTTAAAAATACCTGATTTTTTCTAATTTTTCAGAATTAACCCTCCCCTAAACTCCCCAAAGAGAGCGAATCCATTCCGGTTATGTCAGTCAGTTATCAAGGACTTGTGCTTATTTTTCCCACCAAGTTTCATCCCGATCCCTCTACTCTATGCGTTTTCCAAGATTTTAGGTTCCCCCCCTCGAACCCCCCCCCCCCCGATGTCACCGGATCTGGTCGAGATTTAAAATAATAAAAGCTCTGAGACACAATATCCTTATAAATATCAAATTTCATTAAGATCCGATCACACGTTCGTAAGTAGAAAATACCTCAATTTTTCTAATTTTTCCGCATTAACACCCCCTCCAACTCCCCCAAAGAGATCGGATTCAGTCCGATTATGTCAATCACGTATCTAGGACTTGTGCTTATTCTTCCCACCAAGTTTCATCCTGATATCTCCACTCTAAGCGTTTTCCAAGATTTCCGGTCTCCCCAACTCCCCCCAATGGCACTGGATCCATTCGAGATTTAAAATAAGAGATTTCTGAGTTACGAGATCCTTCTAAATATGAAATTTCATTAAGATCCGATCACTCCTTTGTAAGTTAAAAATACTTCAATTTTTCTAATTTTTCAGAATTAACCCTCCCCCCAATTACCCCAAAGAGAGCGAATCCATTCCGATTGTGTCAATTACATATCTAGGACTTGTGCTTATTCCCACCTAGTTTCATCTGGATCACTCCACTCTAAGCGTTTTCCAAGATTTTAGGTTCCCCCTCAAACTCTCCCATTGTCACCGGATCCGGTTGGGATTTAAAATAAAAGCTCTGAGACACGACATCTTTCTAAATATCAAATCAAACAGTTCGTGGTAACGAACTGTAGTAAGGAGCGACCCGGCTCAATAGTAACCAAAACTCTAAAAAATGGAATTTTGATACCAATAGCTACATCATAAAAATTGCATTTTAATGCTGATTTTAAATATATAAGTTTCATCAAGTTTAGTCTTACCAATCAAAAGTTACGAGCCTGAAAAAATTAGCCTTATTTTAGAAAATAGGGGGAAACACCCCCTAAAATTCATAGAATCTTACCAATTACGAAATTACGAAAATCATACCATCAGATTCAGCGTATCAGAGAACCCTGTTGTAGAAGTTTCAAGCTACTATCTACAAAAATGTAAAATTTTGTATTTTTTGCCAGAAGGCAGATCACGGATGCGTGTTTATTTGTTTGTCTGTTTTTTTTCCCAGGGGTGATCGTATCGACCCAGTGGTCCTAGAATGTTGCGAGAGGGCTCATTCTAACGGAAATGAAAAGTTCTAGCGCCATTTTTAAGTGACCAAAAAATTTGACGGCACCTAGGCCCCCTCCTACGCTAAATATTTTCCCAAAGTCAACGGATCAAAATTCTGAGATAGCCATTTTATTCAGCGTAGTCGAAAAATCTTATAACTATGTCTTTGGGGACGACTTACTCCCACACAGTCCCCGTGGGAGGGGCTACAAGTTACAAACTTTGACCAGTGCTTACATATAGTAATGGTTACTGGGAAGTCTACAGACGTTTTAAGGGAGATTTTTTGGTTGGGGGAGTGGTTGAGAAGAGGGAGATGTTTTGGGGGAACTTTCCATCGAGGAAATTGTCATGGGGGAAGAAAATTTCCATGAAGGGAGCGCAGGATTTTCTAACATTATTTAAAAAAACACAATGTAAAAATAAATATGAAAAAGTTCTTTCAACTGGAAGTAAGGAGCAGCATTAAAACTTAAAACGAACAGAAATTATTGTGCATATGAGGGGCTCACCTCCTCCTAATACCTCGCTCTTTACGCTAAAGTATTTTTAGTAATTTCAACTATTTATTCTACGGCTTTTGTGATTCAGGGGTCAATCTTAATGAATTGGGACAAAATTTAAGCTTTAGCGCGGTACTGACGAGGGGGTGAACCCCTCATATATGTAATAAAAACATGAGAATACAAAAGTTCGTTACGTAAGCTAATTTATAAGTTACGTATATCTTTTGCTAATAAAAACAATCGGAAAAATTAAAAGTTCTAGTTGCCTTTTTAAGTAACCAAAAAAACGGAGGGCAACTAGACTTCCTCCCCCGCTCGTTTTTTCTCAAAATCATTCGATCAAAACTAAGAGAAAGCCATTTAGCCAAAAAAATAAATATGCAAATTTCGTTTTAATTATTCCTCTGCGGAGAGCCAAAATCAAAACATGCATTGATTCAAAAACGTTCAGAAATTAAATAAAAAAAAACAGGTTTTTTTAACTGAAAGTAAGGAGCGACATTAAAACTTAAAACGAATAGAAATTACTTCGTATATGAAAGGGGCTGCTTCCTCATCAACGCCCCGCTCTTTACGCTAAAGTTTTTTACTGTTTTAAAAAGAAGAGTTGAGAGAAAGAGTCAAACTTTAGCGTAAAGAGCGGGGGGTTGATGAGGAAGCAGCCCCTTTCATATACGAAGTAATTTCTGTTCGTTTTAAGTTTTAATGTCGCTCCTTACTTTCAGTTAAAAAAACTTTTTTTTTTAATTTCATTAAGATCCGATCACCCGTTCGTAAGTTAAAAATACCTCGATTTTTCGAATTAACACCCCCTCCAACTCCCCCAAAGAGATCTGATTCAGTCTGATTATGTCAATCACGTATCTAGGACTTGTGCTTAGTCTTCCCACCAAGTTTTATCCTGATGTCTCCTCTCTAAGCGTTTTCCAGGATTTCCGGTCCCCCCAACTCCCCCCAATGACACTGGATCCGGTCAGGATTTAAAATAAGAGATCTGAGTTACAAGGTCCTTCTAAATATGAAATTTTATTAAGATCCGATCACTCCTTCGTAAGTTAAAAATACCTCATTTTTTCTAATTTTTCAGAATTAACCCTCCCCCCACCTCCCCCAAAAAGAGCGAATCCATTCCGGTTATGTCAATTACGTATCAAGGATTTGTGCTTATGTTTCCCATCAAGTTTCATCCCGATCCCTCCACTCAAAGCGTTTTCCAAGATTTTAGGTTCTCCCCTCCAGCTCCCCTCAATGTCACCGGATCCGGTCGGGATTCAAAATAAGAGCTTTGAGGCAGGATATCTTTCTAAATATCAAATTACATTAAGATCCGATCACCCCGTTCGTAAGTTAAAAATACCTCATTTTTTCTAATCTTCCGAATTAACCACCCCCCCCCCCCAGATGGTTGAATCTGAGAAAAGACTATTTCTAATTTAATCTGGTCTGGTCCCTGATACGCCTGCCAAATTTCATCGTCCTAGCTTATCTGGAAGTGCCTAAACTTGCAAAACAAGGACCGACAGACCGACAGAATTTGCGATCGCTATATGGCACTTGGTATTTACCAAGTGCCATAAAAATAAAACACAGCATTTACTGTGTTTTCTTTCCGACTGGAAAAAAAACAGTTTGCCCCCTTACACCAAAAAACATGTCCCCTTACACCTCCCCCCCCCCAAACAAAAGAAAAACTAATATTTTCAACAATTTTCCTGAGCTGTGAGATAAGCCCGGGTGTACCTACTAAGGTACACATAAAATACGTGATTTTCGACGAATCCCATTGACACTGATTGTGAGCAATCTCTGTAATGAAATATAGTGCCTTGCCTCTAGGCAAAATAAAGCGTAGTTGTTATTGTGACCATCCCATAACCAACTTGCTGAACTGACCACAGTATTGCCCTGCTCTATAGCATCATTTCAGATCAGCTCAGTTATTGGCTGATCAATAGTCAGTTCAATTACTGGCATGCTGAATCTTACCGACAATCTCATTAATTTATAGTATATGTCTTTATATAAAAAAATATAATAGCCTAACGACAGCAACCCATAACTCATAATTTAAAACAAAAGTTAAGGGTTGCTCAACGTGAGGAGGAGAATGAAGCTACAAAAGGGCAGCGAAAAAAGGCTAGAAATTAAAAACCTAGAAATTAACTCATAAATAAAGACTCAAAATACAATTCTGTGAGGGACTGTGGGGGAGTAAGTCGTCCCAAAAGACATAGTTATTAGGTTTTTAGACTGCTGAATAAAATGGCTATTTCAGAATTTTGATCCGGTGACTTTGGGGAAAATGAGCGTGGGAGGGGGCCTAGGAGCCCTCCAGTTTTTGGTCACTTAAAAAGGGCACTACGACTTTTAATTTCCGTTAGAATGAGCCCTCTCGCGACATTCTAGGACCACTGGGTCGATACGATCATCCTTGGAAAAAAAATTCTTGTAGATAGGAGCTTGAAACTTCTACTGTAGGGTTCTCTGATACGCTAAATCTAATGGTGTGATTTTCGTTAAGATTCTATGGCTTTTAAAGGGTGTTTCCCCCCTATTCTCTAATGCAAGGCAAATTTTCAAAGGCTCTGTAACTTTTGATGGGTAAGTCTAAACTTGAAACTTATATAATTAAAATCAGCATTAAAATGCAATTCTTTTGATGTACCTATTGTTATAAAAATTCCGTTTTTTAGAGTTTCGGTTACTATTGAGCCGGGTCGCTCCTTACTACAGTTCGTTACCACGAACTGTTTGATTCTATCCAGGTAATCAAATTTATCGATTCCCTGTTACGTAAAATCACCACTTCACCCTCATTTATTCCTAATTGACAAGACGTAATATTTTTCACCCTAGATTCTGAAAACAATCAAAGGTCACTCAGTTTTCAAAAAATATTATCTAGGACACTAAATTCATCAGCATAATCCAAGTCTAGGAGAGTTTTATCTTCCAAATTTGATACCACTTTCTCCCGAGGCCTTTGCCATGCTCTCTAAGAAAAAGTGCATCAAAAGAGCCCATGTAACCGGGGATACCTGGATAACTCCTCATTATACACCAAATCAGCTACTAACCTCACTTCCTACATTAACCACAGTAATATTATTTTTGGGCATAGAACTAATCACATTAGTGTATTTATGAGGAATGCTACACAAGGATAAAACATTCACTAAAGCTTTTCGGCTAAACAAAATGCCTGTTCATTATCTATAAAACTTACAAATAAAAGGGTCTGATGATGAGTGATGGCTCAGACACTTCTCAATTATTAATGTAGAGTAGAAAAGTTGGTTAGTAGACTGGTTAGTGGCAAATACCGTACTCACTCTTACTGCATTTCTTATCTCTGATAAAAAAAAATTAAAAAAAAACGCGGGGATAATAATTAAAATTGAAAAAATCAGAATATAATTCCAGTTTCTAAGATGAAGTTTAAACTTATTTCTAAACTATGTATGTGATACAAAATTTTCCTAAAATAAAAACAGTCAATATGAAAATTATTGTCTCTACCTCTTTAGAAAAACTACAGAAAAATAAAATTATTTTCAACACTTACTGATTTTTACTCATTGGATGAAACGCTTAATGATAAACTAAGCAAAATTTACAAATTGATAAATAACAATCAATAAACAATGGTGTTGCCTTCAATATTGTTGATGAGTGTAATAATGGAGACTAGAGAATACACACTATTGATAAATAATCACATAACTAACTTGATAAATATAATTAATAAATTACTATTCTCTGATGAAAACCTCTGAGGGAATTATCAAAATTGGAAACTTGGAAAAATGATTCCAGTTTCTGAGATAAATTGCAAACTTTTTCAAACAAATTATGTATTCGATCCAATTTTTCTTTTGGAAAAAAAATGGGATCTTTAAAAATTATTGTCTCTATTATTTAGTGTATGGTTGTTCATTTTATGCAAGCAATTTTTCTAGTCATGCGAAAAGGGTCCAGATTATGCAGAATAAGGCAATTGGAAGTTTGGGTGAGTATCTTGCGTGTGGTAGTACTAGAGATTGTTTTAGAGATTTAGATATTTTGAATATTGATTTTATTAAGTCTCGGCAGATTTAAATTTTTGTATACCAGCTTTAAATGGATTGTCTCCTCAGTATTTTAGAAGTTTTATCGATGTAGTTCAAATTATCACGATTATTCTACTAGGAACTCTGAACAGTTGACTAGTGAAATCAGGCATACATCGCGATCTGGTTTTATGATTAAACATGTAGATTTTTATATTTGAAACTCAATTCCAGAGAGTGTTAGGTGGTCTGAAAACCTTATGTTATTTAAAAGAAGAATAAAAAATTATTTTTGGAATAAATTGTAAATTTATCCCTTTTTTTAAGATGAGAGATGGCTGTTTAGAGATTGCATGGTGTTTCGTCTGTTTTTCTTTTTTTTGCGTATTTCTTTGATTTTGAATGAATAGTTATGATTTATATGTTGTTGGTTCGCTGTTGAACAGGGACGTTTTAGGTCCCTAAATTGAGGAGCATTTTGTTTATTGTAAGTACAATTTAGTTTTTTTTTTCTGATGAGGTAAACACATACCTAAATACCTACCTACCTACCTACCTACCTACCTACCTACCTACCTACCTACCTACCTACCTACCTACCTACCTACCTACCTACCTACCTACCTACCTACCTACTTACCTACCTACCTACCTACCTACCTACCTACCTACCTACCTACCTACCTACCTACCTACCTACTTCATTAGTGGATTTATAGACAACATTAAAATAATAATCACTATTCTCTGATAAAACCTCTACAATAACAAATAAAATTAGAGAGTCAAAATATTATTCCAGTTTGTAAGTCCAACTCCTAATCTATTTCTAAATTATCTACTTGATGCAGTATTTCCCTAGCAAACACAATTGAGATATTCGAAAACTATTGTCTCTATTTCCTTAGTAAACATAGAGATCATAGAAAATGACATTTGATACTTTTATTATTTCTGTCCACTGGAATTGTACACGTGTAACAAGATTTTAATATATTCTGCGATGGAATCAGAAGCATAATAAAGGCATCTTAAACATCCGGTTTACGTAGGTTGATACGACACTCTCCCTTGCTAAAGTAACACTTCGCAGGCCATATTATTGCCAAGAGGTCCAGCTCACTAACTATATCGCCAGCACAACAATAATGATATTAACTTTTTGCAGCAGAGTTTAGCGGAACAGTAGCGCCGTTTTAGCGCCGTATTATTGCCAACAGGTCCAACTCATTAACTATATCGCCAGCACAACAATAATGATATTAACTTTTTGCAGCAGAGTTTAGCGGAACAGTAGCGCCGTTTTAGCGCTGTATTATTGCCAAAAGGTCCAACTCATTAACTATATTGCCAGCACAACTATAATGATTTTAATTTTTTGCAGCAGAGTTTAGCGGAACAGTAGCGCCGTTTAAGCGCCGTATTATTGCCAACAGGTCCAACTCATTAACTATATCGCCAGCACAACAATAATGATATTAATTTTTTTGCAGCAGAGTTTAGCGAAACAGTAGCGCCGTTTTAGCGCCGTATTATTGCCAACAGGTCCAACTCATTAAGTATATTGCCAGCACAACAATAATGATTTTAATTTTTTGCAGCAGAGTTTAGCGGAACAGTAGCGCCGTTTTAGCGCCGTATTATTGCCAACAGGTCCAACTCATTAAGTATATTGCCAGCACAACAATAATGATTTTAATTTTTTGCAGCAGAGTTTAGCGGAACAGTAGCGCCGTTTTAGCGCCGTATTATTGCCAAAAGGTCCAACTCATTAACTATATTGCCAGCACAACAATAATGATTTTAATTTTTTGCAGCAGAGTTTAGCGGAACAGTAGCGCCGTTTAAGCGCCGTATTATTGCCAACAGGTCCAACTCATTAACTATATCGCCAGCACAACAATAATGATATTAATTTTTTTGCAGCAGAGTTTAGCGAAACAGTAGCGCCGTTTTATTGCCAACAGGTCCAACTCATTAACTATATCGCCAGCACAACAATAATGATATTAACTTTTTGCAGCAGAGTTTAGCGGAACAGTAGCGCCGTTTTAGCGCCGTATTATTGCCAACAGGTCCAACTCATTAACTATATCGCCAGCACAACAATAATGATATTAACTTTTTGCAGCAGAGTTTAGCGGAACAGTAGCGCCGTTTTAGCGCCGTATTATTGCCAACAGGTCCAACTCATTAACTATATCGCCAGCACAACAATAATGATATTAACTTTTTGCAGCAGAGTTTAGCGGAACAGTAGCGCCGTATTATTGCCAATAGGTCCAACTCAAAAACTATATCGCCAGCACAACAATAATGATATTAATTTTTTGCAGCAGCGTTTAGCGGAACAGTAGCGCCGTCTTGGTGCTTCTGTGAGTTGTTAGAAGTAGCAGTAGCAGGTACAACGCGAATGATTTCAAATTTATTCATAGGGTGACGAGGCTGTGTTTTTCCACAAAAACGCATTATTTCCTACATAGTGTAGTAACGCGTCTTGCTACACTCTTGACTGATGCACGCTGTAGTCCGAAAGCTTTCTAAAACAAGGCTCAAACGAAAAAAAGTAGAAAAATAGCTGCGCTACAAACGCTAGGCTTAAGCTCATGCAGGTGCGTTTTCTGGGAAAAACACAATTTCTTACAACTTGCAGCATTTTCTCAACAAGTCATGCTTTTTTCTGTATCTTTGGCCCCTGTCGCGTCATTTCAAGCTGAGAACTGGAATATTTTTCCGTATAAATAATTTTTCTAGTCCTTGGGTTATAAATTTGCGGTTTCACAAAATAAAGGTCACATCTCCGCGACTTGTAGCAAATATTTCCGGCAAGCGTGTATTTTTCTTTATCTTTGATCCATGTTGGTTGCATTTTGAGTTCAAGATCAGAACGTAAATACGCATGATTTTCAAATATAACGTATTTTGAAATGTAGCTACAGTTTTTACGCAAAAAAAACACATCCTTGCGAATTCTAGCAAAAATTTCCGACAAGCACGTATAGTTCTGTATCTTTGTCCTATGTTAATTGAGTATCGAGTTCAAAATCAGAATATTAGTTCACGTAAAATTCTAGCGAAAAATGCTCTGAAATGCAGCTACAATATTACATCCTGCACTAGAAACAGTTGCGTTTCTACGTCAAAATGCGCGTTTTTGCGATATACAGAAGAATTTTTATAAACACGCAACGCAGTTTTCGGCCCATTTGTATATATATGCAACTGAAGAAACACACCAAGGAAGCAGCAAGAAATTTACCAAAATAAAATTGAATGAGACACTAATACTGGCATTATATTATTAATACTGGCACTAATAGACTGGCCACTATATTATTGCCTCTGTCTACAAACCTAACACGATTTGTAATATGTCAAACAAATAAACTGAAATTAAGCACTGCAAAAAAAAAACAAAATAAAAATCTTAATCCTAGTTCCAATCAAGCTTAACTGAGATTAGAAAGTCTATTGAAGTGAAGGTTGCATCGGGTCTAAATCATAAACGCATAGCTAGGATATTATTTCTTACTGCTCACAGAGTTTAACTCAGGCCACTCTGGGTAAACAAATACAAAGTAGAGACAATAGGGAAAATCTTTTCAAGACAGTGAAAATTAGTTCTGTGGATATTTCGACTCTATGTCCAAGGGCCGTCTTCAGCACAATACAAGAATAAGAGAGAAACTATATATATATATATATATATATATATATATATATATATATATATATATATATATATATATAAATGAACTTACATCAAATTGTGAGAATTAAAACTAAATAATTAAAAACACTTTTTAAAACTTTTTTTTAAAAATAGCCCTAGCATCCTTACTTCAATGAAGTTCAATCAGGACTGGCGAAAAGAATGAAATGAGAATATAAGCTCATTCAAACTAAAGAGAACAAAATGATTAGATGCAATTTCTTAAAGCTAATCTTGCTTGTTTAGCAGCCTGTCTCAAAGGCCTTTTCGTAGTTGGTTCAGTACTATTATAAATCGGTTTAGTAAAATATTTTGTTGGATCATTTTTAATTAAATTTGAGTATAAAGAATTTAGTGAGTATTCCCCTAAGTCCCTGTTCAAAGAAATATTATTATTTATTTTGGGATTAATTTCGATTGACTCTCGAACCACCTGTTTTATTCCCAAATCATTACTGATGAGTGAAGAGTTATCAAAAAGTATCATGTGGGACGGATTATTAAATATATGCCAACCTAAAGCAGAATCAAAGGAGCTGTTGGAACTATTTGAAATTAAGGCCTTGTCTATGTCATTTTTATGCTGTTGTAACCGTTTGTCTAGATTCTGATGGGTCCTGCCGACATAGTAATTTCCACAATCACAAGTTATTTGATAAACCCCTCTTTGGCGAGTAACTGGGGTCCTATCTTTACCCGAATTTAAGAACTTGATGATTTTAAAATTATTAGTAAAAACTACGTACAGATTTTTTTTGTGCAAATATTTTTTAATTTTGTTGTGATCTTTGGGATATAAGGAAGATAGACAATATTTGAGGGCTTATCAGTAGCCTCACATTGTGAAGTATCTTCTTCGATTTTACAAGAATGTCTTTTTATTCTACGGTTAATTATTTTATTGACAAAAGGAATGGGGTATCCATTACCAAAAAGAATATCTCTGATAAAGTTTATTTCTGCATTTATATATGAATCGGAGCAAATATTCAGGGCACGATCAATGAGGGAAGTTACAACTGCTCTTTTAACTTGTGGGGGGTGATTTGAATTAAAGTGAAGATATCTATTGTTTTGTGTTGGCTTTCGATATATAGTAAAATCCAGTTTATCAGCATTACGAATAATTAATACATCTAAAAACGGTAGTTTATTTTCAACTTCTAGGGTGAACTGCAAATTTCGGTTATAAGTGTTAAGATAATCTAAGAAGCCCCGAAGTTCAGCTTCCCCATAATTCCAAAGTGAAATTACGTCCTCCATAGAACGACCCCAATAGACGTGTTTTAAAAAATAAGAATTCAATGCCCAATTCTCAAGATTCTCGACGTAAATATTTGCTAGTAGCCCGGATAAAGGTGCCCCCATGGGTAACCCATTTTTTTGCTGATAGAAAGAATCGCGAAATTGAAAATACATAGAAAACTTATTACAAATTTTAACAAGAGTCATTAAACCTTCACAATCAATTCCTGTCGCTGAAGTCTCGATCAAGTGGTAATTTTCTTCTATTTTATTTTTTAATAATTCCTCTGAAATAGTTACATCTATATTTGTATACATGGAAACAATGTCAAAACTACTAACTATTGTGTTTTCTGAAATACTTGTGTTGCTAAGTTTTTTTAACCAAATCTGCGGAGTTACGAATATAGGAATTTTGAGAATACAATAAAAGTTTGAAAGCTGTGCAAAGCCATTTTCCAATACTGGCAGCGGGGGCTTTAGTACAAGCTACGATAGGTCTTAAGGGAATACCCTGTTTATGTATTTTTGGTAAACCGTAGAGTTTAGGACAAAAACTACCACGGGGAAAAAATTTATTGTATAGTTGTGGGGTGATTTTACCATTTTGTTTTAGCTGCTTTAATTCATTTATAATATTATTAGCGAACTGATCAGTAGGATCATGGGTTATTGTTTTATATGTAATTGTGTCATTTAAATGCGAAAGAATTTTGTTGTCATAGTCTGTCGTATTCATGACAACAAGTGAATTGCTTTTGTCTGCTTTTTGTCTACAGAACTAATTTCCACTGTTTCGAAAAGATTTTCCCTATTGTCTCTACTTTGTATTTGTTTGTTATGGAAAGGCAGTGTGGTCTTCGTCGCTACTTTTTCCACTCTGGGTACATACTCTGCCCTCCCCCTAAAGTTAGGTTGAGATGCAATAGTCCCACAAGATAGATGATCTGATAAAAACAAATTTAACCCTCCTTCCTGGATCAAATATGGATACAGATTCCTGCCAAGGTTAAATGAGATATGACGGTTTCTTCTTATAAATATCCTATTGATAGGGATCATCCCTTCTTCCCTCACAGAGGACGGGGCGCGCAAAAACAAAAGGAGCAAGACATCTATGTCTCTTAAATCTCTATTTCAGTCTCTCCTCCTGTAATCCCCTATGTTTCGGAAGAATAATTGATATCTGTCACCATAATAGCTTCTGGTATCTTTATCTTAGTTCTAGATTTTCGAGTTATTTTCGTAATCTCCCAAACTGTATTCGACTGCCAAAAAACTGCGCTTTAGTCTCAACAATTTACGTCTTTACTGCATTCGCCATCTTTACTAATAATTCAACCTGCGTAAACGAAGCTAGCCACTCGGTCAATTTGCACGTCAATATCATCCCTTCATTATGATTAATTCCTAATTTGAGTGACTCTGTCTTCTTCACATTTATTTTGCCTCGCATCCTGAACTCTCAAAATGTCCAAAAACTCGTTCCATTATCTAGTAACCTCTCAGTCTAGCAATCTCATTATCTAGTTATTGTCTAGTAATCAGTGTCAAGGAATTTTAATTCTCCATCAAATACCATGTTCATCCATGGTCTTTGTTGTGTTCCTTAGAAGAAATAATTCATATAAGAGATAATTCATATAAACACGGATAAAGCCCCCTCTAACTCCCCACCGATTTGACTATTAATGGTCCAATTTTGGAACAAATAGAACAGCTTCGAGATTCACGTCTTTTGTGTTATTTAAATGCTCTACTAGATTGGACATATTTGTGCCATTTAGCTACTTCGCCACTTAGCCACTTCTAAGCGGCTACATATTAAATTCTTCAAACCAGAAAAAGTTTTCAACTGTAGCACATTTATTTAAAGTAGCACCTTTGGCAGATTTTTGATAAGAAGAAATAGTACCTTCAGCTTATTTGTGGCTACGCTATTTTATACCAGGCATCTGGTAACATCTGGCATCTGGCATCTGGCATCTGGTAGCAATACTGTAAGTAAGCTTCGAAATAGCCAACTGAAGAACTGTTTTAGACATTTTTATTTTCAAGTTGAAAGGTGCTTGGAATGCAAATGGTTTTGCTGAAGACTACACGGAAGTTTTATTGAAGAAAGCATATTTTATTGCATATCCAAAAAATTATAAATATTTAAAAAAAAGAATAACTATCTCAAAATCATTATCCAACTCAAATGTATGTAGACGTATATAGTAACCTACCTTGTGAGATTCAGGGTGCTTCAATAAACTAGACTTATAGGGAAAACACCTTCCACATATTATACACTGATATGGCTTCTCTCCTGTGTGGACGCGCAAGTGGTTTTCCAAGTGTCCAAGGCGCAGAAATTTGAGTCCACAATATCCACAAACGGCACGTGAAGAATTCTGGAAACAGTTTAAAGTTTTACTTAAAAGACCAACAATCTGTAACTAATTTCCTAATCCCCTCCCTCCACCCTCTTTCTCAAAAACACACGCAAGCTACATACCTTTTTACTAATTTGAATCTCAAACCATTACAGATTGAAAGCGTTGCGTGGTTCTTATTAACAGAAACTTGATATGATTGGAGAACTTTGGTTGTCTAATCATGCAGATTGAAAGTGTTTTCATGGTTCCAGATCATACAATGTGCAGCAAGCTCATCTTTCAGCTGCCCACCCAGTCAGTCACAGCTTGGACATAGCTGGAATCGTTTTGTATCATGGCACTGACATTTTGCACCCTGTATTTAGATAGTTTTTACACCAAGTAAAACCGTTTTTTCGCCAACCAAGCAAAACTCTGGTGCTCGGATTTGGTTCGTATTTAGAGAGTCATGCCCCATCTCATTTTTGCAATGCGCCCGCAGCTTGTTATTTTTTTACACTCAGAAATTAACTCGTTTGGCATCAAATTAAGACTCAGCTTGATTTTGCAACAAATAAGGACTTGTTGTTGCTGCATTGAGTAAGACCTTGACTGTTTTTATTCCAGCTCAGTCCTCACCTCAACTTGCCTTTTCTTTTAACTGAATTCCAAATTCCTTACGTATTTCTGGTTGAAATAAGGTAAAACACACCAGTTACGGCAATAAAACTGGCGGTGGAAGGGAGGCACGTAGCTAATTTGCACATGCAATAATACAAATTTAAATTATTTGTACTATTCCGGTATCACCAAGGTGCAACTTGCCAACATCTTTACTAAAATGTATGAATCAGTTCGTGGTAACGAGCTGTGGTAAGGAGCGACCAGTCTCAATAGTAACCGAATCACATTTTGATGCTGAATTTAAATATATAAGTTTCGTCAAGTTGAGTCTTACCCATCAAAAGTTACGACCCTGAGAAAATTTGCCTTATTTTAAAAAATAAGGGGAACACCCCCTAAAAGTTATAGAATATTAACGAAAATCATACCATCAGATTCAGCGTATCAGAGAACCCTATTGTTAAAGTTTCAAGCTCCTATCTTCAAAAATGTAGAATTTTGTATTTATTGGCAGAAGCAAGATCACGGATGCGTGTTTTCTTTTTTTTATTTTTTTTTTTGTTTTTTTTTCACAGAGGTGATCGTATCGACCCCGTGGTCCTAGAATGTTGCAAGAGGGCTCATTCTAATAGAAATTAAAAGTTTTAGTGCCCTTTTTAAGTGACCAAAAAAATTGGAGGGCACCTAGGCACCCTCCCACGCACATTTTTCTCTAAAGTCACCGGATCAAAATTTCGAGATAGCCATTCTGTTCAGCTTAGTTAAGAACCTAATAAGTATGTCTTTGGGGACGGCTTAATCCCTCACAGTCCCCAGGGGACGGGCTGCATGTTACAAACTTTGACCATTTTGTATTTTTTGCCAGAAGGCAGATCACGGATGCGTGTTTATTTGTTTGTTTTTGTTTTTTTTGTTCCCAGGGGTGATCGTATCGACCCAGTTGTCCTAGAATGTTGCGAGAGGGCTCATTCTAACGGAAATGAAAATTTCTAGTTCCCTTTTTAAGTGACCAAAAAAATTGGAGGGCACCTAGGCCCCCTCCCACGCTAATTATTTTCCCAAAGTCAACGGATCAAAATTCTGAGATAGCCATTTTATTCAGCGTAGTCGAAAAACCCTATAACTATGTCTTTGGAGACGACTTACTCCTCCACAGTCCCCGTGGGAGGGGCTAAAAGTTACAAACTTTGACCAGTGCTTACATATAGTAATGGTTATTGGGAAGTGTACAGGCCTTTTCAGGAGGATTTTTTGGTTGGGGGAGGGGTTGAGAAGAGGAGTATATACTGGAGGAACTTTCCATCGAGGAATTTGTCATGGGGGAAGAAAATTTCCATGAAGGGAGCGCAGGATTTACTAGCATTATTAAAAAAAAACAATGAAAAAATAAATATGAAAAAGTTTTTTTTCAGCTGGAAGTAAGGAGCAGCATTAAAACTCAAAACGAACAAAAATTATTACCCATATGAGGGGCTCACCTCCTCCTAATACCTCGCTCTTTACGCTAAAGTATTTTTAGTAATGTCAACTATTTATTCTACGGCTTTTGTGATTCAGGGGTCATTCTTAACGAATTGGGACAAAATTTAAGATTTAGTGTAAAGAGAGAGGTACTGACGAGGGGGCGAACCCTCTCATATGTGTAATAAAACATGAGAATAAAAAATTCTTTACGTAAGCTAATTTATAAGTTACGTATATCTTTACTAATAAAAAGATTCGTAAAAAATTAAAAGTTCTAGTTGCCTTTTTAATTAACCAAAAAATTGGAGGGCAACTAGGCTTCCTCCCCTGCTCTTTTCTTCTCAAAATCATTCGATCAAAATTATGAGAAAGCCATTTAGCCAAAAAAATAAATAAATCTGCAAATTTCGTTTTAATTACTCCTCTGCGGAGAGCCAAAATCAAAACATGCATTGATTCAAAAACGTTCAGAAATTAAATAAAAAAAACAAGTTTTTTCAACTGAAAGTAAGGAGCGACATTAAAACTTAAAACGAACAGAAATTACTTCGTATATGAAAGGGGCTGCTTCCTCATCAACGCCCCGCTCTTTACGCTAATGTTTGACTCTTTCTCGCAACTCTTCTTTTTAAAACAGTAAAAATTTCTGTTCGTTTTAAGTTTTAATGTCGCTCCTTACTTTCAGTTGAAAAAACTTGTTTTTTTATTTAATTTACATATAGGAATGGTTATTATGAAGTGTACAGACGTCTTCAGGGAGACTTTTTCGCGTTGCAGTGGGAATGGGTCGGGGAGGGGGTTACGTGTGAGGATCTTTCTGTAGAGGAATTTATCATGAGGGAAGAGAATTTCCAGGAAGGGGGCGCAGGGTTTTCTAGCATTATTAAAAAAAACAACGAAAAACTAAATATTTTTTTTTCTCCGGGAAGTAATGAGTAGCATTAAAACTTAAAACGAACATAAAATATTACGTTTATAAGGGGGTTCGTCTTCTCCAAAAAACCTTGCTCTTTACGCTAAAGTATTCTTAAGTAATTTCAATTATTTGTTCTACGGACTTTGTGATTAAGGGATCATTCTTAAAGATTTGGGATAAAATTCAAGCTTTAGTGTAAAGAGCGATGTATTAACGAGGGGATAAACCCCTTCGTAATAAAATAAAAGTAATAAATACGTATTACATAATAAAATACGTAATAAAAATACACAAATATAGAAGCTTGTTACGCAAGTTAATTCGTTAGGTACGCATGTTTATTGTTAACAAAAACTTTCGTACAAAAAATAAAAAAATCTAGCTGCATTTTTATGTAGCCAAAAACTGGAGGGCAACTAGGCCTCCTCCCCCACTCTTTTTTTCAAAATCATCCGATCAAAACTATTTTAAAGCCATTTAACAAAAAAATCAATATGAAAAGTTTCTTTTTAATTATTCATGTTCGGTGAGCCAAAACTAAAACATGCATTAATTCAAAAACGTTCAGAAATTAAATAAAAAAACGAGTTTTTTTTAGTGCAAGCAAGGAGCGACATTACGAACAGAAATTCTCCATATATGAAAGGGGTTATCCCCTCCACAACGCCTCGCTCTTTAGGCTAAAGTTTTTTTATTGTTTTAAAAAGAAGAGTTGTGACAGAGTCAAACTTTAGCGTAAAGAGCGAGGCGTTGCTGAGGGGATAACCCCTTTCATATACGGAGTAATTTCTGTTCGTTTTAAATTTTAATGTCGCTCCTTACTTGCAATTAAAACACTTAATTTTTTATTTAATTTCTGAAAAAGACGATTCGGGATTTTGCTTTTGAGGCTGCGCGGGTACTATGTCCCTGGAGCCAAGTTTTTTAGCCTCTCGATCATTTCAAGTGAAGAGGCTATTGTCATGGGATATCTAATGCCTTGGGGTGGAGGGTCCAGGCACGAAAAGGCACAGGAGCAGGATTTGCTATTTCCAATTACTTTCATTCTTTACGAAGGGCCCTAGAACTTCAAATTTCCGACTAGATGAGCCTCATTTGAAGTTTCTATTTGTAGTCGTTCTATATTAAGTGGTGATAAAAATCAAACAGTTCGTGGTAACGAACTGTAGTAAGGAGCGACCCGGCTCAATAGTAAACGAAACTCTAAAAAACATAATTTTGATTCTAAAATATACATCAAAAGAATCGAATTTTCCTGCTGATTTTAAATATATAAGTTTCATCAAATTTAGTCTTTTTCATGAAAAGTTACGAGCCCCTAAAAGTCATAGAATCTTAACGAAAATCACACCATCACATTCGGCGTATCAGAGAACCCTATAGCAAAAGTTTCAAGCTCCTATCTACAAAAATGTGGAAGTTCGTATTTTTGGCCAGAAGACAAATCACGGGTGCGTGTTTATTTGTTTGTTTTTTGTTTGTTTTTTTTCCCAGGGGTCATCGTATCGACCAAGTGGTCCTAGAATGTCGCAAGAGGGCTCATTCTAATGGAAATGAAAAGTTCTGGTGCCCTTTTTAAGTGACCAAAAAAATTGGAGGGCACCCAGGCCCCCTCCCACGCTCATTTTTTCTCCAAAGTTAACGGATCAAAATTTTGAGATAGCCATTTTGTTCCGCATAGTCAAAAAACCATAATAACCATGTCTTTGAAAATGACTTACTCCCCCACAGTCCCTGGAGGAGGGGCTGCAAGTTACAAACTTCAACCAGTGTTTACACATAATAGTGGTTATTGGGAAGTGTACAGACGTTTTTAGAGGATTTTTTCGGGGGGGGTGACGGGAGTGGGCTATGTGGAAGAATCTTTCCTTGGAGAAATGTGTCATGGGGGAAGACAAATTCAATGAAAAGGACGCAGAATTTTCTAAATTACTATAAAAAAAAAATATTGAAAAAATAAACATGGAAAAGTTTTTTGAAAGTAAGGAGTAGCATTGAAACTTAAAACGAACAGAGATTATTACGCATATAAGGGGTTCTGAAAATACTTTAGCATAAAGAGCGAGGTATTTAGGAGGAGATAAATACCTCGCTCTTTATGCTATAGTATTTTTAGTAATTTCAAGTATTTATTCTACGGCCTTTCTGATTCAGGGGGACAAAACTTACGATTTAGTGTAAAGAGCGAGGCATTAACGAGGCTTTATGGCATGTGTTTGTAGGGGGAACAACAACACCCCTAAATCAATACACATTAAAAAAAAGCAAATAAAGAATATTACTACTTAGCAAATAAAGAATATTACTAGTTCATCCGTAAAATAAGGATTTAATCCTCTGACTAATCTTGTTTGATTGTTTATGTCTTTTAATCTTGTTTTGATTGAAATTAATCTTGTTTTGATTGATTTTTTCTTTACATTGTTTGAAATGTGTCACTTGAAGTGAGCCAGTAGCTTGGAAGCTTTGAAAATACTGTTAAACAATTTCTGGCTTCTATTCGATTCTTTCCCTCGGGGTTGGGAGGTTTAAATAACCTTGAGGTCTGGGGTTTAAAAGGCTAGATTGGAACTTCATAAGTTTTAAACTAGGTTTTTTGTTGGTTTCCTTTTGTTCTTTTTTTTATCTTTACCCTAGGTAAATTGTATTATTGAATATTGATCTATTATGTACACCTGGTTGTTATGTAATACTATAGGGTATGTTTTTGTCTTCGAAAATTTTTTCCAGATGTTTCCCCTCAAGACACTAATCAAGTGGAGAACCTCCCTCCCCGGATGTAAAAAAAAAAGTTGATCATAATATCCCCTCAAGACGTTAATCCAATAAAAAAAATTGGTCACAGTACCCCCTCCCCCTTGAAGATATTACTCCGATGTTTATTTATGTAGAGAACATGAGAACATTTTAGAGTTAAATTAGAGAATAAATAATATGTGTATCCTCCTTTACAAACCCGGATGCCTTTGTGAGGACAAGTGACATGTGTCTATTTATATTTAATTTATTTTTATTTATGAATGACAAAATTTTCAAAGTAATCTCCTCTAAAATACCTTTTTTGGAATATAGGGCTTTCTTTCCGCTAATAGACTTTTTCTGATAAAATAATGAGTTTTGCAACCTAGTTCATATTTTGAAACATCTGTTATCATAAAAAAGATCAAAGCTTAGGGACTGGGGTGGTGACAAACTTAATAAATCATAGTTCAAGACAACTACCTTAACTTTATTAGATTCAATCGATTTTGATCCTTGGCTATGAGAGTCCGAGGCGGAACTTGCGCAATCAAAAACTTCAGGTACACTTCCATTTATCTCCAAAAGTAGGGGACTCACGTCTCCACAATCATCTATACTGTGGCTGCTAAAATTTATCAGGTTGCGTCCAACGTTGATTATTCGATCGTGCGGATCTGATGAGTTTGAACGAATTCCGATTAGGTGACAAGAAGCAGTTTTAGTATCCTGAAATTAAAAAAGTGAAATTTGTACGGGCCCTAATGGACATGACGTAGCCTATATATTTACAATTAAATCCTCTATTTCTCTGTGTTATGATGCATCAAAAGACAAAATTATGAATAAAACAACCAGAACTCAGGAGTAGCACCATATAAAATATCAAACAGAGAATGGCTCGATAAAAAGTTAAAAAAAAAACATTGCATCGGTAAAACAATTTTTTTTGGTTAGTTTTTCTAATCAGTTTTCTTTTTTAGAATCAGAAATATATATTTGTAAGGACTCATACAGCAAAATTCACCAAATTAAACACTGAAACTTGAATTCGGGAAACAATTTTTAACAATGAATTGCTAAAATTCTAGTTAATTGACTTTTGCTATCTCAGAAAGGGTTTAGGTTAGGAAAATGAAACTTAACTAGAATTTTACCCTATGAATTTACCTGCAGCTACAGCCAGCCCAGGCCCACCCATCAACCGCCACGCCCCACGTCTTTGGCCGCCACAGCGGCCAACTCCACCCTCAAGAGGGGGTTCTATTCTTATCATGTCATTGTTTAATTCACAAGTGCTTTGAATGTTTAACTCCAATTGCTTATTTTATATAAATATGTTGTTTTTAAAAAAAAGTTTGGTTGTCCATT
The DNA here is from genome assembly GCF_032884065.1 of Artemia franciscana. Taxonomy (NCBI): domain Eukaryota; kingdom Metazoa; phylum Arthropoda; class Branchiopoda; order Anostraca; family Artemiidae; genus Artemia; species Artemia franciscana. Next base: position 1,005,411 of record NW_027062617.1, read on the forward strand.
TATTTGTATTAAAAAACAAGTATTTTGTTTTTTGTTTTTGAACATAGGGAATTAGTAATTATTAAACGGAATGAGGATGGGTTTGGTTAGTTGTATTTGACAGCGAAAAAAGTAATATATATCAATTTGAAACTTCTTTCAGATCATTTGTTTGCAGACCATCAGTGTCTGGCAGAACAAAACTTTTAACGAAAATAATTCAAAATCGTGGTAAAATATTTTTAGATAATCCAAAAAGTATCTACTATTGCTATACCGTGTAGCAAGAAAAAAATAATGTGCATGTAGTTTTCACTAATAATTTTAAAATCACGAATTTCTTAAACTCCGGTAAAGATAAAACCCTAGTTACTCGCCAAAGACGGGTTTATCAAATGCCACGCGACTGTAGCAATTACTACGTTGGTGTTTTGGCAATTAAAGAGCTAGTGGAAATAACATCAAACTGCCCGTTCCGCACAAAATCACGAATCAACGTCATTTTGCTACGGGTTCACGTACCTACACAGACTATTAATATATCAATAGTGAAATTCCTTCAAAACCCTCTTTGAATTTTGTAAAAAGTGCTAGTGCTATACGACCATGGACAAATACGCCACGCAAAATTCGAAATATTTGGACTTTCACATCTTGTATGCAAAGTAAATGGAATTCCACTCTACAATTTATCCTTTGATAAATCCTATGTGAACTGACAATGCAATCCCTAGATCGAGATTCCAACTATTGGAAAATGTTATAACCGATTAAATATTTGCAAAAACTCATGGTAACATTGTATTGGATATGTCTATTACTCAACATACAAGTATTGGGTGCTCTTGGTTCCATTTCACTGCTACTAGCACCCTCAACTTTCAACAGAGTAAAAGCATTTGTATCCATTACTAAAAAAAAACTGCTAAGAACAAAAATCAATATTCACAATGTTGACATACTGAACTCTTGTCCAGTACTGAGGTAAGTGGACCAAAACAAATCTTGCGTAAGCCCTACTCGTCGACACGCAAAAGTATGTCATCCTCAGTAAATTTGTCATCAGTACATATTTGTTTTCCGTCCTAGGTAATTCAAAACAGCATCGTTCACTTGTACGTGCCCTAGCTTGCAACAAGAAAAGATTTTAAAAGAAAAGGGGTTGTTTAAGCGGATGGTAGTTTCTTTTCATTGTTACTGGCGATAATCGTGGAACTTGTAAACAATGTTCTCTAGATTGCTAAACCGTGTAAAATGACACCAATAAAACTCGCTCTTTCACCAAAACAACACTTTGAAGATACTCTTGATAAATTTATTAACGATACGACTATTGCCGATGAAGAAAAATTAATTTTGCTTCTAATTGCCCTTCGATGTGTCGACAAACATAGACCCTACCGTGAAAGACCACTCAAAGTAAATTCATTGATCAACCTTAAAGTTCTGAAAGTTCATCATCCATGTCAACACCACCCGAAATAGGAAGAGGATATATCTAGTTATATTAAATGTTCCCAATGCCTCAATCACATCGTGAGCAATATAAAAAACTCTTTCTCCTGAAAATGAACATGTACAAACTGATGAAAAAATAATAAAGTTTTAATCCATGATAAGAGATGCAATTTAATTGATTTGCTATCAGATTTAATTGCAAAACGTAAAAGAATTGAATCATTTGACAGTCATTTGTATAAATTTTAAAAATCATCAAACTTTCCAAAAAGTCTTATTGGGAATTAACCTATTTTCAATCGATCAAGGGAATATATAAAGAAATATCAAAAGATATTTTAAAACCATTTTCAGAAAATAGTAAAACAGGCGTCTTAATATCAGCGCATCACCTATTAGTATGCAAACGGGTAACGGTTACTTTAAACCGCGTTTACGTTTAAAATCGTTCAAGCTTTTAAACATGTTTATGAGAACATTAGTGAAGCAGGAGACCTTAAACAAAATTGTTAGTATTAACAAAATAAAATTTTACTATCCAGAAACTAACTTGTTAGTATTAAGAAAAAACTTGTTACTTTTAAGAAAAAAGACTTGTCACTACAAAAAAATCTTGTTACTATGATGAAAAAACGGTTTACTATTAAAAAAAACTTTATTACTAAGAAGAAACATGATACGATTAAGGAAATAAAATTGCTACTATTCAAAAAAGTTTTTTTATAAGAAACGACTTGTTACTGTTAAGAAAAACTTATTAGTATTACATAAACCTGTGTTGCTATTAAGAAAAAATGTAACTATTAAGAAAAAAATTGTTTATATTAACAGAAAACTTGTTAGTTCATTTCCTGTATAGTGGGGTATCAATAAAAAATGATTATTTTTAATTACACTCGTTAGTATTAGAAAAAATTTGTTAATAGGCCTACTAATAAAAACTTATTACCATTAAAAAAAAAACTTTTATTACTATCGAAAAACCTGCTAATCTTAAAATAAACTTGTTACTACTAAGAAAACTTGTCACTTTTAAGAAAAACTGGTCAGCCTACTATCTATGAAACACTTTTCATAATTGAGAAAAAACTTCTAAGTATTACAAAAACCGTGTTGCTATTAAGAAAAAGAACGCTACTATAAAGAAACAACTTGTTACCATTAACAGAAAAAATTTTACTATAAAACTCTTAGGATTTATAAATCCATTACTATTAAGAAAAACCTTGTTACTGTTACGACAAAACTTATTACTATTAAGAAAAGACTTGTTAGTATTAAGAAAAAACGTGTTGCTATTAAGAAGAAACATGGTCCGATAAAGAAAAAATTTGTTATCACTAACAAAAAACTTGTTACTATTAAGAAAAAATTGTTGCTGTTTAGGAAAAACTAGTTACAGTTATGAAAAAACTTGGTGGGTAGATGACATTAAGAAGGTTTTAAACCATGATAAAGTTGTAAGAAATGAACAACAAAAGAGAAAAAGGAAATAGAATAAAGAAATAGTCAGTCTGGACTTGTATCAGTTGAACAATGAAGCGGAGTGATAAAGAAAGTGTTAAGAAGAGATAGGTTGATTACATTAAGAAGGTCTTAAACCGTGATAAGGTTGTAGGAAATGAACTACAAAAAAAAAGAAGGAAATATTCATTCTGAACTTGTTGAAAGAAAGGAACGGAGTGATAAAGAAAGTGTTAAGAAGAGATAGGTAGATGACACTAATAACGTTTTAAACCGTGATAAAGTTGTAGGAAATGAACTACAAAAGAGAAAAAGGAAATAGAATGAAGAAATAGTCAGTCTGGACTTGTATCAGTTAAAGAAAGGAGCGGAGTGATAAAGGAAGTGTTAAGAAAAGATAGGTAGATGACATTAAGAAGGTCTTAAACCAAGATAAAGTTGTAGGAAATGAACTACAAAAGAGAAAAATGAATAGTCATTCTGAACTTGTATCAGTTAATAAAAGGAGCGGAGTGATAAAGAAGGTATTAAGCAGAGATAGGTAGATGACATTAAGAAGGTTTTAAACCGTGACAAAGTTGTGAGAAATGAACTAAAAAAGAGAAAAGGAAATAGAATAAAGAAATAGTAAGTCTAGTAAATAGTAAGTAAACAACAGGGGTAAAAGTGTTGACAGCGACATAAATGAGATTTTGAAATATGATGATTGCGAAGTTAGAGATAAGATTCTTAAAATTATGAATTCTGAAAAGAGAAGAACCTTGCGATTCTAATAAAACTAATTAAAGCACTTTACAAGAACAGCAATAAGAGTGAATGTAGCTTGTTTCTATTAGAAAAATTTGCTTAGCATGATTAAAATATTTAACTGAAAGACGTCGTAGATTAAGTTTTGAGAAAAAGCGATGTGGTTTTAGGAAAAAGAGAGGATATATCGACCGAATACCCATTACTAGATGACTAATTGAGAGGTGTCTGTCAGAATTTTATTCCTTAGTCTTACAGATTATGAACAGGCATTTGAATCAGCTGATAAAAAAGTTTTAGTGAAGGTCCTATCTTTGTGTGGTATACCATATGAGCATATTAAAGTGATTAGTGTTATATATGAGACTTATATTGCTGCAACTGAGATGGGAAGAGAAGGTTAATAGCTGATTATGTGTGGAATCTAGAGTTAAGAAAGGTAGGGTTCTATTCCTGTTTATATGGATTATCTATCCAACTATGTTCAGAGAAACACAGTAAAACTGTAGGAGAGCATAGTGTGTCAAATGGCATACTCTGGCTTGAATCCTGCGTCACCTAGTGACAGCAATGAGCCAGAGATCACAGCTCGTTCAGAAATGAAATAGGATGGCAGGCGTGAAATGGGGACAATAAAATTATCCAAGAATTAAACTGTATAGATTGAGTATTCTAGACAAAAATGAAAGCAGAATAAATTTAATTTTGGGGTGTTCTAAGAGTTCAGTGTGTAGAAAGAGTTTTCAAAATTACTCTTGAGAAGACGTTACTTAGACTAGAAAAATGCGAGTAAAGAGATGGCGTTACGTGTCAACAAAATAAAGCGCGTAGCTTCATTTACCAGCTATTGTTAGCAAGAATAGAGGATGCAGCCAAGATGTAAAAGGAAGAACAGCCTAGGCGCAGGGTATTTATTTCACAGCTGAAAAAAAGTTTTGAAGATTAGAAAGATTAATCTGCACACTAAAATTTTGAATATTGGAAGGCAAGGTGATGACAGTGGTCAAGTATGGCTCCAAGACGTGAGAACTTCGAAAGGCTGAGGATGATGTGCTAAAGGTTTTTCAGAAGAATTGCGAAAAGGAGGTTTTAGGTATTCGTTCAGCTGATCCTTAAATGAAATTAAATAAAAGCAAGCTTTTTAACTGAAAGTAAGGAGCGACATTAAAACTTAAAACGAATAGAAATTATTCCTTATATGAAAGGGGCTGTCTCCTCCTCAACGCCCCGCTCTTTACACTAAAGTTTTTTATTGTTCTAAAAAGTAGGGTTATGAGAAAGAGTCATAAACTAAAAAAAAAGAGTGATAGAAAGAATCAATGGTAAGATAAATAATACAGCGTTAGACTCTACAGTCCCTACCGGCAGTGCTGATCTCCCTTTCTTGGTCCTTTAGCCAGGAAGTGCAATAGGGGGTTGGGGGCCAACCATCCTGTGCTTCCGCACACCCTTTCGAACTTTTCAAAGAAGTTTTTGAAGAAGTTTTTAAAGTGAAGAATAAGAAGTGAAAAAGAAGTTTGATTTTGAATTTAAAGTTTTTAATGCGGCAGTTCACTATGAAAACGCCATAATGAAAACAAAGTTCATGTCGGTCAAAAAGAGACCACTCGATTCTACGACAAAAAATAAACGTTCAAATGGGGATAAATCCATTTATTCAGACAGCGAAAACAGGTACAAAAGTCTAAATATTTCGATCACATATACAGCGATAGTCATCAGTAGAAATACACATCATCAACAGAAATCAGTAGAGATGTCGATCGCTGTATATGTGATCGAAATATTTACTCAAATAATTTAATGACTTTTTTACCTGTTTTTGCTGTCTAAATAAATGGATTTATCCCCATTTGAACGTTTATTTGATTGTCATAGAAAAGCAGTGTGGCCTGAGAAAATGATTCCTAATTTAAGATGTTAGGTTGAAAATAAACTCGATTGTAAAAGGGGGACTAAAAAAGCGATTACAGATTTACTCTTGGCGTACTCTACTATGGATAGGGATTATATTTAAGGTCGTTGAGGCAGAACTTCTAAAATCTTGCCCAAAATGGGCAAAATATCTGTGAATATATAAGAGGATAAATTTTGGCTAGAGGGAGGGGGATCACTCTAAAAACAAAATGCAAAAATGGGTTAAACACGCGTAAATTCATAAGACAATATAGTGACAATCGCAAAAAAACTTGATATTCAAAAGAGACAGGGCCCAAAACTGCCACCCTCCCCGGTACACTGGCCTGTTCTACCATATTTAGCCTTTATCTTACAGAATCGTCCCATCTCATCCATTATAAACTTTGCTAGTCTGTGTGGCCAAACTAATTAAAATTAGTTGGGCGGTCTTGCCATAACTTGCAGACCTTGGATAATAGATATGAATAAACAACAGAAAACTTAAATCTAATAGCGACTTTCTTGGGGATCTTAAAAAAAAACATTTAGACTGTTCCCCTTTGTGTCCGGGATAGAGATGAACAAATTTATGAAACTTACATCATTTGAAAGTGTGAGTCTTCGTTTTTGATTAAACGGAGCAAAATTTTCTTATTACAGTTAAGGAGAGGGAAATCCCTAAAAATGTTCTAGCATACCTGCTAGGTAAACACTACCTAGCAAGGTAAATGGAGCTACCCACTCTGATAGAAAACCTTGCCAAAACAGGGGACGTACTACTTATGCTATGGGTACATTGAATAGACAGCTCTTTACTTAACGATTAGTAAAAGATTATTTTTTCTATTTTAAACTAGCATCTCGTTAGCTTTTTGAACTGTTGACACATTCTAGATCGCCTAACAGTTTTTACCAAAATTTGTGAAAATATAATTGCAATATGGCATCTTTAGGGATTCCCCATGGTGTTGGGAAAATCCCTGCTGGGAAAATTCACTAATGGGCTCTTTGTTTTTGAAATGGTCAGCCGACTCCGTGGCTCAGAAAATAGTTTTTAAAACATTGAATGGCCTTAGGGCGAAACTTTTCCATGCACGCCTAGAATGACGGATTTTCACTTCCTTATTTTTGTATGATGGTATTTTCTCCAATATATGATTTTTAACATTTTCAATTTAGGGCTATTCGAACCATGGACATGATCAATTAGTTTATGTTAACAAACTGCAAGTATAGAACACCGCGCAACAATAAAAATTTCCCTTCTATATTTCCTAGATTATTTTCTCTAGAAAATATTAATATTCTGTATAACTCCAGTCCGACTGAATTCCAGTCATTAGGACTAATTATCAACTGAATTCCACATATTAAACAATTGAACTGAAGAATCTGACATAATAGACAAACGGAAACCAACTATGAAATGAGTATTATTCGAGCTAGAGGTGAGACAATCATGTTCATCTAATTCGGAGGCTAGGATGAAGGTGACTTAAGAATAAATTTACTAGTCTTAATCAGAAAAATCTAATAGGCTTTAATTAAAAATAGAGTGCACTTTACTCCACATCATAAATTAGTGAGAAAGTAAGAACTTACAATGAAAAAATGGGAGCTTCAAGTTGGGAGTGGGTATTTTTCTCCGATACTCACAAAAGAGCGAACACTTTTTTGTGAACCTATGCCTGTCATCTGATTGACTCTTTGGCTAGTATCTTAATAAAATATCTAACGTTTTAATCTATTTTTCATAAAAGGTAACATAATTATATATTTATGAATATGAACAATTTTAAACATACCTGAACAATAGTTTCCACCATTGAACAGCTTCCCTTTGGTAAGATGGGTCGTAAGCAATTTCTGCGGGAGGACTTTGGTTTTTTAGGCTGAAAAGAAAGGAAGAGTAAGCTAAAAATAAATATTGATTTAAGAAGGCTAAAAATAAAAATGAAGAGGGACTAAGTAAAAAAAGGAGAGAACAATAGTTGTGTGTGGCTTTGTGGTTTCTCATTCCTAGCTATAGTCCTTTCAATATTCTACATTATCGATTTTAATTATTCATTAACAATACAAGTGCGTTTAGCACACTATACTATAAATACTAAATTACTTGATATTAGGTGTAAGTGAAATTGGAGAAAAAAAGCAGGCGGAATGTGCATGATTAGCAATTTAAGAAACCAACGATGGCCGAAAACAATAATAACACTTCCAAACATACGCATCTTTGTGTGGAATACAGGCAATTGACTGTTTTTCAGCAATATTTAAGTGATGCAGTAAAAGGAGTCCAGAAAAGAGTAGTTAGAATCCTTCTTGGAGAAAAATTTACTGATTAATAGTCTACTTTTGAGTCTTTACAGCCACAGAGAACGCCACTTTCTGTTGATAGTGCGTTTCAGGTCCTTTATTCTTGCTAGTCCCAGGCACCAACACCTTCTACCCCCTCCGCCCAACTCGGTATTTAACACCAGTAAGAAGAAAAAGCTACTGTTAGTAACATGCTGAAGTTGTTTTGAAATAAATGTTTGTAATTCTTATAACCTTAATAGTTAATTACTTCAATATGAACTAGGAGAGTCGATTGTAAATCCTCATTTGGAATTGTAATTTGGACTAGGCTAACAAATTTAATTTTTTTGACTAGCCTTATAAAATGCAATCAGCAATCATAGGCAGCGCAATAGCCCTGCCTATGTATAGAGCGATGTGGGCATGATGTTTTTTTTTTTTTTTTTTTTTTTTTTTTTAGACCAAGGTACTATGTATCGATGGAGCTGTCGTAGAAACTTCAAAAAAAGCTCATTCGATTAGAAATTGAAAGGGCTAGAAGCCCTTTCAATAGTCGGAAGTAATTGGAGGGTAACAAACCCCCCTCCAACTCCCACCATTTTCCCAAACACATCCAATTTAAATTTTGAGGTAGCCATTTGTTCAACGTAGTTGAAAAGTCTTGTAAATTATGTATTTGAGGAAGACACCCCCCTAGCCTTTAGGGCAAGGGTTGCAAGTTATGCCCTGGGGGCATACAAGGTATATATATAGAAAGGGTGATCGTATAAACTTCGGAGGGGACTCATTGGATTGGTTATGAAAAATTATAGTGCCCTTTTGAAGGTTCAGGGTGATCGGAGGGTGGGTACCCCCCCATACCCACGCACACACTTCATATTTTCCCGAAATGCATCAGATGAAAGCTTTGAAATGGCCATTTTTTGTCGTAGAAACTTCGAAAAGAGCTCATTCGATTAGAAATTGAAAGGGGAGACTGATTGGAGGGCAACTAACGCCCCTCCCGTGTCCACCATTTCTCCTAATAAACTTAATAAAAATTTTGAGACTGCGATTTCGTTCAACGTAGTTGAAAGACTTGGAAATTATGTCTTTGAGGATGACAGACCCATCCCCCAGAGCCCTCAGGGCAAGGGTTGTAAGTTATACCCTGGGCATTTAAGGTTTATATAGAAAGGGCTCATTGGATTGGTAATAAGAAGTTCTAGTGCCCTTTTTAAAATGCAGAGTTATCTGAGGGTGGATACAGCCTCCCCAAACCTCGTATTTTCCTGAAATGCATTTGATAGAAATTTTTAGATGATCATTCGTTGCCGCAGAAATTTCAAAAACAGCTCATGCGATTGGAAACTAAAAGAGCAAGTGCCCTTTTTAATAGTCTAAAGTGACTGGAGGGCAACTATACCCCCTGCCACGCCCACCATTTCCCCAAACACATCCAATAAAAATTTTCAGATAGCCATTTTATTCAGCGTAATTGAAAGGTTGAAAAATTATATCTTTGAGGATGACGACCCTGCCCCCCCCCCCCCCGAGCCCTCACGGCAAGGGTTGTAAGCTATGCCCTGGGGGCACATAAGGCATATATAGAAAGGGTGATCGAGAGAGAGAGAGAGAGAGAGAGAGAGAGAGAGAGAGAGAGAGAGAGAGAGAGTATAAACTTTGGAGGGAGCTCATTGGATTGGTAACCAGAAGTTCCAGTACCTTTTTAAGATTCAGACTGGTCGGAGGGTGGACACCCCCCCCCCACACACACACACCTCGCATTTTCCTGAAAATCACCTGATGGAAATTTTGAGATGGTCATTTGTTACCGTAGAAATTTCGAAAATAGCTCGTTCGATTGAAAATTCAAAAGGCCAGTGCCCTTTTTAATATTCGAAAGTGATTGGAGGGCAACTAGACCCCCTCCCACACCCACCATTTCCCCAAACACACCAAATAGAAATTTTGAGACAGTCATTTTGTTCAACGTAATTGAAAGGTCCGGAAATTATGTCTTTGAGGATAACAAACCCTGCCCCCCCCCCTATAACCCAGGGCACAGGTTGTAAGTTATGCCCTATGCCATGGTATATATAGCAAGGTTGATCGTATAAACTTTGGAGGGGGCTCGTTGAAATGTTAGAAGTTCCAGTGTCCTTTTTAAGATTCAGAGTGATCGGACGGTGGATACCCACCCCCCGCAAAAAAAACTTGCATTTTCCTGAAATACATCTGACAAATTTTGAGATGTTCATTTATTGTCGAAGAAATTTCGGAAAAAGGTTCATTCGGTTGGAATTTAAAAGGGCTCGTGCCCTTTTATTAGTCAACAGCTCATTGGAGGGCAATAAATCCCCCCCCACACCCATCAATTTTCAAAATACATCTCATCAAAATTTTGAGATAGCTATTTTGTTCAGTGTAGTTAAAGTTCCAGAAATTAGGCTTTAACAACCCCCATACCTTCAAGACCAGAACCTAATTTGTGCTTTACTGAAAAAATTACTGTGGATTGTCAGTTTATTATACATAAACTGATATATATTCCTTAAAGTTTTAATATTTTTTTTATTTATTAAAGTCAAAACATTTTAAACCGAGTCAAATAACCGATTCAAACTCAAAGTGAGCAAAAATGAACATGAGTAGGGCTGACAACCCCCATGCCTTCACAAGACCAAAACGTAACTTCCACTTTACTGAAAACGAAATACATTTAAAGTGTCTTCACTTTGTTTTTGCTTGTTTAAAATGTTTTTAATAGATATATAAAGGGGGAAGTCCTCCCCCTTGCACTTCAATTACAGCGCGAGTGTCTGGTGCCCTTTTTAAGAGTAACAAGAGATTGGAGGGCAAGCAGCCCTTCTCTCAAGCCCATTCATTTTCCAGACGTATCCAGTCAAAACTTTGAGACAGCCATTCTGTTCAGCATAGTAAAACGGTCGAGCAACTATGTCTTTAGGGATATTAGGCATGTCAACCCCCCACAATTATGCAATTGGCCCAATATGCTTTGAAATTAAAGTTTGCTAAGAAAAAAATAAAAAGGTATTGTGTTTATGGTTGCCAGTAAGACATCTCAGCAATATATCGAAAACTGGGGGTATTTAGTTGAAACTTTTAAGGATACTACTAGTACTACTTCTTCTCTTACAATTTAGATCAAACAGTTCGTGGTAACGAACTGTAGTAAGGAGCGACCCGGCTCAATAGTAACCAAAACTCTAAAAAATTGAATTTTGATATCAATAGCTACATCAAAAGAATCGCATTTTAATGCTGATTTTAAATATATAAGTTTCATCAAGTTTAGTCTTACCCATCAAAAGTTACGAGCCTGAGAAAATTTCCCTCATTTAGGAAAATAGGGGGAAACACACCCTAATTGTCGTAGGATCTTAACGAAAATGACACCATCAGATTCAGCGGATTAGAGAACCCTACTGTAGAAGTTTCAAGCTCCTATCTACAAAAATGTGGAATTTTGTATTTTTTGCCAGAAGACAAATCACCGGTGCGTGTTTATTTTTTTTTTTTTTTTTTTTTTTTTTTTTTTTCCAGGGGTCATCGTATCGACCAAGTGGTCCTAGAATGTCGCAAGAGGGCTCATTCTAACGGAAATGAAAAGTTCTAGTGCCCCTTTTAAGTGACCAAAAAAAATGGAGGGCATCTAGGCCCCCTCCCACGCTCATTTTTTCCCCAAAGTCAACGGATCAAAATTTTGAGATAGCCATTTCGTTCAGCATAGTCGAAAACCATAATAACTATGTCTTCGGGGATGACTTACTCCCCCACAATTTCTGGGGGAGGGGCTACAAGTTACAAACTTTGACCAGTGTTTACATATAGTAATGGTTATTGGGAAGTGTACAGGCGTTCTCAGGGGGATTTTATTTTGTTTGGGGGTGGGGCTGAGGAGAGGGGGCTATGTTGGAGGATCTTTCCTTGGAGGAATCTGTCATGGGGGAAGAAAAATTCAATGACAAGGGCGCAGGATTCTCTAGCATTACTATAAGAAAACAATGAAAAATAAACATGAAAACGTTTTTTCAAATGAAAGGAATAAGTAGCATTGAAACTTAAAACGAGCAGAGATTATTACGCATATGAGGGGTTCTAAAAATACTTTTAGCATAAAGAGCGAGGTATTTAGGAGGAGATAAATACCTTGCTCTTTATGCTAAAGTATTTTTAGTAATTTCAACTATTTATTCTATGGCCTTTCTGATTCAGAGGTCATTCTTAAAGAATTGGGACAAAACTTACGATTTAGTGTAAAGAGCGAGGTATTAACGAGGGTACAAACCCCCTCGTATACATAATAAAAATATAAGGTTATTAAAGTTTGTTACGTAAGTTAATTCTTAAGTTACGTATATTTTTTACTAATAAAAACGTTCGTTAAAATTTAAAAGTTCTAGTTGCCTTTTTAAGTAACAGAAAAATTGGAGGGCAACTAGGCCTCCTTCCCCACCCCTTATTTCTCAAAATCGTCTGATCAAAACTAAGAGAAAGCCATTTAGCCAAAGAAAGAATTAATATGCAAATTTCATTTTAATAATTTATGTGCGGAGAGCCAAAACCAAACATGCATTAATTCAAAAACGTTCAGAAATTACTTAAAAAAAAACTAATTTTTTTAGCTGAAAGTAAGGAGCGACATTAAAACTTAAAACAAGCAGAAATTACTCCGTATATGAAATGAGTTGTCCCCTCCGCAATCCCTCGCTCTTTACGCTAAAGTTTGACTCTTTGCCACAATTCTACTTTTTAAAACAATTAAAAGCTTTAGCGTAAAGAGCGAGGGATTGCGGAGGGGACAACTCATTTCATATACGGAGTAATTTCTGCTCGTTTTAAGTTTTAATGTCGCTCCTTACTTTCAGCTAAAAAAAATAGTTTTTTTGATGTAATAAATAAAAAGAATGAAAATGTATCCAGGTTGTCAAAGAGCATAGACAGAATCTTTTGGGAAAATATTAAGTTTTATTTTACAGGTCAACTTCAAAAGCTATAAAATTAAATTAAAAAATACTGTTTGTGTAAGGATTAAAAACTGTTGAAAGAGTTAATCCAACTTACAAATAGCACCCCACACTATGCATTCTTATAGAAGAAGACTCAAAAGATATATAATACTATTTTTCCATGAAAAAGACTATGTCAATAAAAACCGAACATAAATTAATTTAAAAGACTTTTTCTACAATACAAGTTTTTCAAAGAAAAGTAAAGAGCTCCATTAGCCTAAGCCAAGAATGAGCAAAAATAAAGTCAAATAATCTTCCAAGCGTAAAACGACCACAAACCAATATCAATAATTAAATGAAACTCAAAACGAATAGAAATTACAATAAATGGCCGTGTCAAACTCAAAACGAGCAAAAATCAACATGAGTAGGGCTGAAAACCCCTATGCCTTCTCAAGACCAGAACACAATTCCCAAAGGAGACCAGAGGAAGCTATTAGCAAGTGTTACAGGTAAAATATAGATAGCTATGTACCTAAAAGTAGATGATGAGGCCTATATGAGTACAATAGTGTACTTTAACAATATCAATTTGTATAATATATTTTGTTATTACCAAAATATTTTTGTTATTACGCGTGGAAACAAAAAGAAAAGCAGAAAGAAGATTATGATCTGATAAATCGTGTGGAAACAAAATGGAAAAGGGTAAGGATTATGAAGTGTGAGAAAATTGAGGAAGTGTTTGATCTAAAGCAGGACGGAATAGTTTTTGTGTCTTAGTGGATAAGTATGTGTTGTTAAAAAGGAAAAAAAGAAAAGGAGAGATGAGAAAAAGTATAGGGTTTAAAGGATTAAGGCTTCAGATTTATATGATTTTTATCTTTTAATTTTGTTTTTATTGACATAGTCTTTTTCATGGTAAAAAATAGTATTAAATATATTTTCAGTTTTCTTCTATAAGACTGTGTAGTATCGGTTGCTATTTGTACGTTGGAGACACTTTTCAATAATTAAATTTAATTCAATAATTAAATTTAATCCTGACACAAACAGTATTTTTTTAATTTCATTTTATAGCTTCTGAAGTTGACCTGAAAAATAAAATTTATTGTAAGTCTCAAGAGATTCTATCTATGCTCTTTGACAACCTGGATACACTTACACCATTTTTATTTATTTAAACTGTAAGAGCAGAAGTAATACTAGTAGTATCCCCGAAAGTTTCAACTTAATACCCCCAGTCGTTCTCGGTATCTTGCTGAGGTGTCTATTTGGCAACCATAAACACAATGCCTTTTGATTTATTTTAAAGCAAAATTTAGTTTGGAAGCATAATGGGCCAATTGCACAATTGTGAGGGGTTAACATGCCTAATATCCCTAAAGACATAGTTGCTGGACCGTTCTACTATGCTGAACAAAATGGCAGTCTCAAATTTTGACTTAATGCATTTAGAAAGTGAATGGGTCTTGGAGAGGGGCTGCTTGCCCTCTAATCTCTTGTTACCCTTAAGAAGAGCACCAGACACTCGCGCTGCATTTGAGAGTACACGGGGGAAGACTTCCCCCCTTCATATATCTAGTGAAAACGTTTTAAACAAGTAAAAACAAAGTGAAAACATTTTAAATGTATTTTGTTCTCAGTAAAGTGCAAATTATGTTCTGGTCTTGAGAAGGCATGGGAGTTGTCAGCCCTACTCGTATTCATTTTAGCTCGTTATGAGTTTGACTCGGTTATTTGACTCGGTTTAAAATGTTTTAACTTTTTTAACTTTAATAAATCAAAAATTATTAATACTTTAGGGAATATTTATCAGTTTATGTATTAATTTCCAGATGTTTCAACTACACTGAACAAATTGGCTATCTGAAATTTGATTATATGTATTTTGGAAATTGATGGGAGTAAGGGTAATTGATTTCCTTCAATCACTTGTTGACTAATAAAAAGGTCACTAGCCCTTTCAAATTCAAATCGAACAAGCCTTTTTCGAAATTTCTACGATAACAAATGACCATCTCAAAATTTTTGTCAGATGCATTTCAGGAAAATGCAAGGTTTGGGGGGGGTGTCCACCCTCTGATAACTCTGTATCTTAAAATGGGCAATAGAACTTCTGACAGTCCAAAAACTCCCCTCTAAATTTATATGATCACCCTTTCTTTATATACCTTTTATGCCCCCAGAGCACAACTTACAACTCTTTCCCTGAGGTCTATGGGGGTGGGGGTTGTGATCCTCATAGACATAATTTCCGGATATTTCAATACGCTGTACAAAATGACTATCTCAAATTTCTATTGGATATTTTTGGGGAAATGGTGGGCATAGGATGGGGGTTAGTTTCCCTTCAATGACTTTCGACTATTAAAAAGGGCACTTTCAGTTTCCAATCGAACGAGCTATTTTCAAAATTTATACGACAACAAATGCTTCCTTTAGATTTGTATAATTTTTACTTTTTGATTTTATGATAAGGGTTTAGGTAGAAGATAGAAAAGGAAGTTTTTAATTTTAGCATAAAATGTTTTAAGTTTTATTAAATTAATTCTAGTATAATGTAAAATATTATTCTTTAAACTTAATTTTAAATTTAAATATTTCAAACTTTTAATTAAGTGTTTGAATTTAGAGTTCGATATTTGGTTAGAATTTTTATATGGGGTTTAAGATTTAATATATTTTTAGGGAATATAGAAATAGTATATGATTTTGTATTAATTTTTTTAGTTTAAAGTTTAGATTCGAAGTCAGTTTTTCAATGATTGTTTGAAATTTATTTAAAATATCTGGAATTTATTTTATATGTTAAGGGGATACGATTCGCCTGGATTGTCAAATATTTGATTTTTGGGAATTTTTTTTTTAGGATTGTTGTAGCTACCCAATAGTGCAAGGCCCAGCGAGAGTAGAATGTGCTGAAATGTGATGTATAAAAAAAGTGTTGTGTTGTTTAATTTTTTTTTATTTATGTAAATATAGTGAAAAGTGTTTTAAAGTGTTTTAAGAAAAGTGAAAGTATTTTAAAGTAAAAAATGTAAGTGCATTGTAAATTTGTAGTTTAGTGTTATGTTATAGGCCTAATGAATGGGAGCAGCCCCTTGCCGCCGTGGGTAGCTAGAATGAGAATTAGTAAATTAATGGATGGAGAATCGTACGAATGGGGAAATCGTTAAAAAAAAAAATGTTCCAAACAGTTTGTGGTAACGAACTGTAGTAAGGAGCGACCCGGCTCAATAGTAAACGAAACTCTAAAACACGGAATTTTGATGCTAAAAGATACATCAAAAGAATTAAATTTTCATGCTGATTCTAAATATATAAGTTTCATCAAATTTAATCTTTGTCATCAAAAGTTACGAGCCTGAGAAAAGTTGCCTTATTTTGGAAAATAGGGGGAAACACCTCCTAAAAAACAAAGAATCTTAACGAAAATCACACCATCGCATTCAGGGTATCAGAGAACCCTAGAGCAAAAATTTCAAGCTCCTATCTACAAAAATGTGGAATTTCGTATTTTTTGCCAGAAGACAGATCACGTTTTTATTCTTTGCCACAATTCTACTTTTTAAAACAATTAAAAACTTTAGCATAAAGAGCGAGGGATTGCAGAGGGGACAACCCATTTCATATAAGGAGTAATTTCTGTTCGTTTTAAGTTTTAATATCGCTCCTTACTTTCAGTTTAAAAAACTAGTTTTTTTTATTTAATTTAGGAAAAAGGAAGATAAAATGTAGAAAAAAAAGAGACCGGAACACAATTTGCGCTTCACTAAAAACAAAACACGTTTGAAATGCTTTCACCTTTCTTATTTTCATAAATGAAAAATAATCAAAAACTTAAAGAAGAAATGTCAGTATATGTCCAATAAACTGACAATCGACGGTCATTGGTCTTTTTTTTTTCAGTAAAGCACAAACCGTGTTCTGGTCTTGCGAAGGAATAGGAGTTATCAGCCCTACTCATGTTATTTTTGGCTCGTTTTGAGCTTGACTCGGTCATTTATTGTAATTTCTGTTCTTTTTTAGGTTCATCTATTTATTGATATTGATTTGTGGTAATTTTGCGCTTGGAAGATTATTTGACTTTATTTTTGCTCATTCTTGGCTTAATGGGGCTCTTTACTTGTCTTTGAAAAACTTGTCTTGTAGCTTTTTAATTAATATTCATAAAGGAGTGGTTTTTGGACGAATGTTAAAAGCTAGGAGCCAAATTCAGAATTTTTGAACTGAAAAATATCAACCATAGAAAGTAAATCACTGATCTTTTTTTGGATAGTTTAATAATTATATCAATCGTTAACTACATCAAAGTTTTGCTTAGCTGGGAGATTTCCTGAGGCACGGAAGAAGCTAGAATTCTGGACGGAGAAAAGACTTTAGGTATAAAAATAAAAACGTATAGTACTAATATGAAATTCTTAATAATGAAATTCCAATATACTATGAAAATAGTACAATATGAGATTTTTTGTCAAAGGTTATGAAAAGAGACTGCACAATGTATTTCAATTCCTGGGACTGAAATTGTAAATGACAGGCCCGTTCAGTTTGCCATTTTTTATCAAAGGTTATGAAAAGACACTGCACAAAGAGACTGCACAATGTATTTCAATTCCTGGGACTGAAATTGTAAATGACAGGCCCGTTTGATTTGCATTTTTTTGTCAAAGGTTATGAAAAGAGACTCTACAAAGAGACTGCACAATGTATTTCAATTCCTGGGACTGAAATTGTAAATGACAGGGCCGTTTAGCTTGCAATTTCTATCGAAGGTCATGAAAAGAGACTGCACAAAGAGACTGCACAATGTATTTCAATTCCTGGGACTGAAATTGTAAATGACAGGCCCATTTAGTTTGCAATTTTTTGTCAAAGTTTATGAAAAGAGACTGCACAAAGAGACTGCACAATGTATTTCAATTCCTGGGACTGAAATTGCAAATGGCAGGCCCGTTTAGTTTGCAATTTTTTATCGAAGGTTATGAAAAAAACACTGCACAAAGAGACTGCACAATATATTTCAATTCCTGGGACTGAAATTGTAAATGACAGGCCCGTTTAGTTTGCAATATTTTGTCAAAGGTTATGTCAAGAGACTGCACAAAGAGACTTCACAATGTATTTCAATTCCTGGGACTGAAATTGTAAATGACAGGCCCGTTTAGTTTGCAATTTTTTGTCAAAGGTTATGAAAAGAGACTGCACAATGTATTTCAATTCCTGGGACTGAAATTGTAAATGGCAGGCCCGTTTAGTTTGCAATGTTTTGTCAAAGGTTATGAAAAGAGACTGCACAAAGAGACTGCACAATGTATTTCAATTCCTGGGACTGAAATTGTAAATGACATGCCCGTTTAGTTTGCAATTTTTTATCAAAGGTTATGAAAAGAGACTGCACAAAGAGACTGCACAATGTATTTCAATTTCTAGGACTGAAATTGTAAATAACAGGCCCGTTTAGTTTGCAATTTTTGTCAAAGGTTATGAAAAGAGACTGCACAAAGAGACTGCAAAATGTATTTCAATTCCAGGAACTGAAATTGTAAATGACAGGCCCGTTTAGTTTGCAATTTTTTGTCAAAGGTTATGAAAAGAGACTGCACAATGTATTTCAATTCCTGCGACTGAAATTGTAAATGACAGGCCCGTTTATTTTGCAATTTTTTATCAAAGGTCATGAAAAGAGAATGCACAAAGAGACTACACAATGTATCTCAATTCCTGGGACTGAAATTGTACATGACAGGCCCGTTTAGTTTGCAATTTTGTGTCATAGGTTATGAAAAGAGACTACACAAAGAGACTGCACAATGTATTTCAATTCCTGGAACTGAAATTGTAAATGACAAGCCCGTTTAGTTTGCAATTTTTACCAAACGTTATGAAAAGAGATTGCACAAAGAGACTGCACAATGTATGCCAATTCCTGGGACTGAAATTGTAAATGTCAGGTCCGTTTAGTTTGCAATTTTTTATCAAAGGTTATGAAACCGGTTTTTAAACCAATGATCCTAGCTTTTGCATCAGATTAATACAACAAATCATAAATTTTACCACTAGCCTAATACATATCAAATATAGAAGCATAATATCCTAAAAACATAAGTAGCAACCAGTTACGCAGCATTATTTGATAACATTTTGTGGTAATTGTAGGATATACCCCCGACCACTCAAGTTGTTCATTTATTGACGCAACACAAAACCGGTTTTTTCGTTACTTTCTTTCAGCTTAGCGTGAAACAAGACAAAGAGAAGTGTCAGAATAGATGGAAACTATATAATTTAGGCTACATATTTCCACATTAGGGGGGGGGGGTTTAAAGAATTTGGCGGTATTAAGTTAAAAAACAATTCTTATTACATTGTAAACCCTTTGCTACTTCTTTCTGGTGGTGTCTGGTTTACATTCATAATCATTTAACATTGGTATGCGTGTACTGGTAAGCATTCAGCCGAATCCTTCAGAGCTAAGGATTCACGCGGTAGGCGGTAGAAGAAGACTGTCTTTATTATAAACTATTCATTTATTCTACAAAGTTTATATACATGGTCTGAAAAAAAAACACAAGGGAAGAACTTTGCAGAAGTACTGTAGGAGAGGAAATAATTGTAACACTTCAGAAATCCGTATATATAATTATTTCCAAGGTTCTTAGAAATACGTTCTACTATATTAAAATTGTCCCACTTCTACTTTCTGTTATTATATAGTTTTTCTGATTACTATTTCCAAAGGAAAGAGCATCATAAATTCCAGAAACCCGTGTCCAACTCAGGCTTCTAGATTCCATTATAAATTTCAAAGACAAAATTAACCCACATTGCATTAAAATTAGGTTTCATGTTTCCTGTTCCAAGACTTACATTCAAAAGTTTACAACAGAATAGGCAGAATAATTGTATTTAACACATTAGGCATGCAGACTCGCTACACTTTACCCCCACCCCCCTAATCTGCAAAGATATAGCCCAAATCTGTTTCTAAAGTATTATATTTTTATGATACTTAGGTATATTTCATCAGGATTGAGCGTCAGAGCAACAGCTTGACTTACTTGACTTAAGGCTCCTGCCGCATGGGGTGCGGCGTAGAGAGCTTCGCAACTTGACTTCTCCAGGCGGACCGGTCTGCTGCTAAATGAGGCGCCTCGTCGACAGCAATGTTGGCCATCACCAAGAATTTGTCGAGGCTGCCTTTCCACCTTGTCCGAGGTCTGCCCCTCGGGCGAGACCAGCCATGGGCTTTTGGGTCGAAGTCGTACACTATTCGGGCTGGCGTTGATGTCGGCATTCGTAGGAGGTGTCCGAACCATCTGAGAGACCTCTGCGCTATCTGGACGGAGAATGGCACCTGGGAGGTGAGAGTAAGCAACCTTGCGTTGCTTACACAATCATCCCACCGGAATCCCTCGATCCGGCGAAGCTGTTTCGTCTGACAGACGTCTATCATTTTAAGGATGGTTGATTTGAGGGGCCAGGTTTCCGCCGCGTAGAGCAGGACGGAGCTTACGAATGCGTTATAGATTCGCATTTTCGTACGCCTTGAGATGTACGGCATTCTCCATAGACTGTTGAGTCTACCGACGATGGAAGAGGCTTTCGATATTCGGCTGCATACCTCTTCGTCTACGGAGCCATCATTGGACAGCACAGAGCCGAGGTAAGTGAAGTTTTTAACGACTTCAACAAGTGTTCCGCAGACAGTTATGGTATCAGGGTGCGAGACTGGACCTGGGGGTTCAATTGCCATAATCTTAGTTTTGAGCCAGTTGATTTTCAGCCCCACTTTTGCTGCCTCTTCCTTCAGGACTTCCAGAGCGTCGGTCAGCTGGTCGATTGAGTCGGCAACGAGAGCAAGATCGTCTGCGAAGTCCGCATCCGTCAGAATGCGATCTCCAAACTGCAGACCAAAGGGCAGGCGATTTGTAGTTCTTGTCATCACATAGTCTATCACACAATTGAACAATTCCGGGGCGGCGGCACACCCTTGGCGAACGCCAGTTTTGATATTGAATGTCGTGCTCCGTTTTCCGTTGACTTGGACGCAACTCTCGGTCTCTTCGTACAGCTTTTCAAAGCAACAGCTACTTAGATGAAAAATATTAGGTCGGGGTATATCATACAAGTACCCATTTTCCTTTTCAGGTACATGAATTCTATTGTTAGGTATTTACTGAGGGTTTTAATAGATAGCACAAGGTTTATTAGGCCAACCAAAGCAAAGACACATCGAGATTGATTAATAAAGCTTTATTTGTAGTCCATAATATTCTCAGAAAGCTGAATACTATATTATTTTTAATGTTGGCTCAAGGAAAATATGCAATATTCAGTAAGAAGTCTTCAGTTTTCTGGGATTAAATCATCAATTGAAATCTTACATACAGTGAAAATCTTAAATATATTTGTTAAGTATATTTGTTATTTCAGAAATATGTAGGCCTATGTTTTTGTTAAGTATATTTGCATATTTATTATTCTCAGAAAAACCGCCTTGGTGGTGGAAGAATTTACAGTGAAAATACCAAGGGAAAATACATTTTTCCCTGGACGCATCTCAAGTTTCTTTGGTTTCTTTCATAATTTTGAAATTTTTAGGGCAATGAATACATTTCTGTCTCTGTTGCCACATTAAACTGTCAAAATAAATAAGCAAAACTCATCAGCTGAACTTGGAAATGCTTTATGTCCATACAAATTCAAGTTCTAATTTCCACAGGCAAGTACACTGTCAAAGAAAAACTACGTCCTCTTGGGCTGTTTGGTTCTATATGTTTTTAGCTTATTTTTTGCCCGTGTTTCTTTTTTCAATTTGTATCCGCTTGGTCTACTACCAAAAAGCTGAAACCCATACTGTTCCAGAGCAATTTTTTGTCTGTTCTGAGTTACTCTATGGAATGCCTAAAGCGAACCGCAGAAAAGTCTTATCCCAAAGTTGGAAGACATCTACGCAGCAGCCCACTTGACGGAAGGTTGGAGGCTGCTCACTGATACCCTGTGGCATCAGGGGGGGGGTATACTAATTTCTGTAGTTGGTATTTATTTAGTATCATATAGTAAATATATATATATTATATTAGCATATATATATATATATATATATATATATATATATATATATATATATATATATATATATATATATATATATATATATATATATATATATATATATATATATATTATTTCATATTAAACATATTGATCATTCTGTATCATAGTAATCTTCCAACATGGTAAATATATTAGTCATATTTTATGTCCTTTTTAGAGGGTGGGATAGGTCCTTTTCATAATAAAAAGATGATTCATGCAATCATGAATTTGTTTACATAAAACTGTTTAATAGCAGGCCTAACATTGCCAAAGAAAGAAAAGTTCAGAAAACAGGAAACAATGATCTGAAGAAAATCCCTGGCTGGGGCTCTTGGTGAAGAATGCACTAATACTGGTAGCCTTAAAGCTTTGAATAGAACCGTCACACTTAGTCGCATTTAATTTACCCTTTATTCTATTTTATATTTTTGTAACAAAGGTTCTTTTTAATATTGGACATTTTAATTCATTTACTCTTCGTTGATCCTTATCCAAGGCTACAAGCAACTATTGAAGAATGGAAAGAATTGTCAATATTTGCACTTATGAAAGGAAGCATGTAATGAAAATACCTTGGTAGTTGGTTTCAGAGGTCGAGCATTACTGCTGGGATGAGAAAATGGTGTTTGCAATGCCACAGATCGACTAGGATTTGGACTTGCAACTACATCATGTATTACAGGTTTATCAATTTGAGCTACTTTCAACAGCCCATTTTCATTTTTGGGCCTTTTGCACACTGGATCTTTTACATCTAAAAAAGAGAAAATTCATCTACTAACACCTCGAATTGTTTGGGGTTATTTCTTCTTTATAAGAAACGCCAGATTTAAAATTGGCAGTTATTTTCCCATTTCAATCAGTTTTACTCCCTTACCTTATAACAAACCCCTCAGTTTTGTCTTTGACCATACAACTAAAATTATATACACTAATAATGCCTTTCCATCTAAGTGCTGCAATATAAGAAATGATTATATAATATTAGAAGATTTTTTGTTTCTTACACTTACCCCCTCTCCCAATATCCTAAAGACCGTTGCCTCTACCAGGGTAGAAGGGTCAGAAAATTTATATTAGGAGGTGTGTGTTACCTTACTCATTTGGTCTACAATATACATGAGCTGAATTTAAGAGAAGCAAACAATGCAACTACAAAACAACAAACTATATATACTGTAGAATGTGCCTACACATATGCTCAAAATTTTAGACAAAACTAATCTTCAAACTTACGGATTTAAGTCTAGGAAAGATCAAGGGAAAAAAATTTGAAAGACTTATGGTATGTATGCCAAAATAAAAAGGGCAGCATGATAAGTGTTGCTGAGAAAGGCTCTACAAAGCACTGTTTGTGCCCCACTAATTTTTTATTACACCAGTTTGGACAAATTTTTAATATAACTGAATATCTTGCCATCCACAGACAGTTCTTAAGATATTGTAAGTTGGTCCTTGCCCTTCCCCTTTGGTTCATTAATACTTATATTCGTCAATTATTCATAGTTTAGCAGTTCTGTTTTACTTTCTTTTTTTTAACAGTAAAAAAAGAAATTAATACCAAGGATAATGAAAATGGAGTCCGAATGCTTTGGTTGCTGAAATACTGAAAGATCTTCAGTTAAAAATTTTATTTCACTGTAATTTATTTCCATTTTTAATGCTGCAATAACTGGAAAAGAAATTATTTGTAATATAATTTGCTTTCATTGAAGGAGTTTTGTGCATATTTTATCCTAATGAAAAAAGTTTTCTGACTATAACATCTTTTATATAGTCTAAAGCGTCATTGTAATACTATCATGTACATTTTTTGCTCTTGAAATGCATCTGAATGTCATGGTATTCACATTAAAAGATTGTTTCCCTCCGAAATTAAGGCTCTAAAGTATATTCAGCCGAAGGGTGCACGTCCTGTCCATGGTTTGGTCAAATATGGAACCATATCCCATGGAAGTAAGGTTCAAAGTATGTTTGTGTAATATTATATTGTCAAAAGATAAGTGTTTGCCGCATCATCAAGCATGTTATGATTTACTTTAGATTTTTATACTTCAAAAAATTGACGAACCACAGGGAATAAAACAGCAGAATTGGTTAGCAAAATTTATATAGATAGAAGATGAGCTATCAAACATCTGTTTATGATGTTCTGATTCACAGGAAAAAACTCTTTCTAAACTAGAATATTAATAGATGAACAAAAGGGAATAAAACACAGGTAGCAAGTTTTAAAAAATATTTGTGTTCTATTATCTTGTCAAACGATAATTGTTTGTTAGATCATCAAGCATGGTATCATTTATTTTAAAGTCTTGGAATTCGGCAAATTGTTTTTTGTTGATTGTAGAAGGGGCACTATCTGATTAAAGTTGTAACAATTTTGACTATCTGATTGACTAGATGTAACAATTTCATTTAAAACTAGTCTGTCAGCACGCGTTGTTGTGGCGCTGCGTGCCACAGCAATGCGTGGCGCACCAGCAACACGTGGGGTGTCAGTGTTTTTCTTTTGCACCCCAGCAACAGGTTGTAACACCTTCGAATTCGAAAGAGAGCATGAAAGCCAATGTACTGCTGTAGCTGTTAATACAGATTCTATTATTGAATATGTGATAAATGTACAGTGATTTTTTTTTTTTAGTTTCTTTTTAGCTGTTTTTTGTTTTATTTAGTTTTGGATTTTTTGTTTTTCTTTGTTTTTTCTTTATTTCTTTTTAGTTTTTTAATTTTTTTAATTTTTTTTTAATTTTTTTTAGTTTTTCTTTTTTTAGTTTTTTCCAATCCCTCCCACCGAACCAACCCCACCCCACCTCCCCTCCCCAAATTCTGTATTCAGATCTACACCGCATTTTTCTAATGATTTCTAATGACATTTTTCTAATTTTTCCTTTTTTTCAGTTTTTTTTATTTTTTAGTTTTTCTATTTTTAATTTTTTTCTATTTTAGTTTTTGTTTTTTAGTTTTTTCTTTTTTTGTCTTTTCTTTTCGTTTTTTTTCTTTTTTTATTTTTTTTATTTTGTAGTTGTTTTTTGGTTTTTTTCTTTTTTAGTTTTTTTTCTAACTTTTGCTTTTTTTTGTTTTTTTTCTTTTTTAGTTTTTTTTCTTTTTTCGTTTTTTCTCTTTTTTTAGTTTTTTTCTTTCTTGATTTTTGATTTTTTTTTTTCTTTTTCTTAGTGTTGGTCTTTTTTCTGTTTAGTTTTTTTTTCTTTTTCGCTTTTATTAATTTTTTTTGTTTTTCTTTTTTTATATTTTTTTTATTATTTAGTTTTTATTTTTTGTTAGTTTTTCTTTTTTTTTAGTTTTCTTCTTTTTTAGTTTTTTTTCCTTTTTGTTTTACTTGTTTTTCAAGGTGGGGGACAGTAATTCTCCTGTACTAAGTTTCTGACCATTTTGATTTCAATGGTGCACTTTTTTCAAGCAGACACCGAATCGAATGGTTATAAAGTTCTTTTAAATCACCATAGTTTTCTTTTCATTATAAACTTTTAATTTTAAGGTTAGCGGAAAAAAACAGTTACCATTTCTTAATCACTGTCAAATAGCCATTTTCTCATTAGGTAGCTTTGTTTTTAAACGCGTTTTTTTATTTTTGGTAACTATGGGCTATGGATCATCTTTTAATATTCATAAACCCATTTGGTAACAATTAATGAAAGAGCAGGTTGGCAAAGTGGAAGCATGCGGGGCCATTAACTCAGGGGCTGATGGTTCGAAACTTCAGACTGGATTATAGGTCCAACATGTTTTCAAAGTGCCAAGCTGCTCATAAAACAAGAAAAAAAAAACAGAATTGCCATGTTCGGCTTTTGCAAGGTTGCAGTTGTCACTGTGCAGCCACTGGAATTATGGTTAATCTAACATACAGGAAAAAGCCTACAGTTCTTTTTCAATTAGATTACAAAATTAAAACCAGAACCACAGGAATAAAGCAGCAAAATTGGTCAAATATGGAACCATATCCCATGGAAGTAAGGTTCAAAGTATGTTTGTGCAATATCATATTGTCAAAAGATAGGTGTTTGTCGCATCATCAAGCATGTTATGATTTACTTTAGATCTTTATAATTCAAAAAATTATTTTTTGTTGATTATAGAATGCAGTATATGCAGCAATTTCCTTTTAGAAAGAGCCGACTCGATGTAGCGAGCCGGCTCTTTCTAGAGCGACTAGTTGTAGTCATTTCCTTTAAATGAGGTATTAAACATGTTTCTATGATATTCTTATAGCCTGCTAGCCCCGGTGGAAAAAAGGAGATGTATCATTGTAACAAATACCAAAGAGGGATTTTAATGGTTTTTCAACGTACGGGACTGTAATTCTCCCGTATTAGGTTTTGGACAATGCTGATTCCAATGCAGTTTCCATTTTGATCAGACGCCAATTTCGAGGGAAATTAAGTTTTTGTCAAAATCATCATAGTTTTCTTTTCGTTAAAAACTTTTATTTTCAAGGTGGACAGGAAAAATAGTTACAATTCATGAATCACTGTCAAGTGGCAAATTTTCTCATTTAGCAGTTTTGTTTAAAAAATGAATTTTTTACTTTTGGCTACTATGGGCTGTGGTTCGTCTTTTGATGGGTTGCGGCTACAGCTGGAACCTTTTAATTATTAAATAAAAAACAAACAAGTTTTTTTTAACTGAAAGTAAGGAGCGACATTAAAACTTAAAACGAACAGAAATTACTTCGTATATGAAAGAGGCTGCTTCCTCATCAACGCTCCGCTCTTTACGCTAAAGTTTGACTCTGTCTCTCAATTCTTCTTTTTAAAACAGTAAAAAACTTTAGCGTAAAGAGCGGGGCGCTGATGAGGAAGCAGCCTCTTTCATATACGAAGTAATTTCTGTTCGTTTTAAGTTTTAATGTCGCTCCTTACTTTCAGTTAAAAAAACTTGTGTTTTTTTTTTTATTTAATTTCTGAACGTTTTTGAATCAATGCATGTTTTGATTTTGGCTCTCCGCAGAGGAATAATTAAAACGAAATTTGCATTTTTTTTTTTTTTTGGCTAAATGGCTTTCTCATAATTTTGATCGAATGATTTTGAGAAAAAAGAGCGGGGGAGGAAGCCTAGTTGCCCTCCGATTTTTTGGTTAATTAAAAAGGCAACTAGAACTTTTAATTTTTTACGAATATTTTTATTAGTAAAAGATTTACGTACTTATAAATTAGCTTACGTAAAGAACTTTTGTATTCTCATGTTTTTATTACATATATGAGGGGATTTGCTCCCTTGTCAGATCCTCGCTCTTTACACTAAAGCTTAAATTTTGTCCCAATTCATTAAGAATGACCCCAGAATCACAAAAGCCGTAGAATAAATAGTTGAAATTACTAAAAATACTTTAACGTAAAGAGCGAGGTATTAGAAGGAGGTGAGCCCCTCAAATGGGTAATAATTTCTGTTTGTTTTAAGTTTTAATGCTGTTCCTTACTTCCAGCTGAAAGAACTTTTCCATATTTATTTTTTCATTGTGTTTTTAAATAATGCTAGTAAATCCTGCGCTCCCTTCATGGAGATTTTCTTCCCCCATGACAAATTATCGATGGAAAGTTCCCCCAGCATATCCCCCTCTTCTCAACCCCTCCCCCAACCAAAAAAATCCTCCTGAAAACGCCTGTACACTTCCCAATAACCATTACTATATGTAAGCATTGGTCAAAGTTTGTAACTTGTTGTCCCTCCCATGGGGACTGTGGGGGAGTAAGTCGTCCCCAAAGACATAGTTATAAGGTTTTTCGACTACGCTGAATAAAATGGCTATCTCAGAATTTTGATCCGTTGACTTTGGTAAAATAATTAGCGTGGGAGGGGGCCTAGGTGCCCTCCAATTTTTTTGGTCACTTAAAAAGGGCACTAGAACTTTTCATTTCCGTTAGAATAAGCCCTCTTGCAACATTCTAGGACAACTGGGTCGATACGATCACCCCTGGGAAAAAAAAACAAAAAAAAACAAAAAAACAAATAAACACGCATCTGTGATCTGCCTTCTGGCAAAAAATACAAAATTCCACATTTTTGTAGAATACGCTGAATCTGATGGTGTGATTTTCGTTAAGATTCTATGACTTCTAGGGGGCGTTTCCCCACCTATTTACTAAAATAACACAAATTTTCTCAGGCTCGTAACTTTTGATGGGTAAGACTAAACTTGATGAAACTTATATATTTAAAATCAGCATTAAAATGCGATTTAGTGGTTTCCATTTTTTAGAGTTTTGGTTACTATTGAGCCGGGTCGCTCCTTACTACAGTTCGTTACCAAGAACTGTTTGAAAGTCATTTAAAAGACTAAATTTGATGAAACTTATATATTTGAAATCAGCATAAAAATCTGATTATTTTGATATATCTTTTAGCATCGAAATTCCGTTTTTTACTGGAATTTCTGGTGGAATTACTGGTGTAATTTTCGTTAAGATCCTATGACTTTTAGGGGGTGTTACCCCCTATTTTCCAAAATAAGGCAAATTTTCTTAGGCTCGTAACTTTTGATGACAAAGACTAAATTTGATGAAACTTATATATTTGAAATCAGCATAAAAATCCGATTCTTTTGATATATCTTTTAGCATCGAAATTCCGTTTTTTAGAGTTTCGTTTACTATTGAGCCGGGTCGCTCCTTACTATAAAAAAACGTGTGATTACTCCGTATATGAAAGGGGCTTTTCCTCCTCGACACCCCGCTCCTTACGCTAAAGTTTTTTATTGTTTTAAAAATTAGAGTTGCGAGAAAGAATCAAACTTTAGCGCAAGGAGCGGGGTGTCGAGGAGGAAAAGCCCCTTTCATATACGGAGTAATTTCTGTTCGTTTTAAGTTTTAATGTCGCTCCTAACTTTCATTTAAAAAAACTTGTTTTTTTATTTCATTTCTGAAAGTTTTTGAATTAATGCATGTCTGATTTTGGCTCCCCGTACATAAATTACTAAAATAAAATTTGCATATTAATTCTTTTTTTGGCTAAATGGCTTTCTCTTAGTTTTGATCAGACGATTTTGAGAAATAAGGGGTGGGGAAGGAGGCCTAGGTGCCCTCCAATTTTTCGGTTACTCAAAAAGGCAACTGGATCTTTTAATTTTTAACGAACGTTTTTATTAGTAAAAAAAATATACGTAACTTAAGAATTAACTTACGTAACAAACGTACATAACTTACGTAACTTACGTTACGTTTTATCCCAATTCTTTAAGAATGACCCCTGTATCAGAAAGGCCGTAGAATAAATAGTTGAAATTATTTAAAAAATTTTTAGCATAAAGAGCGAAGTATTTATCTCCTCCTAAATACCTCGCTCTTTATGCTAAAGTATTTTTAGAACTCTTCATATGCTTAATAATCTCTGTTCGTTTTAAGTTTTAATGCTTCTCCTTACTTTCAATTGAAAAAACTTTTTCATGTTTATATTTTCATTGTTTTTTTTATAGTAATGCTAGAAAGTCCTGCGCCCTTTTCATTGAATTTCTCTTCCCCCATGAAATACTCCTCCAAGAAAAGATCCTCCCAAATAGATTCCTCCCCTGAACCCCACACCCAAACCAAAAAAATCCCCCTGAAAACGTCTGTACACTTCCCAGTAACCATTACTGTATGTAAACATTGGTCAAAGTTTGTAACTTGCAGCCCCTCCCCCAGGGACTGTGGGGGGTAAGTCATCCCCAAAGACATAGTTATTATGGTTTTCGACTATGCGGAACAAAATGGCTATCTCAAAATTTTGATTTGTTGACTTTGGGAAAAAAATGAGCGTGGGAGGGGGCCTAGGTGCCCTCCTATGTTTTCGGTCACTTAAAAAGGGCACTAACTTTTCATTTCCGCTAGAATGAGCCCTCTTGCAACACTCTAGGACCACTTGGTCGATACGATGACCCCTGGGGAAAAAAACAAAAAAACAAATAAACACGCACCCGTGATTTGTCTTCTGGCAAAAAATACGAAATTCCACATTTTTGTAGATTGGACCTTGGAATTTTTTCTATAGGGTTCTCTGATATGCTGAATGCGATGGTGTAATTTTCGTTAAAAATCCTATGACTTTTAGGGGGTGTTACCCCCTATTTTCCAAAATAAGGCAAATTTTCTCAGGCTCGTAACTTTCGATGACAAAGACTAAATTTGATGAAATTTATATATTTAAAATCAGCATAAAAATCCGATTCTTTTGATATATCTTTTAGTATCGGAATTCCGTTTTTTAGAGTTTCGTTTACTATTGAGCCGGGTCGCTCCTTACTACAGTTCGTTACCACGAACTGTTTGATTAGTAGGTTACTCTTGTAATGCAGAAATCAGACAGGAAAAAAAAAACTAGTTCTACATTGCATGGGCAATGTGAAGTGTTGCATAAACCTTTGTTCAGCTTTGTTGAGTAAAGTGTTGCAAGAGCAACACTTTGATTTGTTTCCTCACTTTGATTAAATTGGTTTTGCCATCAAATACACCAGAAACAAATAATAGCTACACCAACTAGCAAAAGTTGTGAACCCCTCATTGCTGAAGATAATTATGAGCTAACAGCTGATTGCTGTTTAAAACTCCCCTATATGTTTCACAATTTTTATCAGCTTATTTTTGGTTTCAGCGTATACCTTACTACTGAAGTTGTCAATCCCTTTAAACTTCAAAACTGCTACATCTCATGAAAAAATTTTTCTACCAAAAAATGAATGACATATACCTTGATCAGCTCATCAAGAGCTATCGACTGCCATAAAAAAATCTTTCAGTCTTAATTCAAAAGTTGACTTTTTTGCCATAGGCCAAGTTTCTAACATTAGAAACTTTCTCAAAATCAAAAATCAAGAAAGAAAAAATCTAAAAAAAGAGAAAAAACGAAAAAAGGAAAAAAAACTAAAAAAGAAAAAAAACAAAAAAAAGCAAAAGTTAAAAAAAAAAACTAAAAAAGAAAAAAACCAAAAAACAACTACAAATAAAAAAAATAAAAAAAGAAAAAAAACGAAAAGAAAAGACAAAAAAAGAAAAAACTAAAAAACAAAAACTAAAATAGAAAAAAATTAAAAATAGAAAAACTAAAAAATAAAAAAACTGAAAAAAAGGAAAAATTAGAAAAATGTCATTAGAAATCATTAGAAAAATGCGGTGTAGATCTGAATACAGAATTTGGGGAGGGGAGGTGGGGTGGGGTTGGTTCGGTGGGAGGGATTGGAAAAAACTAAAAAAAGAAAAACTAAAAAAAAATTAAAAAAAAATTAAAAAACTAAAAAGAAATAAAAAAAACAAAGAAAAACAAAAAATCCAAAACTAAATAAAACAAAAAACAGCTAAAAAGAGACTAAAAAAAAAAAAAATCACTGTACATTGATCACATATTCAATAATAGAATCTGTATTAACAGTTACCACAGTACATTGGCTTTCATGCTCTCTTTCGAATTCGAAGGTGTTACAACCTGTTGCTGGGGTGCGAAAGAAAAACACTGACACCCCACGTGTTGCTGGTGCGCCACGCATTGCTGTGGCGCGCAGCGCCACAACAACGCGTGCTGACAGACTAGTTTTAAATGAAATTGTTACATCTAGTCAATCAGATAGTCAAAATTGTTACAACTTTAATCAGATAGTGCCCCTTCTACAATCAACAAAAAACAATTTGCCGAATTCCAAGATTTTAAAATAAATGATACCATGCTTGATGATGGAACAAACAATTATCGTTTGACAAGATAATAGAACACAAATATTTTTTAAAACTTGCTACCTGTGTTTTATTCCCTTTTGTTCATCTATTAATATTCTAGTTTAGAAAGAGTTTTTTCCTGTGAATCAGAACATCATAAACAGATGTTTGATAGCTCATCTTCTATCTATATAAATTTTGCTAACCAATTCTGCTGTTTTATTCCCTGTGGTTCGTCAATTTTTTGAAGTATAAAAATCTAAAGTAAATCATAACATGCTTGATGATGCGGCAAACACTTATCTTTTGACAATATAATATTACACAAACATACTTTGAACCTTACTTCCATGGGATATGGTTCCATATTTGACCAATTTTGCTGCTTTATTCCCTGTGGTTCTGGTTTTAATTTTGTAATCTAATTGAAAAAGAACTGTAGGCTTTTTCCTGTATGTTAGATTAACCATAATTCCAGTGGCTGCACAGTGACAACTGCAACCTTGCAAAAGCCGAACATAGCAATTCTGTTTTTTTTTTTTGTTTTTTTTTTCTTGTTTTATGAGCAGCTTGACACTTTAAAAACATGTTGGACCTATAATACAGTCTGAAGTTTCGAACCATCAGCCCTTGAGTTAATGGCCCCACATGCTTTCACTTTGCCAACCTGCTCTTTCATTAATTGTTACCAAATGGGTTTATGAATATTAAAGGATGATCCATAGCCCATAGTTACCAAAAATAAAAAAAAACGCGTTTAAAAACAAAGCTACCTTATGAGAAAATGGCTATCTGACAGTGATTAAGAAATGGTAACTGTTTTTTTCCGCTAACCTTAAAATTAAAAGTTTATAATGAAAAGAAAACTATGGTGATTTAAAAGAACTTTATAACCCTTCAATTCGGTGTCTGCTTGAAAAAAAATGCACCATTGAAATCAACATGTTCAGAAACTTAGTACAGGAGAATTACTGTCCCCCACCTTGAAAAACAAGTAAAACAAAAAAGAAAAAAAAAACTAAAAAAGAAGAAAACTAAAAAAAGAAGAACTAACAAAAAATAAAAAACTAAATAATAAAAAAAATATAAAAAAAAGAAAAACTAAAAAAAAATTAATAAAAGCAAAAAAGAAAAAAAAACTAAACAGAAAAAAGACCAACACTAAGAAAAAGAAAAAAATCAATAAGAAAAAAAAGAAAAAAACTAAAAAAAGAGAAAAAAACAAAAAAAGAAAAAAAAAACCAAAAAAGAAAAAAAACTGAAAAAAGCAAAAATTAGAAAAACAACTAAAAAAGAAAAAAAAACAAAAAAAACTACAAAAAAAAACAAAAACAAAAGACAAAAAAGAAAAAACTAAAAAACAAAAACTAAAATAGAAAAAAATAAAAAATAGAAAAACTAAAAAATAAAAAAACTGAAAAAAAGGAAAAAAATAAAAAAGGAAAAAAGAAAAAAAGAAAAAACTAAGCTCAATGGCAATCATTAGAAAAATGCGGTGTAGATCTGAATACAGAATTTGGGGATGGGAGGTGGGGTGGGGTTGGTTCGGTGGGAGGGATTGGGAAAACACTAAAAAAAGAAAAACTAAAAAAAATTAAAAAAATTAAAAAAAAACTAAAAAGAAATAAAAAAAAACAAAAAAAAAACAAAAAATCTAAAACTAAATAAAACAAAAAACAGCTAAAAAGAAAGTAAAAAAAAAAATCACTGTTCATTGATCACATATTCAATAATAGAATCTGTATTAACAGTTACCGCAGTACATTGGCTTTCATGCTATCTTTCGAATTCGAAGGTGTTACAACCTGTTGCTGGGGTGCGAAAGAAAAACACTGACACCCCACGTGTTGCTGGTGCGCCACGCATTGCTGTGGCGCGCAGCGCCACAACAACGCGTGCTGACAGACTAGTTTTAAATGAAATTGTTACATCTAGTCAATCAGATAGTCAAAATTGTTACAACTTTAATCAGATAGTGCCCCTTCTACAATCAACAAAAAACAATTTGCCGAATTCCAAATTTTAAAATAAATGATACCATGCTTGATGATGGAACAAACAATTATCGTTTGACAAGATAATAGAACACAAATATTTTTTAAAACTTGCTACCTGTGTTTTATTCCCTTTTGTTCATCTATTAATATCTGTGGTTCGTATTATAATTTTGTAATCTAATTGAAAAAGAACTGTAGGCTTTTTCCTGTACGTTACATTAATCATGGTTTCAGTTGACAGCTGCAACCTAGCAAAAGCCGAACATGGCAATTCTCTTTTTTTTCTTGTTTTAAGAGCAGCTTAGCACTTTGAAAACATGTTGGACTTATAACCCAGTCTGAAGTTTCGAACCATCAGCCCCTGAGCTAAAGGCCCCACATGCTTCCACTGTGCCAACCTGCTCTTTGTAGTAATTGTTACCAAATGGTTTATGACTGTTAAAAGACAAACCATAGCCCATAGTTACCAAAAAAAAAAAAATGTGTTTAAAAACAAAACTGTCTAATGAAAAAAATGGCTAGCTGGCAGTGACTCAGAAATTTTAACTATGTTTTCTGCTAACCGATGTTTGGTAGTTCATCTATATATATATAAAATTTTAAATAAAGTTGTCACATCTAGTCTCTTTTATAAGTAAGAAAAAAACTTATTTATAAAACTTGAGACAAAAACACGGGAGAATTACTGTCCCACACATTGAACAGTGACAACTGCAACCTTGCAAAAGCCGAACATGGCAATTCTGTTTTTTTTTTTTTGTTTTTTTTTTTTCTTGTTTTATGAGCAGCTTGGCACTTTGAAAACATGTTGGACCTATAATCCAGTCTGAAGTTTCGAACCATCAGCCCCTGAGTTAATGGCCCCGCATGCTTCCACTTTGCCAACCTGCTCTTTCATTAATTGTTACCAAATAGGTTTATGAATATTAAAAGATGATCCATAGCCCATAGTTACCAAAAATAAAAAAACGCGTTTAAAAACAAAGCTACCTAATGAGAAAATGGCTATCTGACAGTGATTAAGAAATGGTAACTGTTTTTTTCCGCTAACCTTAAAATTAAAAGTTTATAATGAAAAGAAAACTATGGTGATTTAAAAGAACTTTATAACCCTTCAATTCGGTGTCTGCTTGAAAAAAATGCACCATTGAAATCAACATGGTCAGAAACTTAGTAGCCTACAGGAGAATTACTGTCCCCCACCTTGAAAAACAAGTAAAACAAAAAGGAAACAAAACTAAAAAAGAAGAAAACTAAAAAAGAAGAAAAACTAACAAAAAATAAAAACTAAATAATAAAAAAAATTTAAAAAAAAAAATAATAAAAGCAAAAAAGAAAAAAAACTAAACAGAAAAAAGACCAACACTAAGAAAAAGAAAAAAATCAAAAATCAAAAAAGATAAAAACTAAAAAAAGAGAAAAAACTGAAAAAGGAAAAAAACTAAAAAAGAAAAAAAACTAAAAAAAGCAAGTTAGAAAAAAAACTAAAAAAGAAAAAAAAACAAAAAAAACTACAAAATAAAAAAAGAAAAAAAGAAAAAACACGAAAAAGAAAAGACAAAAAAAGAAAAAACTAAAAACAAAAACTAAAATAGAAAAAAAATTAAAAAATAGAAAAACTAAAAAATAAAAAAACTGACAAAAAGGAAAAAATAAAAAAGGAAAAAAAGAAAAAAAGAAAAAACTAAGCTCAATGGCAATCATTAGAAAAATGCAGTGTAGATCTGAATACAGAATTTGGGGAGGGGAGGTTGGGTGGTGTGGGTTCGGTGGGAGGGATTGGAAAAAACTAAAAAAAGAAAAACTGAAAAAAAATATAAAAAAAAAAAAAAATTGAAGTACTAAAAAGAAATAAAAAAAAACAAAGAAAAACAAAAAATCCAAAACTAAATAAAACAAAAAACAGCTAAAAAGAAACTAAAAAAAAAATCACTGTACATTGGTCACATATTCAATAATAGAATCTGTATTAATAGTTACCACAGTTACATGTTGGACCTATAATCCAGTTTGAAGTTTCGAAGCATCAGCCCATGAGTTAATGGCCCCGCATGCTTCCACTTTGCCAACCTGCTCTTTCATTAATTGTTACCAAATGGGTTTATGAATATTAAAAGATGATCCATAGCCCATAGTTACCAAAAATAAAAAACTGCGTTTAAAAACAAAGCTACCTAATGAGAAAATGGCTATCTGACAGTGATTAAGAAAAGGTAAATGTTTTTTTCCGCTAACCTTAAAATTAAAAGTTTATAATGAAAAGAAAACTATGGTGATTTAAAAGAACTTTATAACCCTTCAATTCGGTGTCTGCTTGAAAAAAATGCACCATTGAAATCAACATGGTCAGAAACTTAGTACAGGAGAATTACTGTCCCCCACCTTGAAAAACAAGTAAAACAAAAAGGAAAAAAAACTAAAAAAGAAGAAAACTAAAAAAAAGAAAACTAACCAAAAATAAAAACTAAATAATAAAAAAATATAAAAAAAGAAAAACAAAAAAATTAAGAAAAGCAAAAAAGAAAAAAAAACTAAACAGAAAAAAGACCAACACTAAGAAAAAGAAAAAAATCAAAAAAGAAAAAACTAAAAAAAGAGAAAAAACTAAAAAGAAAAAAAAACTAAAAAAGAAAAAAACTAAAAAAAGCAAAAGTTAGAAAAAAAAACTAAAAAAGAAAAAAACCAAAAAAAAACTACAAAATAAAAAAATAAAAAAAGAAAAAAAAAGAAAAAAACGAAAAAGAAAAGACAAAAAAAGAAAAAACTAAAAAACAAAAACTAAAATAGAAAAAAATTAAAAAATAGAAAAACTAAAAAATAAAAAAACTGAAAAAAAGGAAAAAATAAAAAAGGAAAAAAAGAAAAAAAGAAAAAACTAAGCTCAATGGCAATCATTAGAAAAATGCGGTGTAGATCTGAATACAGAATTTGGGGAGGGGAGGTGGGGTGGGGTTGGTTCGGTGGGAGGGATTGGAAAAAACTAAAAAAAGAAAAACTAAAAAAAAATTAAAAAAAAATTAAAAAAATTAAAAAACTAAAAAGAAATAAAAAAAACAAAGAAAAACAAAAAATCCAAAACTAAATAAAACAAAAACAGCTAAAAAAAGACTAAAAAAAAAAATCACTGTACATTGATCACATATTCAATAATAGAATCTGAATTAACAGTTACCACAGTACATTGGCTTTCATGCTCTCTTTCGAATTCGAAGGTGTTACAACCTGTTGCTGGGGTGCGAAAGAAAAACACTGACACCCCACGTGTTGCTGGTGCGCCACGCATTGCTGTGGCGCGCAGCGCCACAACAACGCGTGCTGACAGACTAGTTTTAAATGAAATTGTTACATCTAGTCAATCAGATAGTCAAAATTGTTACAACTTTAATCAGATAGTGCCCCTTCTACAATCAACAAAAAACAATTTGCCGAATTCCAAGATTTTAAAATAAATGATACCATGCTTGATGATGGAACAAACAATTATCGTTTGACAAGATAATAGAACACAAATATTTTTTAAAACTTGCTACCTGTGTTTTATTCCCTTTTGTTCATCTATTAATATTCTAGTTTAGAAAGAGTTTTTTCCTGTGAATCAGAACATCATAAACAGATGTTTGATAGCTCATCTTCTATCTATATAAATTTTGCTAACCAATTCTGCTGTTTTATTCCCTGTGGTTCGTCTTATAATTTTGTAATCCAATTGAAAAAGAACAGTAGGCTTTTTCCTGTATGTTACATTAATCATGGTTTCAGTTGCTGCACAGTGACAGCTGCAACCTAGCAAAAGCCGAACATGGCAATTTTCTTTTTTTTCTTGTTTTAAGAGCAGCTTGGCACTTTGAAAACATGTTGGACTTATATCCCAGTTTGAGGTTTCGAACCATCAGCCCCTGAGCTAAAGACCCCGCATGCTTTTACTGTACCAGCCTGCTCTTCATAGTAATTGTTACCAAATGGTATAAGACGATTAAAAGACGAACCATATTCCATAGTTACCAAAAATAAAAAAATGCGTTTAAAAACAAAGCTACCTAATGAGAAAAATGGCTATCTGACAGTGATTCAGAAATGGTAACTATTTTATCCGCTAACCTTAAAAATAAAAGTTTATAACGAAAAGAAAACTATGGTGATTTGAAAAAAACTTTATAACTCTTCAAATCGGTGTCTGATCGAAACAAAAACTGCACCAATGAAATCAATATGGTCAAAAACCTAGTACAGGAGAATTACAAAAATATATTTTGGTTTTTTAGCACTAATATATCTCCCTTTTTTTCTTTTTTTTTTCATCGGGGTGTCAGGCTATCAGAACATCATAGAGAAATGTTTGATAGCTCATTTTAAATATACTTGTTACATCTAGCACTTTTATAAGTAAGAAAAAGAATTTGTAAAATAATGTCAATTTTTTGCAAAAAGAAAGTCTTTTTGTATACAAGATCGTGGCTGCAGCAATAACTGAAATCAGATAGTGCCCCTTCTACAATCAACAAAAATTTTTCGAATTCTAAGATTTTAAAATAAATGATACCATTCTTGATGATGAGGAAAACAATTATCAATTGTCAAGATAATAGAACAAAAATATTTTTTAAACTTGCTGCCTGGGATAGGGTCTTTTTGCAAACTTTAATATGGTTTGCAGTTGCCGCGCAGCGATAGAAGCAACCTAATAAAAGACGAAGGTGGCCAATTCTTGTTTTTAATTAAATGGTTCAAGCTGTAGCTGCAACCTATCACAAGATGAACCACAGCCCACAACATATTTTACCGACTTTTTTATTCCCTTTTGTTCGTCTATTAATATTCTAGTTTGGAAAGAGCCGTAGGCTTTTTGCTGTGTGTTACTTTAGTATGGTTTGCAGTTGTCGCGCAGCGATAGCTGCAACCTAATAAAAGACGAAGGTGGCCACTTCATGTTTTTAATTAAAAGGTTCCAGCTGTAGCCGCAACCCATCAAAAGACGAACCACAGACCATAGTAACCAAAAGTAAAAAACTCATTTTTTAAACAAAACTGCTAAATGAGAAAATTTGCCACTTGACAGTGATTCATGAATTGTAACTATTTTTCCTGTCCACCTTGAAAATAAAAGTTTTTAACGAAAAGAAAACTACGATGATTTTGACAAAAACTTAATGTCCCTCGAAATTGGCGTCTGATCAAAATGAAAACTGCATTGGAATCAGAATTGTCCAAAACCTAACACGGGAGGATTACAGTCCCGCACATTGAAAAACCATTAAAATCCCTCTTTGGTATTTATTACAATGGTACATCTCCTTTTTTCCACCGGGGCTAGTAGGCTATCAGAATATTATAGAAATATGTTTAATAACTCATTTTAAAGGAAATGACTACAACTAGTCGCTCTAGAAAGAGCCGGCTCGCTACATCGAGTCGGCTCTTTCTAAAAGGAAATTGCTGCATATACTGCATTCTATAATGGACAAAAAATGATTTTTTGAATTTTAAAAATCCAAAGTAAATCATAACATGGTTGATGATGTGACAAACACTTATCTTTTGACAATATAATATAACACGAACATACTTTAAAACTCACTTCCCTGGGATATGTTTCCATATTTGACCAAATTTGCTGTTCCTCTTTTAATTTTGTAATCTAATTGAAAAAGAACTAGGCTTTTTCCTGTATGTTACATTAATCATGGTTCCAGCATTTGCACAGCAACAGCTGCACCCTAGTAAAAGGCGAACATAGCAATTCTTTTTTTGTGGTAATTGTAAGTCGTCTTTGTAGTAATTAAATAAAAAAAACAAGTTTTTTTTAAATGAAAGTAAGGAGCGACATTAAAACTTAAAACGAACAGAAATTACTCCGTATATGAAAGGGGCTTTTCCTCCTCGACACCCCGCTCCTTACGCTAAAGTTTTTTATTGTTTTAAAAAGTAGAGTTGCGAGAAAGAATCAAACTTTAGTGCAAGGAGCGGGGTGTCGAGGAGGAAAAGCCCCTTTAATATACGGAGTAATTTCTGTTCGTTTTAAGTTTTAATGTCGCTCCTTACTTTCATTTAAAAAAACTTGTTTTTTTTATTTAATACTTCAAAAGCCTCCCTTGTCCATATTTTAGTAGATTTATTTTATAAGACAGAAATCAGATTTAAAAAAAAAATTCTATTTCTCTATTCATACTCTTCCCAAATATGATACTCACTGTTTTTGAAATTTCTAATGGTCGTCCCAGCCCCTCATCAGTTGAAACAGCAGCAACTGTTCAATTTGGAAAGGGCATTGATGGGGGAGCTGATTGATATATTTCCTCTTTTTTTGTTGGCTGATTTCTGCATCACAAGGCCAACCTACTAATACTTCAAATATATTTCAGTGGGTTATTTTTCTGTATTATTTAAGTGTTGCTTTGGGGTATTATAATGCTGTGTTTTGTTGTTTATTTTTCATGTTGGATTTGGTAAATGGTCTCATGCTCTATACTTTTTCTCTTTTTTTTATGTTAGCACATCCTTGCAAGCACTGCTTTTGTTGTTATATTTTATAAGAAAATGATTATTTTCAACAAAATTGCTTTAGTACTACTACTTCAAAAGGCTTGCTTGGCCATAATTTGGTAAATTTACATTATAAGACAGAAATCAGATTTTAAAAACATATCACTTTATTCCCCATTCATACTCTCCACACATAATACTACTGTTGAAATTGCATTCTCCCCCCCCCCCACCAGGACAGCCAAATCCCAGGTAATATAGGCTAGAAATGTATGCTTGCCCAATTCTGTACAGCACTTCCATCACATTACATGTATCCATGGTAAGAGTCTAGTCATGGTTTGGATATTTTGTTCTTAATTAAGATCTAATGACTAAGATTAGGCAGCATTTCTCAAGCCTAGGCTCTTTGGAAATTGAAGTGTCTGATGCTTTGATGGTCAGATTTAATGTATTGAAAACAAAATATCTGATGATCTCCCAATCAGAAGTACCATGCATACACCAAAACTTCTTCTTTTTAAACAAATCTATAAAAAAAAGTCAACAAGCTTTGTCTCCTTGGAATCCACTTCTCCATAGATCTCTCCTGGAACACTCACCATGACCAGGGGAGAACCTCCTGCACAAGAAAGCTGGGGATCACCCTTCACTACAAAAACCATCTACAGCTCAGCTTAATAATCCCAATTTACAAGCCTTGCATCAGATACATTACCAAGTATGGATACCCACTGTATGCTGCTCTTCTGAAAACCTTGATGGCACCACTCCTAAGATCGAAAATAGGGTAGGTTTGGTTGTTCCTCATGACTCTCTCCAGTATGTTAGAGAATTCTTTGATGTAGTATTGATGGCTATTTTCTACAAAGACTTAAATTCACATCATTCTCTAGAGCTTTCTCATATTGTGTCCCAATTGTCCAACCAACAAGACAGACAAAAAGGCACACAGCTCAGTCCAATTATCTTGAGGCAAGCAAGCTGAGAACAGTGTATTTGAAGAACAGCTTCATCCAACATTCCACTTTGATATGGAATAATCTCCCTTGGTAAGTTTCCCAAGTGAGTATATCTGTTTACTCTTCCAAAGAAAAATTCAATAATCACATAAAACCCTTGATAGAAGACTAGCAGTATATCAGATATTTACTTAAATCTGGTGCCATGAACTTGGGAATAAAAAAAAATATTGGGACAAAGACCAGGATCAAGTGTCAACTATCAGGAAATTTAAAATGGTTATTGTTGTATATGATTAAAATATATAAGCTAATCACATACTTATTAAGAGAATTTAGAGAAATCAAACAGCAAAACAATCTGCTTTGTAGGAGATTAATTAAAATTTTATAGGGATCTTGTTTGTGAGGCAATGATTAGCTGTCTCACTACTTGGTATCTTCCCCTATTTTTGTGCTATTTCTCATTAACAGCTGACTCACAATGCCAAAAAAAAGCCAATCTGAAGAAATAGAACAAACTTCTGTATATTATCTAGGCCTATGTCTTGCCTCATTAATAAGGGGGCCTGGGATACCATTTTAAAAGTAGTGATAATCATATTTGGAAGGAGCATTGCAAGGGAAACAAAACATACTTCTTTTCTCTATTTGATTCTTCTTCTAGAATTATATCATTAATTAAACAATAGGCTACAATTTTATTTTTGAAGCTTTCATTTTGCCTAATGCATATGTTCTTAAGCCAGTGAAAAGCCCAGGAAACATCCTATAGGGGCTTGCCACTTCTGAAGGAAACATGCTACAAAAATAAAATAGAACCATTAGATTCTTTAGGTGAAAGCTTAGGACAGCCCCTTCACATAAGGAAACAATTATTACTTCATAATATGCAGAATAATCCTAGTTAACACATTTTGCATTGGGAGAAGCTTTATGTTCACTTCTTTCCTTGTATTTTGAGTTTTTCTATCATATTTCTAAATATTTGTGTCTATCCTCTAACTCTTGATAAACATTTATAGTACTTGATAACACCCTAATGTCATCTAACATAACCAAATCTAACCTAATTTACCACTATTTGTCATATAATATGTGATATGAGAAATAATTGGATAGATTTGATGATGTTTAATTAAATAAATAGAGTACATGAAAACAAAACAAAAATGAAGTTGAATCCATATTTATTTTCCAGAAATGTGTTAAAAAAGATTGTGCAGCACTTTATTAAAAAAAAAATTGAAAGTAGTGAAGATTAAGGGTCTTACTTATGCAGAATGTATGAACTAGAATTATTATGCATAATATGAAGTAAGAATTATTTCCTTAACATGTTCTCTTATGTGAAGGGACTTATCTAAGCCTAGGCTATACCATAAATTAGCCTACAATGAAATAGACCTAAATATGGAATAATAATTTAAATGATTTAAAAAAGTGGATAATGGAAGGATATATGACAGTTCAACTAAAATAAATGATAAGCATTCTGTATATTATAAAGTAGATGATATTTTTTTTTCCTGACAGCCAGTTTATTATAGGCCTATATTCTTAGGGCTATATCTAGGACCAAAGGAGGGGGGTGGGGATGCAGTGTCATAACAGAAAAGCAACCATAATATTGAGATTAGTAGTATAAAATAAGGAATGGTAAAATTCTGGTTTAGCAACTTCTTGCAATCTCAGACAGGGGTTAGGTTACTATTGGTACTACTTTTAGCAAAATTCCTTCAGAAGTGGCCAACCACTACATGTTTATCAAGGCCTATTGTCTGTAATTTTGTGTTAAACATCAAAGAAAACAGTCTCCAAAACATGATTAGGTCTATTTGCCCCTCCAGGCCAGTCCAAAATGGCACAGGTGCAGATCTAGAGCAAAATCTTAGGGGGGGGGGATATGACAAGGGTGCTGATGAGCAAAATCTTGGAGGAGAAAATGTGACAAAGGTACCAATAATTCACAATTTTTTCTAAAAGAAAAAAACAGAGAAAGAGGGCACCAGAAAAAAAACTTGGGGTCCAGGGCCCCCCTTGATCAGCTAGTGTATTAGCCCACCTTTTCCTTTGCTTAAGTTCAGAGGGTCATCACATTTTGAGCCTCGGCCACATTTTCCTTTATGTTTCAAAAATTCAGTGAGCAACGAAAATTGCTTCTTGCAAGTTCCACAAATAAAACAATCCCTGAAGTCTTCAGTCTCCATGTTGCACTTTATTTTGAATATAATAATCCATCCAGGGCAGTGAATAATAGATGGCAATGTTTACAAACAACTTTATTACGAAAAGAGAAATCACCAATGCAACAGCACAAACACATTGAAAAAAAAAAGAGACAGAAGGAGAAAAGGAAGACTGTTTTCCTAAATTAGTGATTAATATAGATCAGCACTTGAACGAGGCCTTAACCCATAACCCTACTCATCCATACGATCATATAGGCCTAACAGCATAGCCATACACAATCAACCATAAAGAATAATCCATGGACAGACGAAGACAGCGAAGACAAACAATCCTTCTAAAATAGTAAACAAAAATGAGAGCCAAAAATGTGT
Source organism: Artemia franciscana (assembly GCF_032884065.1). NCBI lineage: Eukaryota > Metazoa > Arthropoda > Branchiopoda > Anostraca > Artemiidae > Artemia > Artemia franciscana. The sequence continues at coordinate 1,048,957 of NW_027062617.1, forward strand.
TTATTCCAAGAAAGCTAATTTTTCTTTGGTGTAAAATTCCTAGTTATATTGTAACGAATCGTTTTAACTTTCTTTTTAATTCACAGCAATTCTTGTCGCTTTAAGTTTGAAATATCATGTGGAGGGAGAGAAAGGGATAGAGGGGGAAGAAAAAGAGAGAGGGGACGGGATATATATAGAGGGAAAAAAACGGAAAAAGAGACAGGGGGAGAGAGAATTGTCAAGACTGACCACCCATACAGTTGAAAAATGATCTTGCCGCGCAATATAACGACTAATTTTGCATTGTGAACTAATAAATGACACCACAAATCTACCTTAAAAAAAAAGTAGATTTTTTTGAGATTATGAGGTAGTTGTCTATTACAGTCATCAAGTGCTTCATTCTAGTGCTTTCCCATTCGCAGCCACAGCTAATTTGATCGCCTTACCCTTGAACTCCTATCAGTTGATAGAGTCAGTATGTAGAAACTTAAAAAGCTAGGAATTTCACTCAGAGATTTCGCAATTTTTGACCAAGTCAGTCAAAATTTATTCAGAAAGGACTTTGTTTAACTTATTTCTTGCAGTTCTTGGAATTTCTATAAAAATTATAATGGCACGCGATGATGGAAAATTTCTTGAAAATATTTTCTGAATGAGGTCATTAGCCTGTTTATTCCGGATTCTTAGACCTGATAAAGCCATGTTTTGGCTTTCAAACATTCTGCTACACTGACAAAAAAAATTTTGACGTTACGAATTTGTCAGAGCTGCCAGTTTAAAATTAAGTAACACGAGGGCTCCAAATTGAGGGCTGTACAAAAGCTGGTTCAAAACTACTCCCTTGGCATAATGAGAGAAAGGTTAAATGGTTTAGACAGCTTCAGTGGATGTAGAGTGACAGATTGCCGAAGATCGTCCTTGTTGGCAAGCTATCTAAGACCAAACAGAAAGCAGTTCGTCACCAAATGGGGTGGGAGGAGATCGTAAGGAAAGATTTAAGGGACACTGGAATTTATTGAACTGATTGGGATGGAGGAGAAGCGCGAGTGGTTTTTTTGACTTCAGACAGTAGGATGCTGCACTGAGTTGGTAGTAGTGACAGAAGTTTTTCTTTTACTACTTTTGTGAACTGAGCAGTTTTCAGATGAAGTCAGTCGAACGAAAAAAGCTTTCGGTTTATCAGATTTAAATTCTTATTAAATGCCACTTCAAATGGACCTAACTTGCCTTTTGAGCTTTGAAAAACATAACTGAAGACTAGAGCAACCAGGAAAAAAAGCACGATCCACCTTGCCTGAAATAGCAATAATGATAACAAAGTTTTAAAAATAAATGCTAGTGTTATATTTAGAAATAATTGTAGGTCTATACATTGGCACAAATTCAGGAGGGGGATATCTAAAAAATCCATATCTTCAAAATTATTTATTTTTTAATGAATTCCAAAACTGAAAACCTTTGTAATTCATCCTGTCAAGGTGTTTCCTATATTAAATGTAAAATAGAAACGGTTTGCTTTGTGTTTTAAAAATACTGAAAGACAACATTTTTATATTGTGGCTACTTTACAAAAAGCAAAGTCTTTGCTGAAGATTTATTCATGTTTTTTTCACCAGAGGCACTTCACATGGATGGGGTGGCCACATAGACTTCGGAGGGGGGGCATTCGATTGAAAATCAAAGTTCTAGTGCCTTTTTAAGAGTCAAAAGTGACCAAAGGCCAACCCCCACCCCACCCCATTTTCCCCCAAACGCTTCCGATAAAATTTTAATGTGACAATTTTGTTAAAAATAATTCAAAATCAAATAACAAAACTCGGGGGTTGATGCTTTTGGTTTAATGTCACCATACTTTTGGTGTGTTACCGAGTGATTTTTTCTCTGTTTTTTTTTTCTTTTGGATAATAAATTAATGCTAAAAATAAAAAAAAACAACTAAAATTTTAATGTGACCATTTTGTTAAAAATAGTTCAAAATCAAATAACAAAAATTCGGGGGGTCGACATAACGCCATAGAATCCAGGGGCAGGTGCTGTAAGCTATGACCCAGAAGCACTCAAGGTTTTATGGGAGGAGTGGTCGCATAAACTTCAAAGGGGGTTAATTTGATTGGAAATGGAAGGTTTTAGTTCAGTTTTTAAGATTTAAAAGTGATCAGAGGGTCCCCCGACCTGTGTCTTCTTTTCCTAAAATGTATCCGACCACAAATAGCCGTGTTATTCAAAATAGTTCAAAGATCAGATAGTAAAACTTTGGGATCGATATCCCCCTCCCCAAAGCCCGGGGGCAAGTGTTCAATGTTATGAACAGGGGTGTATAAGGTTTTTATAGAAGGCATGGTCATAAAAACTTCAGAGGGGGCTCAAATGAATAGAAATCGAAAGCTGTGGTTCCATTTTTAAGAGTCAAAAGTGATCAGAGGGTAACTAGCCTCTCATATCCTATCGAATTTTTGACTTAGTTATTTTGTTCGAAATAGACCAAAGATCATGTAGCAAAAACTCCTGGTGTGACACCCACCCCTAGAACCCGGTGGCAAGTGTTGTAAGTCATGCCCCGGGGACATATAACGTTTTTAAGGAATGGTTGGTCTTATAAACTTCAGAGAGGAGTCATTTGATTGGAAATCAAAAGTTCTGGTCTCATTTTTAAGAGTCGAAAGTAATCAGAGGGTAACTAGACCCCCTCCTTACGCTCTGTTTTATCCAAAGGCATCCAATAAAAATTGTAAGATAGCCATTCTGTTCGAAATAGCTCAAAGATCAGTAGCAAAAACTTCATGGCCGACACAACCCTCTAGAGCCCAGGGGTAACCCCTGGTCCTCCATGTCCAAATCCCTCCCCTCGAAAAAAAACTAACAGTGTTATATTCCGAAACATATGAAAGCTCACCCTCATGGCCTGGCCCCAGCCCCCCTCTCCCCCTAATAAAAAAATGTAAGCGATATTTTATTCTAAAACTTGTGGAAGCAGGCCACTGGCCGTCTATGGCCCCACCTCTTCCCCAAAAAAATTACTGACGATATTTTATCCCAAAACTATCAGAGCTGAACCCTGTCCCTCCATAGCCTGACTCCCCCACAAAAAGAAAAATTAAAGATATTTTATTCTAAAACTTTTGGGATTCAACCTCTGACCCTCCATGGCCAGACCCACATTGTTTTATTTTTATTATTTGTCATGCTTTCTCTGTGGCTTCTCAATTATGCATATGGGGGAGGGGGATTTTTTGGAGGATTTATCTGGGGAGATTTGCATGGGAAATTTTTACCGGGTGCGGATCTGACGCGGGGAAATTTTACGGGAAGAAATTTCGGGGGGGGGGGGATACATATAGGACCACGAATTTAGAAAATTTAGTATTGCACAGGCTCAACAACTGCTAAAAAAAGGCCAGTATAAGTACAATATATGTGTTTTGAACAGTCTAGCCACGAAGAAATAAACAGAAACCAAACATTTGATGTATAATAACAATAGTTGCTCGAAGCTCATCAGTTCAATATTTTTGTTTCTCTGTATTTTTTTTTATTTCTATTCAGCATAGTAACAAGTACAAAATAAAGTATTCGTAATATAATTTATTTTTAGTACAGTGTCAATGAAACAGTAGAAGCAAGACTTTTACAGTTAGGGAAGTGAGCAGTAGCCAAATTCTCTCACATAATAGCCATGCTTAAAACGAGGTTAAAATATTTAATTTGCAATAAATGCTAAATTAGCTTTGGCGATGTACAAATAAATTCACTAATGGTCAAATCCAATTGAATCTCTCCCTTTTAAGTCACAAATAAAATGATTTATAGAACCAAAACACCTCTATTATATTTATCGAATCTCTTTTTCTTGCTATATTCAAACACAGTAAATTATCCAATTTTTTTCTATTTTTAATATGCAGTATTATTTGATCACGGTTGTGTTCGAAAAGGCTAAGGGTATTAAACCACAGTGCAATGTAAGGGTATTAGCCTTAATTTTTTTTTTTTTTGGGGGGGGGGGGGGGTCAGGCCATGAGGATGAGATTTCATAAGTTTTGAATAAAACATGGTTAATGTTTTTCGGGGAGAGGTCGGGCCATAGAGGACCAAGGGTTACCCCCGGGCTCTGGAGGGTTGTGTCTACCATATTTATATTAGTACCTGCTGTATGTTTCTTTGCTATGATTGTTTATTTAATTTCTGTTCGATTTGGGTTTTATTTATTCTTTAATAGTAATTTCTGGTAATTTTGGGTTTGAATTATTATAGTTTTTTTTATTTATTTTGATCTTAAATTTTATATGGCATTTAATTTTCTTAGAAAAACTTCTTTTTCAGAGTTTTCTTTTTTATTAATATACTTGCAATACTCGAAGGCTACGTGAATGTACATTTAAAGGTTGTGTTCCGCCTACTTTCATGTTTTTATGTTAAACTGCTGAAAATTAAATTAGCTTTTTAGACACGCCTGTTCTTGCATCTAAACGAGATGCAATATAAAAACATATATGGGAATAATTTATATTCGGAGCAACCAGGAAAAGTAAAAAGCACGAGCCGCCTTGCTTGAAATAGCAACAATGATAAGAAGGATTTAAAAATAAATGCTATTGATATTTTAAAAAAATGTCGTAGGTCCATACGTTGGCGTAAATTCAGGGGGAAAGGAATCTAAAAAAAAATCTATATCCTCAAAATTACTTACTTTTTAATGAATTCCGAAACTGAAAACCTTCGTAATTCATCCTGTCAAGGTGTTTTCTATATTAAATTTAATAGAGAAACGGTTTATTTTGTTTCTTTTTTAAATACTGAAAGACAACATATTTGTATTATGGCTACTTTACAAAAAGCAAAGTCTTTGCCGAAGATTTATTAATGTTCTTTTTTTTTTTACCTAAACCACTTCATATGGAAGGAGTGGTCGTATAAACTTCGGAGCGTAAGTTTACTGGATTTAATAAGTAGTCTGTAAGTGTACTGGCTTTGCATAAGGTGCGACAGCAAATAATAGGCGGGATGAGGTTAAAAAATATATTTATTAGCTGATAAACCAGCCCCCCAGAATTCAAATTATTTTTTTCTTTTGATTGGAATGCCTATTTTGGAATTTTTACCGAAAAAATTGAAAAAACAAAATAACTACCCCGGCCCCTAAATTAAAAAAGTGCTTAGCCCCTCCTGTTCTCTTGGATTTCGTTAACTGACAACATTACTCTTCGTACCAAGTCAAAACTCTTTTTACCCATCCAAGATAAACCAAGATTTATTTTGTTATTAGAAGCTGATAGTGAAAAGTATTTCTGCAAGAAAGAAAAAGATATATATTAAATTTAAAAAGAAATAGAGAACTCTAATTATGTTGGAAAACAAGTGAGACGTGGAAAACAAGCAAAACCAGTCGATAGAATTGTGTTTCGAGATATGGGATATAAATATCAGTTTCAAAAAAATTTCACGTAATTTAATCTGAATCGGCAACTTCTATCTCTCTATAAATTTCATAGAGATTCTGTCAGTTGACAACAATAAGTATCTCTGAGTGGATGCAGAAGTTTGTTTTTTCATGGGAGGCAAAAACAATCTAGGTACTTGAGACTCATTGAAGACTAACCAAACACAGTGTAATTTACTTTGAAAACATTTTCTTTTATTAACGGCAACTACTACTAGTAACAGCTCGCTGTACCACTCAGTCACCTAAGGAAAATACAGCTACACACGTTTCTTCTCTATTAAAATTTATTGAAAGGTTCCCTCTTTACGCCCCCACCCAACAATTTCTAATTTCCTTTAAATCCTTTTTAAAAACTCTTCCCCCTCCGTTCGGGAGCGGAGTAAAAGGGAGCACTCATTTTCATTTAGCCCTAGAAAGATTGCCGAAAAAGAGGATATTTGGCAATCTATCATACTTCATCAACGACAACAAGAACTTGAAATTAAAAGGGATTTGCTTTTGGTCAAGGTTTTTCAGGAGTCCCACTCCTATTCCTACAGCTGCTCTTCTACCGCTACTGCTCATCACAGGATCAAGCTACCTGATGTAAACATTGCTGAGGACGTGCCTCCTCTACCCCAGTATGGTCTAAACTTGAGGGACTAGAAGGGCGAGTGCCCCAGGCGATAGAACAAACTAAAGAACAAGTTATATAGAAAAGTTCCTCGAAAGAAGTTCTAATTCAACGTTTGAAATTATTTGAATTTCAATGCCTGAGTGTTTTGTCAAGCATAGTTACATGTTTTTAGTAGCCCTCTGCTCTTTCCCTGCTGTTTAGCTTTAAGGGTTCATTTGTGCATAGAGATCATAGAGCTATCTAATGGGTGTGTGCGGGACTTCTACGGTTGTCTATTACCAAGCTAGGTAGGTCCCCCCGTTAAAAATTTTAAGAGTTTCCACGGGCACCAATTCAAGAAAATGAAGGGAGGCAATAGTTTGACTGTTTTTGATGAAGATGTAAAAAAAGTATTTGTTGAGATACATGGAATATATTCCAGCTTACGTGCCTAATAATACTGTTACATTTTCACATCGTTTAATCATTTGCAATAAAAGTCATACATCATTTCTCAGTGGTGAACTATTTTTGAAATGAAAGCTTGAAGTCCTAGAAACTAACATTAATTGTTCCCAGGCAAAGTTAGCATAAATATAGCTTTGCCTACCTTTTTACAAGAATTTACCCGAATGTCTTGCAAGAAAAGGAGAGACAATAAGGAAAAAAAAATAAGGAAAAGAGAAGAAATAAGAATGCTAAGAAGAGGCGGCTATGACTATTGCCTCTTCCAATCATCTAATATATGAATTAAGACAAGAGGGATCGGTCCTTTGTAATTTATATATAAGTTTTTTGAAATATAGACGCTTTAGGATTCTTGCTGCGCTTTTATGGCTCTCAACCTAATTTGCTGCACTCAACCTAAATTTGTGCAATGAAATTAAGATCAAACGTTTAAGCCAAATCGGTGAACTGCTAAAATTGGCAACATAAAATGGAGATCTAGTTGAAAAATAACCTTGTTCCTGTTTTAATAACCACCGGGAGTGTATGTATGTACTAAATTTTTTCTTGAACTTTGGAGATAAAGATGACGAAAGAAAAAGACGAAAGCAGTTTTGCTAAAACAAATGCTAGAATAGCTAGAAAAAATGTACTCTAAAAAGAATTAAAGTATTTCAAATAAAGTGTTGGTATCCATGTTTATTTCTGAAAGCAGCATTTCCAATTTTTATATAAGTAGATTATTGTGTTTTATATTATCAAATAAAAAAAAACAAGTTTTTTCGACTGAAATTAAGGAGTAATATTTTAACTTAAAATGAATAAAAGTTATTCCGTATATGAGGGAACGGTCCCCTCCCCAACCCCTTACTTTGCACGTTAAAGTTTTTCTATTCCTTTAAGAAAACTTCTTATTCCACTTAAATGGCCCTTGTGTTTCAAGAGTCGTTCTTAAAGAATTGGGACAAAAAGTCAAGTTTTAGCATAAAGAGTGAGGGATTGAGGAGAGGGCAGACCCTTCCATATATAGAATAATTTCTGTTCGTTTTTGAGTTTTATTCTTGCTCCTTATTTTTAATTAAAAAAAAATGTTTTTCAAATTATACCTCAGAGTCCACCTCCCTCCTCTGAGGAAACCCTTCCGCACGAAAAATTTCACCGTAGAAAATTCTTGCCGCGTTCAATTCTCGGAAAATTCCACTCAGAAAATTCCCTTCGGAAAAATTGTGGACAATTCCCTTGGAAGATTCTCATTCTTTCGTTTGGAAAACAGTTTTTTGTGTATTAGTTTCTGATGGTTCTTCAGATTATGCCTGAAATTGCCCCTCCTTCACGGCAAATTTTTCCCAGGAACCATCGTCCCAATGGAAAATTTTCCATGGAGTATTTCTCTAGGGGAAAATCTCCAATCCCCCCTTCCGAAAAATCCCTTCAGACAAATCCAATCCCACAAGAAACTTCTTCTAGATAGTTCCGTCGATACATCTCCGCATGAAAAATTGAGTCACTAAAGAGAAAGCAAGACAAATAAAAAGAATTCCTTGTAAAATTTTAACACTATAGAAACACTATAGACAAACAATGGATATATTACATTTGCTCTTTCCCCAGGGAGTGGGGGGGTCATATCATCCCCAGAGGCAAAGTTTTTGAATTTTTCAACTATGCTGAACAATGTGTCTTTCCCTAAATTTTGATCGATTGTCTTCCAGGAAAAAGAAAAGTGGAAGGAGGGCTAGATGCCGTTCAATATTTTTGTTCACTTAAAAAGTATATTCAAACTTTTAATTTTCGTTTGAACTACCCCTCTCTCGCTTTTCTAGTACCGTAAGTTCAATAATATCCCTGAAAAAAAGCAAATAAAAATGTATCCGTGAGCTTTCTTCTGAAAGAAAAACATAAATCTTTACATTTTTGTAAATAGGGGCCTGAAACCTGTACAGTAAGGTCCTCTGATGTGCTGAATCTGATGGTTTGATTTTCATTGAGATTCTTTGACTTCTTGGTGGTTTTATCTTAATTTGATAATCGGGTAAATTTTCCCAGACTTATAGCTTTTGATGGGTAACACTGATCTTCATGCATTTTATGCATTTGGAGTCAGCATAAAAAAGCCAAATCTTTAAATGTACCTATTATTGTCAAAATTTCATTTTTTAGAATTGCGGTTACTACAGGGCCGAGTTGCTCCTCACTTACGGTTTGTTACCACAAACTGTTTGATAATATTGTTCTGAGTATACATATATTTCCTGAATGTTATACTTTAAATTTAATTAATATAACCCACTTCCATTTTATTAGCCATAGGCTATATTTTAGTGAGTGCAGTTTTTTTTTTTTTATAAAATCAATAATAATATGCTTCTTCCAGAAGTAGTGGAAAAACCGATTGATAAACCCAGCACTTTGAATAAATAGGATATATATAATAAATACATACTAATACCATTACTTTACCATGAAATAAGTTCAGCTCTCACTCAAATTACAGTATTGATGGTAAGGCAGGGGCGGCAAAGTCTCCACCCCTCTATGAAAAACTTAAATTCACCTCTGGTAAGGTCTCTGGAATGACATAGACACTCTGCAGACACGGCTTGATAAAAATTAGCTTTTACATTATATAAATATTATATTATTATATTATACAAAAATTACATATATTAAATGCCTAAGGACGAATCAAACAGAATTACAAATCTTATGATTCCTTATTATCAAAGTGTGCTTTAATGCGATTGGTTTGTTTTTGTGACGCATTTGTCGCACGTCAGTTATGTTATTCTTTGTGTTTCGAAAGAAAAAACAAATTATTTCAGATGTCAGTTTTGAGAAGCAAAATGAGAGCACTTTTTGAAGTTTGCTCAGATACTTGTCAAGCGGAAAATAAACATGTCCAAAGGTTCAGCAGACTAATCACTTCCCAAAATAAATGCATCAAAATAGCGTTCGTATTAGCAAAAACAAACCTTATCCTGTCTATTCTGAATGAATATCATGGAAAAATCACATCAAACAGTTCGTGGTAACGAACTGTAGTAAGGAGCGACCCGGCTTAATAGTAACCAAAACTCTAAAAAATGGACACCCCCTAAAAGTCATAGAATCTGAACGAAAATTACACCATCAGATTCAGCGTATCAGAGAACCCTACTGTAGAAGTTTCAAGCTCCTATCTATAGCAGAAGTTTGTATTTTTTGCCAGAAGGCAGATCACGGATGAGTTTTTATTTCTTTTGTTTTTTGTCCCCGTGGGAGGGGCTAAAAGTTACAAACTTTGACCAGTGCTTACATATAGTATTGATTATTGGGAAGTGTACAGGCGTTTTCAGGAGTACTTTTTGGTTGGGGGAGGGGTTGAGAAGAAGGGGATATGTTGGGGGAACTTTCGATCGAGGAATTTGTCATGGGGGAAGAAAATTTCCATGAAGGGAGCGCAGGATTTACTAGTATTATTTAAAAAAAAAAAAAATGAAAAAATAAATATGAAAAAGTTTTTTTCAGCTGGAAGTAAGGAACAGCATTAAAACTTAAAACAAACATAAATTATTACCTATAATAGGAGGTGAGCCCCATAGGAGGGGCTCACCTCCTCCTAAACCTCGCTCTTTACGCTAAAGTATTTTTAGTAATGTCAACTATTTATTCTACGGCTTTTGTGACTCAGGGGTCATTCTTAATGAATTGGGACAAAATTTAAGATTTAGTGTAAAGAGAGAGGTACTGACGAGGGGGCGAACCCTCTCATATATGTAATAAAAATATGAGAATAAAAAGTTCTTTACGTAAGCTAATTTATAAGTTACGTATATCTTTTACTAATAAAAAGATTCGTACAAAATTCAAAGTTCTAGTTGCCTTTTTAATTAACCAAAAAATTGGAGGGCAACTAGGCTTCCTCCCTCGCTCTTTTTTTCTCAAAATCGTTCGATCAAAATTATGAGAAAGCCATTTAGCCAAAAAAAAAAATAAATATGCAAATTTCGTTTTGATTATTCCTCTGCGGAGAGCCAAAATCAAAACATGCATTGATTCAAAAACGTTCAGAAATTAAATAAAAAAACAAGTTTTTTCAACTGAAAGTAAGGAGCGACATTAAAACTTAAAACGAACAGAAATTACTTCGTATATGAAAGGGGCTGCTTCCTCATCAACGATCCGCTCTTTGCGCTAAAGTTTTTTACTGTTTTAAAAAGTAGAGTTGAGAGAAAAAGTCAAACTTTAGCGTAAAGTGCGGGACGTTGATGAGGAAGCAGCCCCTTTCATGTACGGAGTACTTTCTGTTCGTTTTAAGTTTTAATGTCGCTCCTTACTTTTCAGTTAAAAAAAAAATTATTTTTTTTTAACTGATTTTTTTCAACCTCGCTCTTTACGCTAAAGTATTTTTAGTAATGTCAACTATTTATTCTACGGCTTTTGTGACTCAGGGGTCATTCTTAATGAATTGGGACAAAATTTAAGATTTAGTGTAAAGAGAGAGGTACTGACGAGGGGGCGAACCCTCTCATATATGTAATAAAAATATGAGAATAAAAAGTTCTTTACGTAAGCTAATTTATAAGTTACGTATATCTTTTACTAATAAAAAGATTCGTACAAAATTCAAAGTTCTAGTTGCCTTTTTAATTAACCAAAAAATTGGAGGGCAACTAGGCTTCCTCCCTCGCTCTTTTTTTCTCAAAATCGTTCGATCAAAATTATGAGAAAGCCATTTAGCCAAAAAAAAAAAAAAAATATGCAAATTTCGTTTTGATTATTCCTCTGCGGAGAGCCAAAATCAAAACATGCATTGATTCAAAAACGTTCAGAAATTAAATAAAAAAACAAGTTTTTTCAACTGAAAGTAAGGAGCGACATTAAAACTTAAAACGAACAGAAATTACTTCGTATATGAAAGGGGCTGCTTCCTCATCAACGCCCCGCTCTTTGCGCTAAAGTTTTTTACTGTTTTAAAAAGTAGAGTTGAGAGAAAGAGTCAAACTTTAGCGTAAAGGGCGGGACGTTGATGAGGAAGCAGCCCCTTTCATGTACGGAGTACTTTCTGTTCGTTTTAAGTTTTAATGTCGCTCCTTACTTTCAGTTAAAAAAAAAATTATTTTTTTTTAACTGATTTTTTTCAACCTCGCTCTTTACGCTAAAGTATTTTTAGTAATGTCAACTATTTATTCTACGGCTTTTGTGACTCAGGGGTCATTCTTAATGAATTGGGACAAAATTTAAGATTTAGTGTAAAGAGAGAGGTACTGACGAGGGGGCGAACCCTCTCATATATGTAATAAAAACAATAGAATAAAAAGTTCTTTACGTAAGCTAATTTATAAGTTACGTATATCTTTTACTAATAAAAAGATTCGTACAAAATTAAAAGTTCTAGTTGCCCTTTTAATTAAACAAAAAATTGGAGGGCAACTAGGCTTCCTCCCTCGCTCTTTTTTGTCAAAATCGTTCGATCAAAATTATGAGAAAGCTATTTAGCCAAAAAAATAAATAAATATGCAAATTTCGTTTAATTATTCCTCTGCGGAGAGCCAAAATCAAAACATGCATTGATTCAAAAACGTTCAAAAATTAAATAAAAAAACAAGTTTTTTCAACTGAAAGTAAGGAGCGACATTAAAACTTAAAACGAACAGAAATTACTTCGTATATGAAAGGGGCTGCTTCCTCATCAACGCCCCGCTCTTTGCACTAAAAAGTTTTTTACTGTTTTAAAAAAAAGAGTCGAGAGAAAGAGTCAAACCTTTGCGTAAAGGGGCGGGGCGTTGATGAGTAAGCAGTCCCTTTCATATACGAAGCAATTTCTGTTCGTTTTAAGTTTTAATGTCGCTCCTTACTTCCCGTTAAAAAAACTTGTTTTTTTGTTTAATTATTATATAAGATGGCCTATGGACTATTGCCTATTATAAGATGGACTATTGCCTATAGCACTATTGCCCCACATTTTCTAAATCGGATTACCTCATGCCACAAATCTGAACAGACAAGAAAACTTAATTTTCAGGAAGACAATAGATCTGCCTTTTAAAATCTGACTTGTGAGGAATGATAAGTCAGTAAAAATAACGAAAATGTTTTGAGACACAATATATTTTATAAGTAAACTCACTTTTTTCTGTCAAGCTCATTTCTTACATGAAATAAGTTCCAAAAAAACGAAGTTAAAGATAAATTAAAATATTTTTGTTTTGAAACTTGCTGCAAGAGAGATACACTAAAAATATGCAACAAATGAATATTTAAACTTTAGAGTTTAAAAAACAGAAGACCTTTAAGGTAATCTTGCATAAACACCACCTAATATAATTTAATTTTTAATTAAATAATTTTAATTATTACGTAATAAATAATTTTAATTAGGTAAATAGTTACCTAATAAGTAATTTTACTTATGTTGTATGTTGTTATGCTGTTATGTTATTTATGTTGTTTTTTTTCTTGTTTTTTTCTTTTTTGTGTGTTTACTCCACAGTTTAAAGTATTTTGTGGGTTATAAGTAAATTATTATTATTATTATATTACCTGAAAATATATCTTCCAGAAAAACAACATTGAAGTAGAGGATAGTAGGAATGAAATCTGGTCATTTGGATTGATTAAATAAACAGCACAAACAACGACACATACCTTCAGAATTAAGATCCATCAAAAATTCAATTGTAATAAAAAGCATATGAATTTTCAGTTATGCAGTTCTTGGTAAAGTGGACACCAAATTTAAAGAAAAGAAAGGTGGGTTAAAAATCATCAAAAAATAAGCTAAAAACGCAAGGTAAATGAAAGGAACTTATTTCATCTAAACTTAAATCTATACTTATGTATAAATGTTACGAACCTGATATAATCCACATAACTTAAGACAGAGGGTGCCATCTAAAAGGATGCAATTTTGATGAAAATGCAGCCTCATATTCATCATGTATAAAAACCCTACTGTTGAGGTTTCAAGTTCCCATGCGCAATACACGAGATTTTGTCTTGTTTTCCAAGAAATTTAATACTCAATGCGTCATTATTTTACCTAAAAAATTATCTAAAAAAACGTTTTAAGTAAGCTAAGGATTCAACATGAAGGAATCATCAAAAAATAAGCTAAAAACACATGACACCAAACAACTTAAGAAGGTATAACTTTCCTGGTCTTTTGAATTCAACAGATTGTTAAAATATAAACTTTTACCGACGAAGTGTTCCCAAATTTAATCTAATTAGTTTTACATATTTATTTTCAAGGTTCAACATGACAACAATGACAAAAATGTAGCACTGCCTTAAAAGCTTCATAAGTTTGAAACAAACAAATGCTAAATTTTTAAAATCACCGTTCTCAGGTATGAATAGACCTAAGATGGGCCCAGAGGGGCATTATATTCTATTTTGATATGCTTGGTACTTCAAATGCTATGTCAACATGACAGGGTTGAAAAAAAAATATAGCACAGCCCTAAAAGCTTCATAATTTTGAAACAACCAAATGCAAAATCTTTAAAATCACCGTTCTCAGGTATGATTAGACCTAAGATGCGTCCAGGGGGGGTGATATTCTATTTGATGTCTTTGGTATTTCAAATGTTATCTGAAAATCTCTTTTAGTCAATCCATTTGCGCCATTATTGAACACTATTGTTTACCAAGACAATACGCGTGGGTTTTAAGTAGTGGCAGTTCTAGGCCTGAGCAGGCATGGGGAAGGCAGCTGTCCCCCCAGTTTGTGTGACGTCTGCAATTAAATTTCTTTTAATTTATATTTTTACACTCCTATTAAGCTACCTTGACCCCCCTCCCCCCGATTATGAGGCCTAAGACCACTACTGCTTTAAAGTAAGAACCTTGTAACAGAAATTGCCACAGAAACAGCGTAAAAGTAACAATGGTAAAGAAAATGTTCCGTTTATGGTTCTCAAAATTAAAACTGGAACTTGAAAGAAATCAGTCTTTCAACAGGACACTTAGAAGTAATGATTGTTAATCACTTTGTCACTTGTAAATCATCATCACTAGACACCGGCTCTGCGCTGCTTAGTTGGTCATACTTTGTTTCAGGAACTTCTTCATGCTCAGGCTTCTCGACAAGGAGAGCAAGAATCTCTTCTCTTGTTAAAACAGATGAGCCAGGAGCTCCTAAAAGAAGAAAAGGATTAGTATTGTAGGTTTATTAAGGTCTAATAATAGGCACATTCACTATCTAAAAGCTACAGGTACTAATAACTGAACACTTTACATCAGTTCGTATTTTGAAAATCACTTGTCAAACAGCCCATCTTTAAACAATTTCTGAGCCTGATTGATGTCACCAAAAAATTTGAAAGGAAGAAGACATGCTTCCAAATTATAGCTAGAATAATGGAGAATATTTTATGTATAAAGATTGAGACATTTCTAGAGAAGAAAGGTCTTTTCTTTAAGAACCAATTTGCTTTTTTTTTTATTTTTGCTATAGGGTTCTCTGATACGCTGAATGCGATGGTGTGATTTTCGTTAAGATTCTATGACTTTTAGGGGGTGTTTCCCCCTATTTTCCAAAATAAGGCAAATTTTCTCAGGCTCGTAACTTTTGATGACGAAGACTAAATTTGATGAAACTTATATATTTTCTTTTGATATATCTTATAGCATTTTTTAGAGTTTCGTTTACTATTGAGCCGGGTCGCTCCTTACATACAGTTCGTTACCACGAACTGTTTGAAAGACCATTTAACACAGAATATCGTGCTACTATAGTCAAATTATTCCACCAACCCATTTATATTTCCTCATATAGTTACAGTTACTTTCCTTCCCCACATCAAATCGGCCTAGGCTAGAATACATCTTATTCCTAGTCATTCCAATCTGGGCGTTAAAGCCCCTAAAGAAATGCTCTATTTCTGCCGGAGATTTTTATCGCTTGAACCTTGCAAACCTAAATATTGTCCTATTCATCATGAGTCATACTTCCTGTCTATATACCCTGTCCTTTCAGCCTGAATAAATACATTTTACTGCTCCGTTCAAGCTGAACCCTCGTGCATCTGACCTCTCCTGCAACAGAAGCCCCGTGCATTCGAACCCGCATGCAGCCAACTCCTCCTGTAAATTAACTCGTTAGCAACTGAACCCTAGTGCAACCGAACTCTATTTAACTGAACCCTTGTACAAATGAGCCCCGGTGCAAGTCCACTCCATTTAACTGAACCCTCGTGTAATTGAACCCCCGTGCAACTGAACCCCCGTGCAACTGTATCTCCGTGCAACTGAACCCAAATATAACTGAGCCCTCGTAAAACAGAACTCCTATACAAATGGAACCCCTGTTTAACTGGACCCACGAGGAACTCAACCCACGTGCAAGTCATCTCCATTAACTATACCCCCTTGCAACTGAACCCGCGTCTAACAGGGCCCCGTGACACTCAACCCACGTAAATCTTAACCCATTTAGCTGAACCTCCATTCAACAAACAAGTGGCTTTAATGGTTTTTGAAGTCCCATTTTCTCTTTTTTTGTGAAAACGAGACATCCAAAAGAGGTTCTTTTATGAATATGTTCTTGACAGGCATCTATTTCACGACTTTAACAAACAAATAGTTAATACAAGATAGAAAATGTAAAGATTCTAACTTGTGTTTAACCCATGCTATTGCCTCATAGTTGTAAAATACTTAAAAACTAGTGCTTTACTGAAAACTTTTGAGTCGTCCTAGCTGAGTGGTTAGCGTTCCAGACTTGAAATCCTGAAGTCAGGGGCTCGAGTCCTAGGTGTGAATCTAGAATGAGCTTACAGAGTCACCCCATTGGACCCCGTCCTAAACAGGTACCTGGGTACAGAGCCGGCTCTAAATAGGTACCCAGAAAAATCTGGGAAAAAGCACGGAAAGCGTTGGATGATTTGCCCCCATCCACGCATTGCACTCCCGGTCGAAGGCGTCGAATCAGGAGCTCTTGCTGCGATCATAACCATCAAGTGTGTTTAGGCCCCATGAAAAGTTTCGCTAATTTTCAAGTATATAGGGCAGAAGGATAAATTTTGTTTTTTTGGAAGGGGAGGAAGGGTAGTGTTACATCAAAACGGCATAAAATAAAATAAAAAGAACCAAAAACAAAATAAAGACCATTTTATTCGAGTCAGCTTTCGTCACCTCCGACAAAACGAGCTGAATTATATTTTCTAGTTTTATTGCTGATTTGAGGAGGGTCGAGCTGAATGGGTTTGAGTTGCATTAATATTGAGTTGAGTGAGGGTTGTTGCATTGGGGTTCTGTTAGACGGGGTCGAGTTGTACCAGCATTCAGTCGAGCAGCGGTTGAGTTGCAAGAGGTTTCAGTTTTACCGGGTCCAGTTAAATGAGGGCTCAGTTAAACGGTGGTTCAGCTGCATGGGAGTTCGGTTGAATGGGGGTGAGGTGCACGAGAATTCAGTTAAACGGCGGTTCAGTTGCACGAAGGTTCCTGAACAAGGGTTAGGTTACACGAAGGTTCAGTAGCAAGGGGTTTCAGTTGCACGGGTATTCAGTTACAAAGGGGGGGGGGTAAATTACACGAAGGTTCAGTTGCTCCTGGGTTCAGATTTACGAGGGTTCAGTTACCTGGGTTAAGTTGCTTGGGGCTTAGTTACACCAGGGTTCAGTTACATACACACTAAGTTTTACATAGTAATATTGGCGATTTTAATAATTTTAACAATAAGGGAAAAGCGACACGCAGCGCTACGATGCTGGAAAATAACTATCGTTTTAAATTTCGACCGACGAGTTTATTTACTTATTTTTTCAACTCAGATGGTTAGATAAGCAAATTCGATTAGCAACTATTCAATTAAAACAAGTAGATAAGCCAAAGATGGTAATCCTACCATCTTCTTTTACTGGAGTTCACACATGCATAAACGTTCAGGATGCAATAAATTATATGAAGCATTAGGGCAGAGCTGACCTATTAAAACGTTGACTTGCAACATAAACTGGCCTGGAATAAGAAACAGTTGAATACCAGGCCAGACATAAAACAGTTCGTGGTAACAAACTGTAGTAAGGAGCGACCCGGCTCAATAGTAAACGAAACTCTAAAAAACGGAACTTTGATGCTAAAAGATACATCAAAAGAATCGAATTTTTATGCTGATTCTAAATATATAAAAGTTACGAGCCTGAGAAAATTTGCCTTATTTTGGAAAATAGGGGAAACACCCCCTAAAAGTCATAGAATCTTAGCGAAAATCACACTATCGCATTCGGCATATCAGAGAACCAAAAATCAAAAATTTCAAGCTCCTATCAACAAAAATGTGGAATTTCGTATTTTTTGCCAGAAGACAAATCACGGGTGCGTGTTTATTTGTTTTTTGTTTTTTTTTTTTTCCCCAGGGGTCATCGTATCGACCAAGTGGTCCTAGAATGTCGCAAGAGGGCTCATTCTAAGGGAAATGAAAAGTTCTAGTGCTCTTTTTCAGTGACCAAAAAATTGGAGGGCACCCAGGCCCCCTCCCACGCTCATGTTTTCCCAAAGTCAACGGATCAAAATTTTGAGATAGCCATTTTATTCCACATAGTCGAAAACTTTAACAACTATGTCTTTGGGAATGACTTACTTCCCACAATCCCTCGGGGAGGGGCTGTAAGTTACAAACTTTGACCAGTGTTTACATACAGTAGTAATGGTTATTGGGAAGTGTGCAGACATTTTCAGGGGGATTTTTTTGTTGTTTTTTTTTTGGGGGGGGGGGGGGTTGAGGGGAGGGGGCTATTTGGGAGGATCTTTCCTTGGAGGAATATGTCATGGGGGAAGAAAAATTCAATGAAAAGGGTGCAGGATTTTCTAGCATAACTATAAAAAACAATGAAAAAATAAACATGAAAACGTTTTTTCAATTGAAAGTAAGGAGTAGCATTGAAACTTAAAACGAACGAAAATTATTACGCATATGAGGGGTTCTAAAAATACTTTAGCATAAAGAGCGAGGTATTTAGGAGGAGATAAATACCTCGCTCTTTATGCTAAAATATTTTTAGTAATTTCAACTATTTATTCTAGTTGAAATTACTAAAAATTCTGATTCAGGGGTCATTCTTAAAGAATTGGGCCAAAACTTACGATTAGTGTGAAGAGCGAGATATTAACGAGGGTACAAACCCCCTGGTATACATAATAAAAATATAAGAATATAAAAGTTTGGTACGTAAGTTAATTCTTAAGTTACGTATATTTTTTACTAATAAAAACATTGAACACATCGTTAAAAATTAAAAGTTCTAGTTGCCTTTTTAAGTAACTGAAAAATTGGAGGGCAACTATGCCTCCTATCTCACCCCTTATTTCTCAAAATTGTCTGATCAAAACTAAGAGAAAGCCATTTTGCCAAAAAAAAGAATTAATATACAAATTTCGCGGAGAGCCAAAATCAAAAATGCATTAATTCAAAAACGTTCAGAAATTAAATAAAAAGAAGGTTTTTTAACTGAAAGTAAGGAGCGACATTAAAACTTAAAACGAACAGAAATTACTCCGTATATGAGATGGGTTGTCCCCTCCGCAATCCCTCGCTCTTTACGCTAAAGTTTGACTCTTTGCCACAATTCTGCTTTTTAAAATAATTAAAAGCTTTAGCGTAAAGAGCGAGGGATTGCGGAGGAGACAACCCATTTCATATACGGAGTAATTTCTGTTCGTTTTAAGTTTTAATGTCGCTCCTTACTTTCAGTTAAAAAAAAACTGTTTTTTTTATTTCATCAACAAACAGGACTGATATAGTGGCTAGAGTGTCCCATTAAAAATAGAGACTTTATGGATCTTATGAACAAGGGAGAAGCATTTGGACCAGTTTCTACCAATCAACATATAATCGAGTGGTAAAATAAGTAAGTAAGTAAGTAAGACGGCACTAGACCCTTAAGGTTCAAACCGGCGGTGCTGATCTCCGTTTCATGGCCCTTCAGCCAGGAAGTGCAATGGGGGGCTGGAGGTCAAGCATCCTGTGCTTTCACACACCCTTCCTGCTTACCTTCCCCAGATTTCTCCAGGTACACATTCAGAGCTGGGTCGACTCTGGCTGAGCTTTCAGAGTCACGCCACTGACACCGTCCCAAACTAAATAACTGGTCACAACTGGGTAAAATATTCATCTTAAGTCGTATTCCCAGTCTATTAGTTCCAGCTTTCTGTCACCTTATTTTACTTGAATTATGAAGTTTTTATTGTTCAGTAGCTAAAATCCTTTATCACCTAACTTTGTGCTTTCTAGCCCTATGAGATGAGTTTCTGGAAATTCCAACGAGTCAAATTCAAAATGTACTTTAATATTTAATTTAATATGTATTCTTTTTTAAAATACAACATCATTTCAGAAACATTTCTATTAATGGCCCATTGAAGCAAACAGACTTCAAGTATCTGTTTGACCTTCGAAAGGATTTTCAAAAATATTCATTATAACTTAATGTCTTCTACAACTAATATTGGCGATGCATTTGAGTCAATTAGAATCTTAAAAAAAAAAATCAAATTAAATTCTTCCTCGCTGATCTATTTTGAAAGTAAAATCGACGCCATTGCACTTGGCAGCATTGTTCCATATCAATAATATTTGATACAGATGCTTAGTCAAACATTTCGTGGTAACGAACTGTAAGTAAGTAGCGACTATAAAATTCATTAAGTCTAATGTTACTCATCAAAGGCTATGACCCTGAGAACATTTTTCCTTTTACAACCTTAAAACATTGGACAGCAACTAGCCCCCCTTCCACAATTTTTCCCCTAAGTCGCCTGATAAGAATTTTGAGATAGCCATCTTGTTCAACATAGTTGAAAGTTCCAATAACTATGCCTTTGAGGATGACGTGAATACCGCCCCCTGCCCTAAAGCTTCTGGAGGAAGGCTGCAAGTTATGACATTTGCCCATTGTTTTATGTATGGTATGAGTTATTGGGAAGTATACAAACTTTTTTCCTGGGGGGGGGGTATTTCCAAGGTCAGAATTATACGTGGGGACTGATTTTACAGGGAGGAACCATTCAAGGAGGATTTTTCGTTTTTCCATGATTTGGAGAGGACAGATTTCCAGGCATTATTTGAAAAACGACGAAAAATTAAATAAAAGAAACAAGTTTCTTCAACCGAAAGCAAGAAGCAGCATTAAAACTAAAAAGGAAAAAAAATAACGTATATGAAAGGGCTGCCCCCTCCTCAATACCCGCTCTTTACGCTAAAATTTGACCTTTTGTCCCAGTTCTTCAAGAACGACTCCTGAAACACAAAGGTCGTTTAATTAGAATAAGCTTTTTTAAAGGAGTAAACAACTTTCGGGTAAAGAGCGGGGTATTAAGGAGGGGGCAACCTCTTTCTTATACGGAATTATTTTGTCGGTTTTTTAATATTGCTCCTTACTTTAAGTTAGAAAAAATTATTTTTTAATTTAGTCTTGATAAGATCTAAGATCTAAAAGATCTATCAAAACAAAGAAAACTTGAAAAACAACGGATCTATGGCCAGTAGATAAAAACGAAGAAGAATTAGACGAACATATCATCGGTCTAAACTAAGGCGTCCAAAAACCAAACTAATATATCACATAAAAATTGTAAATAAAAGGTTTTATGTAGGCTAGAATAAACACAGTTGTTTTCTTATCAAAATGCAAACAGGAAACATAATTATTTTATAAACTATAAAACTATTAGCTTAGTCTTGACGCTATACTCGACAAGCTATAAAGCTATTAGTTGTAAAATTGGTCAGCCATGACGAAGCCAAATAAAGAAATTTTGGAAAACAATGGATCTATCGCCGGTAGGTTGACAAACAAGAGCAATCAGGGAATGACCAGTTGCTTCTGCGTGATGTTCCTTCTTGTCATAGAAGCGCCTCATCCAATTATAATGTTTTTAACTTCCGCGGTTTGGTCACAAAGCAGCATTGTACTCATCGTTTCATTTTATTCTTCTGTGATTTTTCTTTTCTTTAAATTTTTATGTTTTGGATTATTTCTTTCTTAACACCAAGGATGCCTTGTTGCATATAGTCAAAACGTTCGTGTGACTGTTCTTCTTTTTCTTCCTGAAGGCCATGGACCCATTGTTTTATAAGACTTTCTTCTTTGAATTTTACGCTGTGTATTATTTAGTCAATTTAAAACTGCATAAGTGAGGTATGATTATGACAAAAAAAGGAAATTTAATGTAATGTAATGTTAAAATTTTCGTAGCTCATATAATTGACTTACCAATAAAGTGAACACACCACTCGATGCCTTTTTTATGTTCTTTGCGTATATAATAATCGCTTCTACTGCAAATTCAAATTCAAGCACTTTGTGGAGCTCCTAAAAATGACGAATTTTCGCTTAAAGTATGAGTTATCAGTCGTTTTCGACAAAATAATGCTACGTTTCCTCAGCGCCATTTTCTCGGTCGTTTTCGACAGAATAATACTACATTTTTTCAGTGCCAAAATTATCCATAATAAGATTAGTTTAGGTTAGGTTAGTTTGGGTTAGGTTAGGTCAAAAACTGCTTAAATTTGAATTGTAGTAAAAGCGATTATTATATTCGCAAAGAGCATAAAAAAGGCATCAAATGTTATGTTCAGTTTATTGGTAAGTCAATTATATGAACTGCGAAAAATTTACCAATGTAATTTGACAGTTTAAAAACATAAAGTCTAAATGGGCACAACAAGAAGATTTTCTAAGTTAATTAATTCATTTTGAAAGAAAAATTGACCCTTAAAGATATTAAATCGACCCCCCTTCCTTCCATACTAGCATCTTTATATAGTCCAAATGGACGTAGATAGGATATTTTCCGAGAGGGTTTAAGAGTAACTAGCTAGGGAAGGGAGGTTAATTTATCCTTACAATACTTTGCCCTAGGTCGTTATTATGGCTTTTTCAAGGGAGTAGTGAGTTTCTTAGGGGCACTACTTCCCCTTGTCCTTTAGCTACGATCATGAAACCCAACTAGGCACGACTTCAAACCTGCAACAATTATGAACAAACTGATCATGGAAGATTTAAATCATAACTGAAACTATAGTTAGATCATGGGAGGGTGAAAAAAGTTTATTTTCAGGGGCTCAAATAATGATCTACACTTCAGCCCAAAAATAAAATATTATAGATAAGGGCATCACAATAGACTGAAAAGATATAAATATTATTGAGACTGAATGAGGGAGGGGTTAATAATTTATCCTTGCGACGCCTATACTTCTGGTGTTTATGTGCTATTTGAGAAGATACTGATCCCCTAATAGCCGAAGTTTCTTCCTAAGGGCGTTTCATTGTTTCACAACCCCGGTATCTTGGGTGTTACCATCTAGCACCTTTCTGTGGACCGATATCAAGGGATCAACCTAACCCTTGTAATGAAAAAATTACTATCAGTTTGTGATCATGCTTAACCCTTCTTTGTTAAATAATAAAAACTTTAATGACTATAAATGGTGGCTGATATAAATCTACGGGCGTAAACAGGGCTGGACAAAATTAAGCATTTGATTTATTTATTTACTTTTGGGAAGCAAGCTATTATATCTTTTTTTTTAAAGGTGTGCGTTTATGATGGCGATTAAAAGTGACGAATAAGAAGTGGTCGCGCGATGTATTTTTTATAAACCATTGAACAATTATATCTGAACAGTAGCGAAAAGTCCAATACTCTCCGTTAAAGATTTTTGACACATACCGGTCTAAACCTCTCTTCAAGACTCCGCTTCTTCGCGCAAGTGTAGTGACAAATATTTAGCACGTTATATATGCTCTGATATGACTGAATGCCAAGAAACAGCTGAAACTACTGCTCTGACGTGCTGGGAACTTCCCAGTCAGCGCGCTATGATGTGTGGTATTTTTGAACAAAGTTTTCGCTACTGTTCATATGCACTTATACTATGCTAAAAGGTTATGATCTTAATTTTTTCTAGGATCTACTACCCATGAATATATATTTAACATTAACATTTATAAATTCTCCAACGCTTTGCTAGCCAATTATATTGTCTGTGGAAATCTTTTAAAATCTTTTAATGCCTCTGAAAAATTACATCGATCCAGTTATACCACCTTTAGATTAAATAGAAACAATAAAATAACCACAAATATATTTGCAATTTCCACTAAAAGCAATCCCTTAAAACAAGTTTGATCAGAAACAATCCATACAAGAGGAACGAGTGAAAAAATTGCCTTTTTTTAGGGATATCGGTAGATAGCTGAACAGCCATCTGTTTCAAATGAGATAAACAAATTTTTGTACTTGTACGACAAACCCACTACCACTCAAGTTGTTAATTCATTGATGCAATATACAACCGGTTTTTTCGTTAGTTTCTTCCAGCTAAGCATGAGACACGACAAAGAGAAGTGAGAGAATAGATGGAAAATATATAATTTGGGCTATACATTTGCAAATTTGGGGGGGAGTATTTAGACAGTGTGAATTTAGAAAAAATTGTTACTACAAAACATGCAGAACAACTGTACCTTATGCATTAGGCATGTATACCCGCTATACCTTACCCACACCCCTTAAGTGCAAATATATAGCCCAAATTTGTTTCTAAAGTGTCAGAGAAACATATTAGAAGAATATTAGGTAGTGGGTATATCATAAAAGTACCCAAATTTCTCTTCCCCGCTGGCTCTCCCTCAAACATACCGACAGAAATTTCATGAAAAATAGTCCATACACAGGTACGAACCTAAAAATGACCCCTTTACAAAAGAGCCAAAGTACACATACCCGTAGATGCCTGGACAAATATCTGTTTTAAATGGGATAAGTCATTCTTCAACTCGACAATAGCTCCTTGTAGCTCTTTATTGCTCTCTTCAAGCTGCTCAACTCTCTGTTGGGACATCACTTTAGATCTCTTACTTCTTTCTCTACTTTTCTTTACAGCTTCGTTGTTTTTCTCCCTTTGTTTACTAGAAGCAAGAAACAGTCAGAGCTATATTATTATTGACTGATTCCTATTAGAAGAAAAGAAAAACAAGCAGAACAATAAAGTCAAATAGTCAGAGAAACAGCTAGACAGATACATAGCCTGGGGAACCAATTAGGGGAAAGAATTTTCTCCCCCAGATTCACCCCAGGCTTTAAAAAGTAGTGTAAACTTTGAAAGTAGGTTAGATAATATAATTAAATTCTTAATCATAATTAAGTTCTCTGAAATTCCTACTTCCTAAATGACTACATTAATATTATAGATTCTGAGCATTTGTAGCAACTGACAGATTAAACTAGGTCAGTTCCTGTCACATGCTTCAATGTTTGTTTCCTTGTTTCAGTGTATATAAGCCAACGTTTTAGATTATTTTAGTCAGTCCTTATTCTGTGTCTGTCCTCGTCGTGTGTACATTTAATGTATTATATGTGTAAATAAACATTTTTATTACACTTTATGAGAGTTAGAGATACTAGATATCCTCCACCGGTCGAACCCTATACTGTAGGCCAACGCTACCGTAATGTTCTAAAGAAGAGAACGCAGAGAGAGAGAAGAGGAGCCTTTACAGTAGATTTGGGTATCTTCATTGAAAAGTACCTATTTTGACATTTTCACTAAAAAATACCGTTCTTTTTGGTATTTTCAATGAAAAATAGGAAATCAATAATACTAATTTAAATTTAAATTAAAAAAAAAATCAGTTTTCTCACCTATATTTTTATGAATTGGCATCTCCTACATACAACTAACTAGAGTTCGTCAGCACAAAAAGTCATATTGGAACAAAAAATCATACTTTAGCGTAAAGAGCGATTTATTAAGGAGGGGTAACCTCCTCATATTCGTAATATTTCTGATCGTTTTAGGTTTTAACGTTGCTCCTTACTTTCAATTGAAAAAAAACTCTTTTTTTTATTTAATTATCAATAAAACACAAGTAATATTTTAGCCTTTAAAAGGTCTTGAGTAAAGAAACAGCCGAACTATTATAACAATTATTTGTGGTAACTTTGATTTGTTTTAGGCTTCATTTATTCGTTCTTAGTAATTACTGTTTCTTTTAAGTTTGATTCATTATATGACTACTTCGGTTAGGGTCTTAATATTGCTTTCTACTTTACCAATATTTTTTTTCTATATTTTTCAATTTAATCATAAATAAAACTTATTAGCCAATATTATCATTATTAACATATTAATAAGGTTGTCAAGTAAAAACCAGTGTAAATTAAATAAAAAAAAAGTTTTCCATGACAAATAAGGAAAGAATTCAAAACTGAAAACACACAGAAATTAGCTTAAATATGATGCCTTACATCTAAAACAAGCAGAAATTATTATGAAAGAAGGGATAAAACCTAAAGTGAACAATTAGCTCAAACTTAAAAGAACAGAAACTAAGATAAACAGACAAAGAGAACAGACGGAACTGCCAAAACCCACAAAAAGAACAAAATAACCGCCATTCTCAAGAGCCTCTAAAGATTAGTGTCACGTCCTGAAAACATTGAAGGGCAGGGTGTTTTTTATTCAGCTTAACATCCCCTCAACTTGGCCCGAAAGTTTCAAGCTATTACCCTTAGATGCCCCTAAAATATTGCAGCATTATTCTTTTCATCGTTTGGATGCATACAGTGCCCTTTGATCCAGTTCAACTTCCCCCTAAATATTCACTGAAAGTTTCAACATGATACCCTTAGCTGTTCCTAATATATTGCAGAGACGCCCTTTTAACAACATCTATGTACATAGTGTCTTTTGATATAGTCCAGCTTCCCCTGAAGTTTCAAATCAATACCTTTAGCCTGTTCCCTAGATATTACAGACATGCCCTCTTGATCAACTGGATACACATAGTGTCTTTTGATTTTTATATTTTTATTATTGAACCTTATTAATGCAACTGTTTTCTTCTTTTTAAACCCATTCCTGACAAACGTTTAGAAAAACCTTCGGCAAAAAAAACTTTGAGTTTGAACTATTAATATGAACTATTAATATTGAACTATTATAATGCAAACGATACTATAGCTTTTAGGGGATTTAGTGGACGGTAATACAAAGCTGTTTTGTGGCCATTTGTGTTTCTTTTAAGTTTGCCTTCGCTGGATACCATAATTTCTGTTAGTCTTATGCTTCATTTTTATAGTCATTTTTGTTCATTTTAGGCGAAATATAAGATAATTTCTGCACACATTAAGTTTTAAATTCTTTTTCCAATTTTCTTGGAAAAAAATTGTTTTAGAAAGTTTATTTTTGACAAGGATCAAACAGGGAGACCATTTGAGGCGTGACACGGACCTTATCTGACTTCGAAGAAATGATGGTTCACCCCCCCCCCCATTAAGAGAAGCAGAATGTCCCTCTGCAAGCATTCAGTCAGAATTTTGCTTCAAGGGAAGGGGGAGGGGTCGGTAAAAGTATTTCTAACAGTAGAAGTTAATGCGAAATGTGATACGATTAATGTTAAACTTTAACCAATCCTCTTTATAAGAAAAATGATAAGAATAAATGCTGGAATCATAAAAGCATTAGCTTGATTTCTGTCGGATAGTGCACGTGAAAAGCAATGAAACACTTCCGTGTCACCAAAATTAGCTGAGATATACTTTCGAGCATGTTCTTTAATATGGCCCGATTACGCACGCAAATTTTTTCTCAAAAAGCCGCTAGGTGGCTTGAAATCCAAGATCGTGGACGAAAATACGAGTTTGCCAAAATGAGAAGACATGGCCGTTCAAACAGGCTAGTATGGGGTAATGGATGGCACAGGTTCCAAACGTGCTTAAAAATAACCTAAATTGTACCATAGTGCTGCTAGGTTCCTCAAATCCAAGATGGCGGTCGAAAATATGAGTTTGTCAAGATTAAAAAATATGACCGCTCAAATAGGCCAGTATGGAGTAATCGATGGCAGAAGTTTCGTAGTTCCGTTCACAATCGATGGATTGTGAACGTAAAACTAACCTAAGTTGTACCGCAGTGTTGCTAGGCACTTCAAGTTCAATATGGCTGTCAAAAAATAAATATTTGTTAAAACAAGAAGTAATGACTTCAAATGGGCGGATTAGGAGCAGTCGATACTTCAGATTCTGAAAACGCACGTATATGCAGATAAATTTACCTTAGTTGTAGCGTTGATCCGCTTGAGGTCTAAAATGTAGTTGACCCGTTGATCCGCTTTGGGTCTAAAATCGAAGATGGTGGAAGAAAATTTCAATTTTACGAATCGCACGAGGTTCATGATCCCGATATAACAGGCTGGATTGGTGTAATTAATGCATCAGTTTTAAAGATCGTTCTGTCATTCCGACGTACGCCTAATAGTAGTACAGTCTGTACAGTAAAAATTGCCTACGTATGAAACCATGACGCGTCCAATTTGTTACCTTTGTTCATATTTGCTAAACCAGTTAAATATCAGTTAATCAGTTAAAAATCAGTTAAATATCTATTAATTCTTCATCTCTCTATTTATTGTAAATGAATCAACAGAAGCTAAATGGACGGATTAAAGCATTTAAGAATTATAATTTTATCAGAAATACAAAGAGATCAATCTTCTGGTAAAATAAAAAAAAAATAATAAAGACATGATCAACGATTAGGGCACTCTGATTTGCACCAGCACAGTGGACTACAATTAAGGTCAAATTTGCCGCAGTGGCACCTTCTTTCGCACCTTTTTTGCGACTACATCGCACTGTCTCGCGACAGACTTTTGACACTGGCGGGAGAGAACCTAACCAATTGGGAAGCCACTTTCCATCGGTGCCTCTGACCCAGCCAAAGCCAGAAAAACTGGGAAGGGTGTGCGTTGAATCCAGGCTTTAACTCCACACAAGAACTGACTGCAGTGCAGCTCTAAGGATGTTTCGTAAAAGCGAGTCACTAGATGGAGGAAGTCTCTGCTTGTTCTTGGTCTTTTGTTGTAGAAATGTTTCTTTCCCAAATTTATTCACGTCGTCGCAGTCTTATTTTACATCGTATGTCTTTCTGATAAAGCGTTCAAGGTCGGAAGGCTTGTTTGTCAGTTAATGGAAAGGTTCCGTCGGTCCTGGTATATTTTGCCAGGTCGCAAAGAACTGCCTCTTTGAGTGGTGGATAAAAGAAGAAACGGTATCAAATTTTGTAAACACGTGGAAGAACGAAAGTGCATGTGATTTAGTCGGCCCGAGCGATCGAACTATTTCGTGAATGGGAACCTACTTTAGGTTGGTACCGACACCAAACACAGAATATAGTTCAGATACTCCAATGCGATCAAAGCGTAAGGTCACAATCACGTCTGTGTCCACTTTTCGTATGAGAATCGACACATGTCCTTGTAAGACTGCGTCACAAGCGTGAAGCAAAAGGCGGGTGTCAGCCTCTTCGTGTGAACATAGCTGGATGTGGCTATGCTCTTTAAATGCCTAGTTAGCTATGCACGTGTTTCCAGTAGTGCAATATATTCGTTTTAACGTTGGAGACTTTTTCACGACAGCATGGGACGGCAGGTTAAACAAGTCTGTTTTGTTTGCATCTACTTGCAGGATTCGTTCCACTTCAATGGGATTTGTGTGTTCGGAAGAACTTTTAGTCCCCTTGTCTCTCTGACTTCTGACAGACGACTTTAGACTATCCAATCTGTAAACAACGAATACGAGGTCAAGTTTGTCAACATGTTTGAGCTGATACTCAATCATGGGAAAAAATACATTTTCTGCGTGCTCTCCGATGGTCTTCGAATTCTCTGGGTTCAACATTTGCACCGGAGCAGCTCCGTCTATCAGTTTCACCGTAACATTTGGAACATTGACCTCAGTAGTTTTTCGACGCTTTTCACCCGCACTAGGAAGCAAATTACTTAGCAGAGATTAGAGGGAGGAAGGAGAATGCGTCGATCAATGCGTCAATGTTAAATTAACAATCGAGGAATGCAAGAATCATCAGATCACGTTAGTCCTCAGTTTTAACGATTACAAATTTGTATTTCGTTCATCTGAAAGAAAAGCTTTAGTTAAGGTCCTATTCTTGTATGGTATACCAGATAAGTCATCAAAGTGATCAGTGCTATGTATGAGAATAATATTGGTTCGGTTAAACAAGTAACTGAGGCTACTATTTGATTCGGTATAGAGTCAGGAGTTAAGCAGGGTTGTATCCGCTCCCTATTTATAAAACATTTAATTAAAAAGAATATTTCCTGAAAAAGAGGCTCTTCAAAGGAAAATAAAGAGCTATGTTTAACTAACGACAAACAGAGATAAAGCGAAATAATAATTCAAACTTAAAACGAACAGAAATGATCACAAACAGGAGTAGGGCTAACACCTCCCTAACCCTCCTTAAGACCAGAACCTCATTTGCACCTTACTGAAAACAGTTTTTATTTCGACCCGTGTGTTTTTGCTTGTTATGACATCAACCGACACATAACAAGAAAAAATATATCAAGGCTAATCAAGGTTGACAAATTAGAGGGGTGCTACCCTTCCCTTCCTTTCAAAACCTCTAAACAGCTTTAATGTCCTATGCATTTGATTAAAAACGATATTTATTTTCAACAATGTATTTTTATTTGTTAAAATATACCCAGCAATAACAAAAAAAAGAAATAAAATCATCCTAATAACGGAGACTATTGAAAAGAACTAATGAAAAAGACTGACTGATATATAATCAGAATCGTTTCTTGAAGTCTCAGAAATTTGCGAGGTACTAAATTTATAAAAGAGGGAATGCTTAAAATATATTTTGTTTTCAGAAAAGCATAAATGGCATTCTGCCTTTTACAGAATGCTATAAGACACTCTTTGGAAAGCTGAGGGGGCGCTAGTCCTATCCCTGTTTTTGGTATTATAAGAAAATGGATGAACGTTTGGATTTTTCGGCCTTTTACAGGGCTGAAGCAATCCTAACCCCCATCCTGTTACAACCTTGAATATAGACGAATATTGATCGACCACTTTATAATAAGAATCCTATTGAGTATAATAAAAATTTGATTAACCTTAGATGCTTGTTTGTTTAAAAGAGAACTCTTTTGTGCTGAATTATTAAAAAAGATTCTGATTTATTGTTTAAAAATCAAAATAAAATACAACGTTAATTGTCAATTCAACCAAATTTGTAGTCGGATGAGATCCCCTTGGTTCTGAAACTTCATTTGGGGTATATTAATGGCCTTGGGTTTAAGCAGAGATATAAATATATATATATATATATATATATATATATATATATATATATATATATATATATATATATATATTTCTTACTAAAGAAGTATATAGTATAAGTATATAAAGAAGTATTTCTTACTAACGAATATATACATATATATATATACATATATATATATTTCTTACTAAGAATCAAAACAGCCTCATTTTTTCAAGCATTTAATGTCCTTGCTCACCTTGATTCCCCGAAGTCCAAATTTAAAATATACTTGATCCTCTCGTCCAATATTCCCTAAGTTTCAACTGGATCTCGTAGGCCGTCAAATTATACCTTTAGCCGTATCTGAGATATTGTAGACAGACTGTTATGAAAACCTGCATGCACATAATGTGCTCTGATTTAATTCAGTTTCCCTTAACATTCTCTGAAAGCTTCAAATTGATACCCTCAGCCCATTCCTGAGATATTGTTGATAAACAATTTTGACAACCTGGAAATGCATAATGTCTTTTGATTTAGTTTACCACCACTGCCAACTTTCCCTAAAATTTAACTTAATACCCTTAGCCGTTCCTGAGAGGTTTCACTTAGGCCCTTTTGACAACCTGGATACACATAATTTCTTTTGATTTAGTTCAAATTAGTACTATTAGCCGTTCCTAAATTATTGCAGATATGTCATTTCGACGCCTTTGATGCACTTAGTGTCTTTCTATTTAGTTCAATATCACCTTCAACGTTTCAATTTAATACTCTTAGCCATTCCTGAAATATTGCACATGCATCTCTTTGACATACTGGATGCACAGTATGTCTTTTAATTTATGTCCGTTCAACATCCCCCTCAAAAGGCCCTGGAAGTTTCAATTAAATACTCTAAGATGTTTCTGAGGTTTTTCATACATGCCATTTTGACTACCCGGATTCAAATAGTGTCTTTTTATTTAGTTCAACGTCCCCCTCAACAAGTCCTGAAAGTTTTAACAATATCATCAACCATTCCACAGCTATTGCAGGTAAGTCCTTTTGACAATCTGGATGCACATTATGGCTTTCGATTTAGTTCAGATCCACCTGAACATTCCCTGAAAGTTTCACCTTAATACCCTTAGTCTCTTCAGGCACCCGAAATCAATCAAGCCCCCCCATTCCCAAAAATAAACCGGACAGCTTGTATAATTTACGGCTTTTGCCCCAGAGGCTCTGAGGGTCATGTTATACCTGAAGGTATAGATATTGGACCTTTCGAAACGGGCTCCCTCTTAAGTTCCTATTACCACTCCTTCCATACGATGTGGCAGAGCATAAAAAATAATGCATAAATAACAACACATTGTAGCCAAATCGCTCTTTACTTAGGTAGCGATAATGCGCCGCCTATGATAATAATAATTCCGTTTATTTACAAAAAAAAAACATACCTAAACCAATAACAATGCGCAGAAGCCATATTCTCCTAAAGACTAAAAACAATATTAACATTTTGTTTTTTACTGAAATAAGGACAAAGGAAGGAAAGAAAAAAAAAACTAAAGGAGGTTGAGTCACGAGGGCTCAGACACCCAAATTAAACACGCAAAAAAACGAAAACAGATTTGAAGGGGTTTGTCAAAAGGAAGGCAACAAAGGCTTACGCAGATGATTTAACTGTCTCAAATCAAATTATTAGCGAAATGAAAGAGTTTTTGGATGTTTTGAGGCTTCAGGGCGAAAGAGTAAATTTCAAAGTGAATTTAAGAAGATAAAGTAGTTTAGACTATGAATAAATAAGGGTGAAGATGTTATGTTAGGCAACAAAAATATTTTCAAAATGGAAAGCTAAACTTATCTGAGCAGTATCAGTATCATTGGCAAAGATGGCGAATACACCAAAGATGTACAAAGTAGAATAGCCACGGGGCAGGATGTTTTTTCGCACTTGAAAAGTTAGGAAGATTAGGGAGACAAATCCGCAAACTATAATCAGAATATTGATCAGGTAATGACAGTGGTCCAAGTATGGTTCTAAATACCTGGGTTCTTCGAAAGGCTGAGGGAGATACATTAAACGTTTTCTAGGAATAGTTTACGTTTGGCTGAGTGTTTATCAAGCAACAAGAAAATACACTTTGATCGCAAAATCTAGGACTATCGTTTTACGGATTAAAGATGGCCAAAGAAAATACGGGACTTGTTAATTATTTAGAACATACTCAAGTTCTTGATCTGAATGTAGAATCTGAGAAAACCGGTTTCATAGCGACAAAGTGAAGTAACGGGGGACAGAATGCATCAGAATTGTATAGCTTGGGCTATATATTTGCAAATTAGGGGGAGGGGGCAATGCCGTATCCAGGATGGTTAGGTGGTTTGGACCCCCTCCGAAATGTTTGTCCGACTCGTAAAAACATAAAAAAAAGTGAATCTAAAGAAATTTTGGATGTGCTTTCTAAAGTTTTTTTACTACACCGTCCCCCACAGAAAAAAAATCCTGGATACATCCCAGGGTGGGGGTAAAGTATTTGGACAACATGAAGTTAGAAAACAGTTCCTACTTCATAATATGCGGAATAATTGTAGATAATACATTTTTCATTGAAACCCACTACACTTTACCCCCCCCTCTCTCTAATGTGCAAATATATAGCCCAAATTACGTAATTCCAATGCATTCTGTCATTCGTCACTTGTCTTCGTGGCTATGAAACCAGTTTTATCTGATCAAACATTCGTGGTAACGGACCCGGCTCAATAGTAACCGAAACTCTAAAAAACGGAATTTTTATAACAATAATTACATCAAAAGAATTGCATTTTAATGCTGAATTTAAATATATAAGTTTCATGAAATTTAAACTTACCCATCAAAAGTTACGAGCCTGAGAAAATTTGCCTTATTTTAGAAAATAAGGGGAAACAATCCTTAAAAGTCATAAAATCTTAACGAAAATCACAACATCAGATTCAGCGTGACAGAGAACCCTACAGTAGGAGTTTCAAGCTCCTATCTACAAAAATGTGGAATTTTGCATTTTTTGCCACAAGACAGATCACGGATGCGCGTTTATTTGTTTTTTTTTCCCAGGGGTGATCGTATCGATCCAGTGGTCCAAGAATGTCGTAAGAGGGCCCATTCTAACGGAAATTAAAAGTTCTAGTGCCCTTTTTAAGTGACTAGGGCATCTAGGCCCCCTCCCACGCTCATGTTTTTCTCAAAGTCACCGAATCAAAATTCTGAGATAGCCATTTTATTCAGCATAGTCTAAAACCAAATAAGTATGTTTTTGGGACGCCTTACTCTCCCACAGTCCCCGTGGGAGGGGCTGCAAGTTAAAAATTTGACAAGTGTTTACATATAGTAATAGCTATTGGAAGTGTACAGACGCTTTCAGGGGGATTTTTTTTGTTTGGGGGAAGTGTTGAGGGGAGGGGGTTAAGCGGGGATAATTTTCCATGGGGATTTGTCATGGGAAAGAAAATTTCCATGAAAGGGGCGCAGGATTTTTTTTAGCATTTTTTTTTTAAACAATCAAAAAATAAAAATGAAAAAGTGTTTTTTCGACTGAAAGCAAGGAGCAGCATTAAAACTTAAAACGAACAGAAATTATTTCGTATATGAGGGGTTCACCTCCTCCTAATACCTTGCTCTTTACGCTAAAATAATTTTATTAATTTCGTCTATAAATTCTACGGCCTTTATGATTCAGGGGTCATTCTTAAGGAATTGGGACAAAATTTAAACTTTAGTGTAAAGAGCGAGGTATTAACGAGGGGGTGAACCCCCTCATATGCGTAATAAAGACATACGAATATAGAAGCTCGTTACAAAAGTTAATTCGTAAGTTACGTATATTTTTACTAGTAAAAATGTTTGTAAAAAATTAAAAGTTCTAGTTGCCTTTTTAAAAAACCAAAAATTGAAGGGTAACTAGGCCTATTCCCCCGCTTCTTTTTTCTCAAAATCGTCAGATCAAAACTATGAGAAAGTCATTTAGCCATAAAAATAAATTAATATACAAATTTCGTTTCAATTATTCATGTGCGGTGAGCCAAAATCAAAACATGCATTATTTAAAAAAAGTTCAGAAATTAAATAAAAAGAAAGTTTTTTTAACTGAAAGTAAGGAGCGAGATTAAAACTTAAAACGAACAAAAATTATTCCGTATATGAAAGGGGCTGGTCCCTCCTCAACTCCCCACTCTTTACGCTATTTTTTTTTTTACTGTTTTAAAAAGTAGAGTTGAGAGAAAGAGTCAAACTTTAGCGCAGAGAGCGGGGCGTTGAGGAGGGAACAGCCGAAAATACATTTTGGTCATCCATCTGAGGCTAAACAAAAAGCAGGACATTCTAGAATGTGATATCAAGAGGTAATACAAACGGGTTGAAAACAGATTGAAAAATCCTGAGTTAAGATTGAAGCTTGGAATAGGTTGGGCGGAGAAGGAATATGCGTGGCTGTTTTTGCCTCAGGCGGCTTGGTCATATAATTAGGTGACAGTAGTAATAGTATTATATCTCGTATTAACAGTATTCTGTTGAACTGGGGTTTAGTCTGTCTTTTGATAATTTATCTAGAAGCAAGTATTTTATTTTAAATATAAATATGAAAACAAACACTACGAGATTAATGATAGTGTTATTCATAAGGATCAGGCAACATGAAAAATGTTGAACAATAACTAGGTCAAACCCTGATACCAAGCAACGATTTCGAACAGTTTGCGGTAACGAATTGTTGGTCCAATGGTAGCCGAAACTCTAAAAAAAAACGAAATTTTGACAACACTAGATACATCAAAAGTATTGGCTTTTAAAGATGATTCCAAATATACAAAATTGATTAAGTTTTATGTTACTCATCAAAGGGTAACACATTCTGATTCCACAGAACAAATTTCCATTGCGAGGGAAAATTTGCAGAATGATTTAAAAAATGATCACAAATTAAATTTAAAAAACTATTTGTTTTCACATGAAAGTAGGCCAAGGAGAATTTTACAGGCCGAATCGCCCACAGGAAATTTTCCAAGGGGAATTTTCTGCGAGGATTGAATTGTCAAGGGAATTTACGCGGGATTTTAAGCGGGAGGAGCTTTCCATGGATAAATTTGTGTGGGGGGAGTTTTCCGTGGAGGTGAGAGGCGGATTTCCCAGCATTATTTTAAAAATGATTAGATTAAATACAAAAAACAAAAAACAAACGAAAGTTAGGAGAAACATTAAAATTTAAAACGAACAGGAATTATTCCATATATGAGGGGAATGCCCCCTCGTCACTACCTTACTCTGTACGCTAAAGCCTGACTTTTCGTCCCATTGCTTTAAGAAGTACTCCTGATAAACAGGGGCAGTTAATTAAAATACGAAATCTTTTATTAAGTACTAAAAAATGTCAGCGCGAACAGTGAGGGATTGAGGAGGGGGCAGACCCCTCATGTACGGAATTTCTGTTAGTTTTAAGTTCTGATGTTATTCCTTACTTTCAGTTAAAAAAAAACTTGTTTTTAAATTAAATATCTTTTAAAAGCCAAGTCGCAACTGCAGCAGCCTGGTCTAGGCTGGTACTATTGAGAAAGACTGTTGTCAAACAAATGTTGGAGTTTCAAAACGTAGAATTCATTTTACTGGCTTTTCAACGTGTTATTTTTGAAAATGTTATGTACCAACAAGAATTAAATATATCAGCGGGTAAAAAAGGCGGGATTATTTCACTTCGCTCTATGACATACGCTTAAAGAATAATTACACTGGCTTAGAAAACACGTCACAAAAATAAACCAATGTATTTACAAAATACTTTTAATACACAGGTATCGGACTACAGTCTCTCCTTGTCTCATTGCTGGTACCTTAGTCCGGACAGAAGTCTTTCTTTCTTGTTCCCATATTTTAGTAGCTCCTGTCCATTATCCATTATACAAAACAGTTCAACATAAATATTGCTACATTAATAAATCCTTCAACAACTGACAGTAGTAATAATAGATCTGATCATTGAAAAAAAGAGGGCGATTAGATGGTTATTCAAGAAGAGGGCGGATCTGATGCCTCAAACCTCTGAGTGCAGCTAAAAGTGCACAAAGTGGATGAGCTGAAGAGGTTGTGAATGCAGAAATAGCTTATTTACCTATAGAACTCTGGATTGATGCCAAGATCTTCTTCAGAAGACAATTCAATATTTTGAGGCTCTGCCCTACTTCTTCTTTTCTTTTCCACCTTCGGCATGACTCTAAAAAATGAAATTGGTTTGAAACCTACGCCTTCTTTCAACTTTGTCTAAAGATATTGCCCTAATGATGCTAAAAAGGTTTTCTAATAAATTCAGAATTAGGGGGGCCACTCCCCCTGTATGGAACTTGTCTGCATGGAAACTCAGGGTTTTTATACTGAAAGCGCGAATGCGTCTCTTATTCTACACTAAATTTTAAACCGATCAAAATCCATAGAGTTCAAACCCCTCATTTTTTTCTTTTTTTTTTTAGGGATGCTTGTTTGAAGGATCCATAGGAGTTCCGAAGCTTATTGGGCGAAAAAATTAATAAAAAAATTTAAATAAAGTACAGTATGTCCTGTACAGTGTGTCCTGTTCCAAAACATACAGTAGCTACAGTATACTGATTTTCATCTAATTATATTAATTAGTAATGGAAAAATTCGATAATATTGTGTCGGCGTTTTTGCCTCACCACGGTTTGATCCGTTTGTCTTATTACTGTTTTTTAGTTGATTTTTTCTTGTTTAAGGTTTTCCGCTTTTTTCTTCACGAATTACTACAATATTTATCTTTTATTTCGTATGTGGGTAGTAAATAAATATACATGTTATATATTAGGATGGATGGATGTAGTGTGCTCACCCCTATAAAACTAAATATTCGTACATTTTTCACAGATAATTATGATACATTACCTGTGCTGTTCCGAAAAACTTGATACCTCTTCCCCCTCAAATAAATGCATACATATGTGCCTGCTACTTCTGAAAACTGGACCAGTTAAGATTTTAAGATAGCTAGGCCTAGATAAGGGAAAACATGAAATAAAATAAAAGAATAATCTGTTCTCTAAAAGGCACCACACTGGACAGTAACAACACTGTGTCTACACAACAACAAGTGTCTTACATATGTCGTACATACACACATTTCCTATGTTTGAGGCAACCATATTTAGTAGGCAATGTCCTAAAAAAATACTTATTTTGGGCATTGAATTAATTAGCTAGTAATGCCAATACAAGCATCATAACCTTACTTGAACTACTGAAAAGATACCAATTTCCAAATCAAATGACTTATCAGATGCATAAAGAACGAATACAATTTTAATGTATTAAAAGAAAGAGATTAAACAATAACAACTTATTTACTATACTTTAAAGAACAAACGCCCTTTTTAAAGATGTATTTTTCTATGGGAAGGCCAATTCCAGGAATAGTCGAAATATTTTACCTACCGGACAAATTAAGATCCAATCATTTATCTGATAAAAGGGGAGGGGCTGGACAATAACAACCTTATTTACTAAAGTTTAAACCAGAAACGCCCTTCCAAAAACGAATTTTGGGTGTGAAAGGGCTAGCCTTATGAATTTATGTAAACATGTTTTTTTAAGATTGTCTTACTGACTAAGTCATATTGTAATCCGTTCCTATCCTCACTATTATATAATGGGTTTTTAAAGAATATAGGCTATCAATATGCTGGAATACATTAGAAAAATCCTGGCTAGGCTTTCTGAAAACATGTTTTTCATTGTTGACTAAGCCTATGCTGACTTTTTTTTTGTCATAAATAATTAAATAATCGGACAAAAAAAATGGCTAATCAAAAACCTTGATAGAAGTTCTCGGCATCTAAGTTCTTAAGCAGGGAGCTTAAAAAATAACAATACACGAATTCATTTCGAAATTAACAAATAGTAAAACAAACCAAACTTCAAACAAGAGCTAAGAGCTCATATGGCACTTGTGACAAGGCAAGAAGAGCTAAGAGCCAAGAGATCATATGGTATGAGCTCTAGCAAAATTCTATGAATCAATAGATTGATTTAAAAGGAAAATAAGAGGCTTAATGCCGGTCAGGATTTAAAATAAGAGCTCTGAGTCACGATGTCCTTCTAAATATCAAAATTCATTAAGATCTGATCACCCACTCGTATGTTATAAATACCTAATTTTTTCTAGTCTTTCCTCTCCTTTTAGCCCCCCCCCCAGATGGTCGAATCTGGGAAAACAACATTATTAAGTCAATTTGTGTAGCTCCCTGTCACGCCTACCAATTTTCATCGTCCTAGCACGTCCAAAAGCACCAAACTCGCCAAATCACTGAACCCCTCCCCCCAACTCAACCAAAGAGAGCGAATCCAGTACGGTTCCGTCAATCACTTATCAAGGACATTTGCTTATTCTATCGACCAAGCTTAATCCCGATTCCTCCACTCCAAGTGTGTTCCAAGATTTCCCCCTCCAACTCCCCCCATGTCAAAAGATCTGGTAGGGATTTGAAATAAGAGCTCTGAGACATGAATTCCTTCTAAATATCAAATTTCATTAAGACCCGATCACCTATTCGTAAAATAAAAATACCCCAATTTTCACGTTTTCCAAGAATTCCGGTTTCCCCCTCTAACTCCCCCCAATGTCACAGGATCTGGTCGGAATTTAAAACTAGAGCTTTAAAGCGCAAGACCCTTCTAAATGTCAAATTTCGTTAAGATCTGGTCACCCTTTCGTAAGTTATAAATACCTCAATTTTTAAAATTACCCCCCCCCCCCCCCAGCTCCACCAAAGAGAGCAGATCCGGTCCGATTATGTCAGTCACGCGCCTTAGACAAGTTTTTATTCTTCCAATCTAGTTTCATCCTGATCTCACCGCTTTAAGTATTTTCTAAGATTTCAGGATCCCCTTAACTGCCCCCCCAACTACGGTGTATCCGGTTGAGATTTAAAATAAGAGATCTGATTCACTTCTAAATATGAAGTTTCATGAAGATCCGATCACTCCTTCGTAAGTTAAATACATCATTTCTTCTAATTTTTCAGAATTACCCCCCCCCCCCCCCAATTGAGCAGATCCGTTCCAATTATGTAAATCACGTATCTAAGACTTCTGCTTATTTTTTCAACCAAGTTTCATCCCGATCCCTCCAATCTAAACATTTTCCATGATTTTAGGTTCCCCCACTCCAATTTCCCCCCAATGTCACCAGATCTGGTCGGGACTTAAAATTAGAGCTTTGAGACAGGATATCCTTCTAAATATCAAATTTCATTGAGATCCGATCACCCGTTCGTAAGTTAAAAATACCTCATTTTTCCTAATTTTACGGAATTAACCCCCCCCCCCCAACTACCCCAAAGAGAGCGGATCCGTTCCGGTTATGTCAATCATGTATTTAGGACTTGTGCTTACTTTTAACACCAAGTTTCATCCCGATTCCTCCACTCTAAGTGTTTTCCAAGTTTTAGGTTTCCCCCTCCCAACTCCCCCCCCCCAATGTCACCAGATCTGTTCAGGATTTAAAGAAAGACCTCTGAGACACGATATCCTTCTAAATATCAAATTTCATTGAAATCCGATCACCCGTTCGTAAGTTAAAAATAGCTCATTTTTCTAATTTTTCAGAATTAACCCCCCCCCCCCCAGACTACCCCAAAGAGAGCGGATCCGTTCTGGTTATGTCAATCATGTATCTAGGACTTGTGCTTATTTTTCCCACCAATTTTCATCCCGATCCCTCCACTCTAAGTGTTTTCCAAGATTTTAGGTTTCCCCCTCCCAAATCCCCCCCCCCCAATGTCACCAGATCCGGTCGGGATTTAAAATAACAGCTCTGAGATACGATATCCTTCCAAACATCAAATTTCATTGAGATCTGATAAACGTTCGTAAGTTAAAAATACTTCAATTTTTCTATATTTTCCAAATTAACGGGCCCACCACTCCCCCCCCCCAGATGGTCAAATCGGGAAAAACGAGTATTTCGAATTTAATCTGGTCCGGTCCCAGATACGCCTGCCAAATTTAATCGTCCTAGCTTACCTGGAAGTGCCTAAAGTAGCTAAACCGGGACCGACAGACCGCCAGAATTTGCGATTGTTATGCCACTTGGTTAATACCAAGTGCCATAAAAAATAAACGAAGAGAAAACCTTAAAAAAAGTGATTATCTCGAAGAAACCTAAAACAAAAACGGTACATGTATGACAGAGCATCTACCTATCAAATTGTTCATTCATTGAGAACCGTTTTTTTTTCGTTTGTTTCTTTCAACTTAGCGTGAGACAAGACAAAGGGAAGCAACAGAATAGATGGAAAATAAACAATTTGGGCTATATATTTACAAATTGGTGGGGGGGGGGTTGCGGTGAAGTATTTAGACAGACTAGAAACCAATTCTTCCTTCATAATATGCAGATTTAATCATACCTGACACATTAGGCATGCAGACCCACTATACTTTACCCCCCTAATTTACAAATATATAGCCCAAATTTGTTTCTAAAGCATTATATTTTTATCATACTTAGGTATATTTCATTAAGATTGAGCGTCAGAGAGGGGCTATATCATACAAGTACCCCAAAAACAAAAATTGATATTAGGTTAAACTTAAAACTGACTAAAATTAGGTAAATAAGAGTTAGACTATATCCCCGTTAAAACTCCTAAGGAGTTTTTGCAATTTACTGAAAGTCAAATATTTTTAAACAAGTTTCCCTTTTCATTATAACACTGAAAAAATAGAGAAATGCTTATACTGCAGGAATTTTTCTTCTAATGTATATCAGCATATTTAAAGATATCCATTTGGTCTCATTAAAATGATATACACTAAATCTTTATCAATGTTTTCTTTCTTTTTAAAGCCATTTCTCAGAAATGTATAAAAAACAAACATTCATTGATTGACAAATCCAAAAGATCGCCGCAGTAAACTGATGAGATTACTTTAAACACATAACTGACAGTTTTATTTAATAATTTAAACTGAAATGGGATCAAAAGAAAGAATTGTGACCAAATGTTCTTTGAAAACATGAAAAACTGGCCGCAAAAGTGGCTTTTTAAAGAAAAAGTATGTTTCTATCTTATAAATTAGTTATGAAAAGAATTCCAAAAAAGTTTTCAAAAGAAGAGAAAAGAGGAGAAAAGAAATACAGGTGTACTATGATTTAGCCTTAAAAGGAACAGAAATTACTATCAACCGATCAGCAAAGACAAACATAAAATGAAAGGAAACTAAAATGAATGATAAATTCAAACTTAAAACGAACATATATCAGAGGCAATGCTATAGCGTTGCGTACAGTAGAGGCCAAAAGGCTTCAATATTTTATTATTATTTTTTTCCAGAGGCGCTTCATATGAATGAGACGGTCGTATAAACGTCAGAGGGGGCTCATTCGATTGGAAATCGAAAATTCTAGCGCCCTTTTTAAGAGTCAAAAGTGAGAAGAGAACTAGCCATCTCCCCCAATCCCTCGTTTCCCCAAATGCATCCGATCAGAGTTTTGAGGTGGCCATTTTGTTCAAAATAATCCAGAGATCAAATTACTATGCCTCCAGGGTTTACAAAATCCCCTACAGCCCTCAGGGTAAGTACTGCAAGTTTTGCAAGTTGCCCATTATTACCGTGCGGATGGAATAGAATAGAATTTAATTCAAGAATTTCTTTCACAGCATGGTTATCGAATTTGAATTTCGCGTCAAAAACATCTGTAGTACATATATATCGTAACGAAAAATCCTCGTCATCACTGATGTTACGTCAAACATAATACAATGTACAAAATACATAAATAAAATGAGTCAAAACTTAGTTAAAAAAAAACAACAACAACAACAAAGAAAAAAACAACCAAAAATTAATGACTAGTTTTCCTGGCTATTATCCAATTCAACAAAACTCAAAACTCTTGCGAAATCTTTCATGTTTAAAAGGGACGGGAGTCAATCCGGGGACATTTTGGGTCTGTTACAGGCGGGAAGGTAGGGATTGGGGATAATGGAACATAATAAGGGAACAGACAGGCTCCTGGTATCAAAAAGGACGCAAAGGAGATTCCTTCTCGCGGCCAACGTGACGAGTTCGAACCTACCTAGTAGATAATGCTATGGATCCTTCCCTTCACAAATTATGATTCTAGGTGTTCATTTTTGGACATATTCAATCTTACAAATATGCTCGGAAGAAAGACCGAAATGCCACACCTGACAAGCATACTTCAGTACTGGCTGGATGAAAGAACAATAAAGTTGGAGAAGATCCTTAATCCTTAGGGAGAAAAGAAAATTTCATCAGAATTTCTAACATGAAAACCGAAGGGAAGATTGTTAGAGGATGTTTTGGACATGGGTATCCCACTTCAAGTCGTCAGTAATTATCACCCCAAGTACTTTATTGCATGTGACAGAGATGTCGGGAGGAATGGGGTGACTTTCAAAAATTAGCTGTCATAACTGACAATTTATGAGCTTTGACTTCATCAAACAGTTCGTGGTAACGAACTGTAGTAAAGAGCGACCCGACTCATTAGTAAACGAAACTCTAAAAAACGGAACTTCGATGCTAAAAGATATATGAAAAGAATCAGATTTTTATGCTGATTTTAAATATATAAGTTTCATCAAATTTAGTCTTTGTCATCGAAAGTTACGAGCCTGAGAAAATTTGCCTTATTTTGGAAAATAGGGGGAAACACCTCCTAAAGGTGTTTCACACCATCGCATTCAGCGTAAAATCACACCATCGCATTCAGCGTATCAGAGAACCCTACAGAAAAAATTTCAAGGTCCAATCTACAAAAATGTGGGATTTCGTATTTTTTGCCAGAAGACAAATCACGGGTGCGTGTTTATTTGTTTTTTTTTTCCCCCAGGGGTCATCATATCGACCAAGTGGTCCTAGAATTTCGCAAGAGGGCTCATTCTAACGGAAATGAAAAGTTCTAGTGCCCTTTTTAAGTGACCAAAAAAATTGGAGGGCACCTAGACCTCCTCCCACGCTCATTTTTCTCCGAAGTCAACAGATCAAAATTTTGAGATAGCCATTTTGTTCCGCATAGTCAAAAACCATAATAACTATGTCTTTGGGAATGGCTTCCTCCCCCACAGTCCCTGGGGGAGGGGCTGCAAGTTACAAACATCGACCAGTGTTTACATATAATAATGGTTATTGGGAAGTGTACAGTCGTTTTCAGGGGATTTTTTTTTGGTTTTTGGGGTGGGGTTGAGGGGCGGGGGCTATGTAGGAGGATCTTTCCTTGTAGAAATATGTCACGGGGGAACAGAAATTCAATGAAAAGGGCGCAGGATTTTCTAAAATTACTTTAAAAAAAACAATGAAAAAATAAACATGGAAAGGTTTTTCAACTGAAAGTAAAGAGTAGCATTGAAACTTAAGACAAACAGAGATTATTACGCATATAAGGGCTTCTAAAAATGCTTTAGCATAAAGAGTGAGGTATTTAGGAGGGGATAAATACCTCGCTATTTTTGCTATAGTATTTTTAGCAATTTCAACTATTTATTCTACGGCCTTTCTGTTTCAGGGGTCATTCTTAAAGAATTGGGACAAAACTTACGATTTAGTGTAAAGAACGAGGTATTAACGAGGGTGCAAACCCCCTCATATACATAATAAAAATTAAAGAATATAAAAGTTTGTTACGTAAGTTAATTATTAAGTTACGTATATTTTTTACTAATAAAAAAATTCGTTAAAAATTAAAATTTACAGTTGCCTTTTTATGTAACCGAAAAATTGTATGGCAACTAGGCCTCCTTCCCCATACCTTATTTCTCAAAATCGTCTGATCAAAACTAAGAGAAAGCCATTTAGTCAAAAAAGGAATTAATATGCAAATTTCATTTTAATAATTTATGTGTGGAGAGCCAAAATCAAACATGTATTAATTCAAAAACGTTCAGAAATTACATAAAAAAACTTGTTTTTTTAACTGAAAGTAAGGAGCGACATTGAAACTTAAAACGAACAGAAATTACTCCGTATATGAAATGGGTTGTC
Organism: Artemia franciscana; assembly: GCF_032884065.1. Taxonomy (NCBI): domain Eukaryota; kingdom Metazoa; phylum Arthropoda; class Branchiopoda; order Anostraca; family Artemiidae; genus Artemia; species Artemia franciscana. The sequence goes on from NW_027062617.1 coordinate 1,093,526, forward strand.
CCCTCCACAATCCCTCGCTCTTTACGCTAAAGTTTGACGCTTTGGCACAATTCTGCTTTAAAAAAAAATTAAATTAAAAAATTTAATGTGCAGACAGGTTGTCCACATACTTAGGTCGATCTATGTGGTCAGTCATGAGGCTATTTATTATTATAAGGAATAAAAAGGGACCCAGCAAGGTTTCCTAGGAGACCCCGCAAAAGATAGGAAGGGAATCGGGATAAACATTTTTATATTTAAGGACTTGAGAACGAGTTATTAAAAAAGAAGCATAAATTTTAACTAAAAAAGGACGTCAGCAGTTTATTTACAAGGGTCTTGTGGTCAATTAGGTCGAACGCTTTCTGGAGACCAATTAATAAAAGATTCAACAAGTATCAGGGTTTTCAAGGTTTTTAAGATTGGTGTCAAGAAGACTAACGAGGTAATCTAAAGTAGGGATGTCTCCTTCAGGTTTCCAAACTGCTGTATGTCAATAGTCCTTTAAGCAATAAGCTAAGAAACCCTCGTATATTTTTGAAAAAAAACTGGGATCAATGTGAGCGGCCGTACTACAGTAAAATCGTTCAGGCCTCCCTTCTTCTGGATTGGAGTAATACAGCCGAGCTTCTAGCACGACTGGTACATTCGGAATTACTAATATCATTAAAAATGCTAACAAGGGTTATTGATAGTTTATCAGGGAATGCTTTTATTTGATCAACTAGATATATATAGGACATATACTACTTTTTTCAGTTTCTGTATTTGTTTTATTATGTCCTTCGTTGAAAATTTTCGGGACTTTATCTTTTGTAGTCTCAGGGATTAGATGGTTTCGGAGAGAGGAGAGGGACGTTTGTACAATGTTAGCGAGATGTTATTAAGCTCATTGGATGTCTGTTTAGGCGATTCATCCTGGAGAAAATCAAGGTTCTTACACGGACAACCCCCTATTTCTTTCACTTTCTTAAATTATTGCTGAGGTTTGCTCTGTTTCAAGCGATTTAATTTATTTTTACGATAACGAGAAACAGCACGACGTATTTCTTCCGTTATTTGTTTACGGAGAGCTATGGCATCATCTTTCTTTCCAACTTGAAAAAGTTTTAATTTCAAACGGATAAGCCCTTTTATTTTTTCATTAATGTTAGGTTTATCTGAGGAGTATACCTTCTTGGTAACCTCTGGGAAACATTTTGGGTAATTTGTCATTAATTTTGATCAAAAATCCTTGACCAGTGCTTCCACTATCTCGGATTTTTCCGACATTGTCTTTTTTTGGCCCACTTGACAGACATTAAAACATTTTGTCGGGTGGCAAAATATTGTCGGATTTTTAGTAAAAAACGGATATTTGTTAGATTTTTAATTGTTCTAGATTTTCTTTTTTTTTTACCAGAGAAGGATTTCCAACCTAGCGAAAAAGGTAGACCCTTCTCTTAGCTATTATTAAATAAAAAAAAAACTAGTTTTTTTTTAAACTGAAAGTAAGGAGAGACACTAAAACTTAAAACGAACAGAAATTGCTCCGTATATGAAATGGATTATCCCCTGCGCAATCCCTCGCTCTTTACGCTAAAGCTTTTAATTGTTTTAAAAAGTAGAATTGTGGCAAAGAGTCAAAATTTAGCGTAAAGAGCGAGGGATTGCGGAGGGGACAATCCATTTCATATACGGAGTAATTTCTGTTCGTTTTAAGTTTTAATGTCACTCCTTACTTTCAGCTAAAAAACTATTTTTTTTTTATTTAATTTCTGAACGTTTTTGAATTAATGCATGCTTGATTTTGGCTCTCCGCACAAAAATTATTACAATGAAATTTGTATATTAATTCTTTTTTGGCTAAATGGCTTTCTCTTGATTTTGATCAGACGATTTTGAGAAATAAGGGGTGGGGAAGGAGGCCTAGTTGCCCTCCAATTTTTCGGTTACTTAAAAAGGCAACTAGAGCTTTTAATTTTTAACGAAAGTTTTTATTAGTAAAATATATACGCAACTTAAGAATTAACTTACGTAACAAACTTTTATATTCTTATATTTTTATTATGTATACGAGGGGGTTTTTACCCTTATTAATACCTTGCTCTTTACACTAAATCGTAAGTTTTATCCCGATTCTTTAAGAATGACCCCTGAATCAGAAAAGCCGTAGAATAAATAGTTGAAATTACTAAAAAATACTCTAGAATAAAGAGTTATGTATTTATCTCCTCCTAAATACCTCGCTCTTTATGTTAAAGTATTTTTAGAACCCCTCATATGCGTAATAATCTCTGTTCGTTTTAAGTTTCAATGCTGCTCCTTACTTTCAATTGAAAGAACGTTTTCATGTTTATTTTTTCATTGTTTTTTTTATAGTAATGCTAGAAAATCCTACACCATTTTCATTGAATTTTTCTTCCCCCATGACATATTCCTCCAAGGAAGAATCCTCCCACATAGCCCCCTCCCCTCAACCCCACCCCCAAACAAAAAAAGTCCTCCTGAAAATGTCTGTACACTTCCCAATAACCATTACTATATGTAAACACTGGTCAAAGTTTGTAACTTGCAGCCCTCCCCCAGGGATTGTGAGGGAGTAAGTCATTCCCAAAGACATAGTTATAATGGTTTCCAACTATGCGGAACAAAATGGCTATCTCAGAATTTTGATCCGTTGACTTTGGGAAAAAACGAGCGTGGGAGGGGGCCTAGGTGCCCTCCAATTTTTTTGGTCACTGAAAAAGGGCACTAGAACTTTTCATTTTCGTTAGAATGAGCCCTCTTGCGACATTCTAGGACCACTTGGTCGATACGATGACCCCTGGAAAAAAACAAAAAACAAATAAACACGCACCCGTGATTTGTCTTCTGGCAAAAAATACGAAATTCCACATTTTTGTAGATAGGAGCTTGAAATTTTTGCTATAGGGTTCTCTGATACGCCAAGTGCGATGGTGTGATTTTTGATAAGATTCTATGACTTTTAAGGGGGTATTTCCCCCTATTTTTCAAAATAAGGCACATTTTCTCAGGCTCGTAACTTTTGATGAAAAAGACTAAATTTGATGAAACATATATATTAGGAATCAGCATAAAAATTCAATCCTTTTGATGTATCTTTAAGCATCAAAATTACGTTTTTAGAGTTTCGTTTACTATTGAGCCGTGTCGCTCCTTACTACAGTTCGTTACCACGAACTGTTTAAAAAAAAAGATATATCATTAAGTAGTGATAACTAGTGCAATAAGGCAAAATCTTTGAAAATTTGTTGCAGTTTTGTTCTCTAATAAGGAGTTTGAAATACAAATAGACCTGCTTGAAATGGTTGAGAGTTGTGATGGGAAAGCGGGAACCATTTTCAACTTTATATGAGATGTTCTTCAAGATAAAATATACCTAAAGAGGACTTGGTTTGGATTCTGTGCGGACACGTTAATACTACTTTTAGGTGTGATAACTCGGTTTTGAGCAGAATCAAAGACAAACTCCCATCTGTGATTTGTGTCAAGTGCAGCAGTCATTCAGTTAATTTAGTTGCTTCTTATGCTTGCAAACAATTACCAAAGCAATTGGAAGATCTGTGTCACACAGTATATAATCACTTCAGCATGAGTGCCAAAAGATGCTCTGAGTTCGAATTGCACCAGAAGTTTACAGACACCCCAGTCCTGAACGTACTTGTCCCATGTCAGACACGTTGGCCGCTCTTCAGATGTGCGTTGAGCGACTATTGCATAATTGGGATGTGCTTAGTAACTACTTTCAGGGAGTAGTAGCTGAAGATCCAACTCACGCGAATGACTGGGCTTCGCAAGCCCTAAAATAACCACTGCTTCGAATTCAACTTGAGTTCCAGCTCTATGTGCTGGAGCCTGTTTACATATTTTAACCCTCTTTTCCAATGTGAAAAATCTTTGTTTCAAAAATAAAATTAGAGGTGGAGATACTTCTAAGAAATCTGACCATGAATTTCATGAAGACTAGCTACATTAGATCTCCGCTGAATCTTGACCCTGACAAAGTAAGTGAATACCTTCAAGGTGAGGATGTGTACTTGGGGATGGCAGCTCATGAGTCTCTTCAATCCTTGTAGTCAAATTTGAGTACAAAAGCAGATGAATGCGAAGTGAATGTCATCTATGAATGTCATCGTAAGTTATATTTGGAGGCAGTGAAGCAAACCAAGCATCGAATCTCGTTTGAGGACGAACTAATTACGTTGTGTAAAATCATTGACCCTACGAAAGCTTTGGAAATAGGTATAATGTGTCTTCAGCAAAAGATTCTACAGAGATACAGTACACTGTCGTGGGATGGAAGAAAAATAGTAGAGGAATGGCGGAGTTTACTGCTTTTTGATCTTCCAAATGTGACGTCACGTGGCTTCTACGAAAACACCAAAAGGTACTCACAGGCTGTCTAACATAATCAGTATTGTCCAATACATCCCTAATTTACCATTTTGAACGTTGTTATAGAGTAGTTCTTTTCAACCATGAAAGATGTTAAAACAGACAATAGAAACTCGCTCAAAAGTGTTACCTTTACCTTGATTATGCAGGCCAAGGCTTGTATGAAAAGAAAAAGACAAGTGTCCTATAACACTTCCATGCCCCCCTCTTAAAACTACTCAAAACTGTAAAAGCCAACGTGACGGCTGAGAATTATGTTCAGCGTAGTCAAAACAGTGCAGCTAGAAAAAGAAAAAAATGGTGAATGTTTTTTTTTTATTTGAGGAAAAAAGGATTTTAAATGATTTTTTTAAATATATGAGGTGAAAAAGAATAAAAGTGACTGTGAATGAGGTGCGGATTTTTTTTTGGAATGGTAAAGATATAAATGTTACCACTGAGGGAGGAAGAGCTGTATGACAGACAGCGAAAAAGCTTGTCTCGTGAAAAGAAAAATATTCCTGTATGACAGGATACTGTCAGAATTTTCGGTTGGAATCGGAAATTTGTTGGATTTTAGACCAGTGTGGTGTCGAAAAATGTCGGATTTTCTCTGGTAGGGTATCGGAACTTCCAGACTTTTTAAACTAACCGATCGGAAATCTGGTATGAACGAAGTGGACGCACTGACCTTGAATTATTATCGGCCAGTAAGAAAATTCAGAAACTAAGTCATTTGCTTTAAAAACTAGCTGTGGTTAAAAATTTAGCATGGGATGATAGGTACCACAGAGGAGAGGGGGGGGGTTGAGGGTAGTTGGATTGCTGAAAAAGGTTTAAAGGTTGGTGCAAATAACATCCAAACCTTTTGTAGTAGGAAAATCAACAATTTACTTAAAGATTCTGATCTTGGCACAGATAATTAAGACTAAGTTCTTTTGCGTCTCCTGCTACAAAATGCCAGCATTTGGGTACTTCGTGAGTATTAGGGGGAGGGGGAGAAATATACCGCTGGTAAGACCCCTGAGGTATTATTGCTTCCCTATACTACAGACTCCACACCTTATTTGGGCACTAAAGATTGGGCAATCCAATTCAGATCATTGACCTACATACAAATAGGTATCCGAGGTTTAAATGATTTGCATAACCAGTAAAAAAAACCAGCCCAAGGAAAATTGAAAAACCCCTTTAGTAATACCAGTCTGGACATGATGAAAGTAAACCATTTTATTTCATTTCAAATTGGAGTAATATAATATATGATAAAGTATTGAACTTTACTCGACAGCATCTATAGCATAGGCATAGTGTAACCGCTTGTATCATCATGTTCATCGAAATGAGTGCTTATATCCACACTTCTTTTAGAGGGAACTTATGGTCATCCATGTCCCACCTCCAAGGGTGCAAATGCCCATCCCTCAGCTTTTTGCCTTCTTTTTTATACCTCCTTTTTTCTATCTTCAATCTTTTTAAATTTTTATTTTTTTATTTTTTTCAACTTCGAAATTTTTTCAACTTTTTTTATCATGTCTTAAATGACATAAAATATACTTAAAACAAAAAATCACTGATGATATTTTCAAAATACGAAATGAAGATGACATAGATTTGTTAGTGTATTAGAAACCTTTTGCTTGTAGTGATATTTTTTGGACTTGTTTTTTGGACCTCGAATATTTTAGACTTGGAATTTTTTGGACTCAGAACTTATTGTGCACAGATTTTTTTTTTCTATCAGGAGCTGATTCTGTCAAGTGATTTTTTTTTGGAAGGGTGCCAGACAAGAAGGGTTCAGACAAGCAAACACAAAAAGACAGAAACAAGCAAGCACCCGCTCAGACACACAAACACACAGAGAGCGAGAAGGAGAGAGAAAGAACGAGAAAGAGAGAGAGAGAGAGAGATAACTGATTTATTAACCAAAAGAACGCTTGCATAATCTTTCAACGATCATCGGGGAAACCCATTGGGTTATAAATGATGGTTGTTTAATCCTTATTGTCTACTAATAAATATTCGCATTTCACCTATAAATCAAAATCACAAAAAAAAGAAAAAAAGACTTAAATCATTAACAACTTCCCGAAAGGTAACATTTCAACCCACTCTTTAACTAGCTAACATTATCTACCACCTTTATACCCTTAGGGAGTGAATTCAACAGCTGTGTTCCTGCAAAACGCGGAAATAAGGCTCCAAGTGTTGTGTTCCAAGTGTTGAGCTCCAAGGCTCAAACACTTTCCCTGAAGAATGCCTAGTTTCATAACAATGTTCGAGTTGAACTTAAAAATTTCCCATAAGCACTCCAGTGAATAGCGATTCAAACATTGATGAACAAAAATAGCTAGTTGATACTTAGATATTGATACTAGTTGCTAGTTGATAGCTAGTTAACTTATAAACATTTAGAATTATCATTTTAGAGAAGCAACTCAAAGTACTATTTTCAAATTTCACATAACCCAAGATATTAACAACTTTAATTTGTAAGATTTGAACTATTTTAAAATTTGACACAACCACAGCAAACAACCATAAGATAGATACGGACAGATAAGAGAATAATAAAGGATCATTAGAATTCTTGGTGGGAGATCATTCCTTAGCCTTCTTATATGACCCAATCCTCTTGCCGCTATTGCTGCTACTGAATCAGAGTTGAATTTCCAAATCAAATTGCAATAAAGATAATAACCTAAATATTTTTCAATAAAAGCTTCTTTTAAGAATACACCATTCAGACATATTTCATTTTCAAAATAATAGTAGTACCAATTCTACGAATATTCATGAAATTCGTCTTAAAATCACAAACAGATAGACAGCTACATCTCGTAAAACTTGTTAGCTCAAAAATGCGCTCCTGACTATAAATAATAGAATATTCTTTAAAAAAAATTCCAGAAAGAAGACGGGATGGAAAAAAGCTGACAACCGAATCTAGAAATAATGAATGTTAAGTCTTCAAAATGCAAAAAAGCACAAAAAACGCTATGATCTCAGACGATGGAAAAAAAAGATAAAAATGAAAATTTGACTTATGCCATGAACCAACTTTCTACTAACAATTAAAGTAATTAGCCTACAGGGATATCGACATTGGCTCCTTCCGAAATAACAGAAGAACACTTTACGCTTGTTCAAGTAACCCAAAACTATCTCAAAGCCCCGGAAGAACAGCAATTGACATTCAAGAATTGAAAATATACATTGGATGAAGAGTAAAATGTTTTAGGCTTTTATGAAGCCGCCAAATGCTACTACTTAACTAAGACAAGACGACAGCAACAAAGATTCAAGCTATTCATTTCTCCCTATATAACAAGTAGTTTTCGAAGCAGCAAAGGTTTACAAAATCCAAAGTGGTGACGGTCCAATCTATTCCACAACAAAGATAAGGGGTACAACTGAAGTTGCAAGTCCCTCAAGACGTTATTACGCACAACTGGGTATGACACAATAGCGCACCTGTAATGGTATTACACCTACGCAATAGGGAATGTTTTCTAAGAGATGCAGGTGCTAATTATGTAATTGGCCCCGAGGGTGACATAATCTTGCGTGAGTTGTTTGGTTTGATTCAATATTGAAAAAGAATTCAGCGTGTCAACATAAATGATATTATTCTTTAGTAATGGATGCTTTTACTCTATTGGATACTGAAGGCACAAACAATGCCGAAATGAAACTTAGAGTGCCTAATGATGCAATGAAAGTTACAAGGGCTAGCCAGCTGACCCTAGAATGGGACGAGATGTTTGCGAGATCTGTTGTATCATTAAGCAAATTCAAGTCAGAAGAACAGCCATGCTTTGCAGCAAAAGTGAATTTAATGCATATAAAAAGATTACAAGATGGCTTAAAAGCATTAGTGAATTATACTGAAGATAAAGATCTGAATCAATCTATAAAAAGGAGTAATTTTGTTACTAGCGAAAAAGAACCACTGTTAGTCTACAATCGGTAGTGACAGTGTCAGGATTAAAAATGACTGGATTTGAGAAGAAAAAAAACCCTACGGAATCTAGTGACTTTGGAAAAAATATATGATTCTAGATGATGATTTTATAGGGTTATCTCTCCAAAGGAGAATATTTTCACAACGAATACTTAACGATATAATGAGAAACGGGTCTCCGTCTTTTGACTATTGCACGAAACTTTTGCGTCATGGTCCAGATGCATTTATTCAATTCATAGACATATTAATTGCAACAAAACAAAAAGATACTGTTAGTTTGCTTTTAAACACTACCTACACCACGATTTTCCAAGGCAACAAGAAATAAGTCGAAAAATCTTGCCTACAAAAGTTTTGTAACGTCAATCGATTACCCCACCTCCTAGAAGACATTCATTTTCCCCAGTCAGTTCCTCTTTGGAAGTGAGACAGTCAATACGGAAAAAATATTTCACACATATCCATTATGTTTCTATACACTAAACAGCTGGTCATCCTGTGACAATATGCTCCATGATCGTAAGAAACCCTAAACGTGTTCTGTTAAGTTTTAAGAGACTGGTATCGTCGTGGTTTTAAATTGCTTTGGGAATAAGAACCAGTTTTAAGCTTCAGTTGCTGGAATAATAAGAGTCTGTTTTTACGACATCACTGTGAAGATACCGGCTACAATGATTAAAAGCCTACTGACTTTAATTAGGCTGCTACAGAAAGTGATTCTTCGTATTAGAATTTCGTGTGCGATATTCCTCTAAAAAAAAACAAAGTGAAACAAGTGGATTTTATAATATGAGTCAGAATAGTATTATTGGCTTTACGAAGAGATGTAATAAAAATGAAGTTACATTATATTGTAAGAAATGTGACCCTGACTTTGCATGCCAAGAACAGTACAAGCTGAATCCTGACGAGCTGCCTCCACTTATCACTAGCGATGGTTACCTGTATGTGGAAGAAGAAATCTAAAGGACACAGTGTTTTGTATACACAAATTTTATTAATAAACAAATTCAAACACATTTTTAAAAGTATTTCACTCTTAGGGCACTGAAATCTATATTATAGAGGTAGGAAAGGATATTTTCCACTAGAAAGTCGTTCAATCGATGATTGTCATGCTAAGATATTCACCGTAAGTATATCTGCAACACCGAAAAAATTAAATATAATAGTGCACGAAAACCCCATCTTTTGGTTGATAAATCTTGTACTCGCTTCCGATTTTGAATAATAGATTTTCCACTTTGCTCAAGAAAGTTTTTAATGTGAGGCTTGTAGAAAGCATACAGTAGGCCAAGAGGATAGAACAAATCAATATTTTTCACTGTTTGAACAATGCACAGCCAATCAGTTGACGGACTGATTGGTAGATCAATCAGTCTATGCACAATCAGTCTTTACAGTTGACGGACTGCTATTAACAATGATGAGGGTATTTTTAACACTTTGAATGTGGTCGAGGAAATCCAAAGGTATGCAATAGGCTTTGTATTTTGACATATAGGGATCCAAATTGGATACATTGATTATTTGATTTGTGTTCATGGTTTCAAATCTAATAGAAAACTGCCATATGGGGTAGTATCCCAATAGGTGTCAAATTGATTTAGAGAGATTAATGTTACACTTTCCTCCAATGGTTCGACAAAGGTACACTCTAAGGGTACTGTGCCCGTTCAGACAATAGTCATATCATGGAAATCACAAATCCAATACAATGATACCATGAGTTTTTGAAAATACTTTTTCGGTCATACCATTTCCAAATAGTTGTGAATCTCGAGCTAGGGATTGCACTGTCAAATCTTATAAGGTCTTGTAGGATTTAACAAAGGACAAATTATAGAGTGGAATTCCATTTACTTTACATACACGACATGAAAGTCCAAATATTTCAAATTTAGGTGGAGAATTTGTCCATGATCCATCGCCACTAGCACTTCTTACGAAGAAAAATCAAGTTTTGAAGGAATTTCACCATTGATAAATGACGGATCGGTGTAGGTACGTGTACCCGTAGCTATAGGTCGTTGATTCGTGATTGTATGAGGAACGAGTGATTTGATATTATTTCCACCAGCTCTTAGTTTCCCAATTGCCAAAGCAACAGAACTTATAACCACTCTTTTTCGTACACGAAGTATTGCCAAGGTGACAGAAACTGTCGAATCAGGAGCAGTATTAACTACTTTTTGCAAAAGCAAGTTGGACCCTCCCACGCTCATTTTTTATCAAAGCAACCGGATGAATATTTTGATATAGTCATTTTGTTCAGCATAGTCGAAAAACCTAATAACTGTGTCTTTGGGGACGATTAAATCCCTCACAGTCCCCGGGGGAGGGGCTGCAAGTTAAAAAAATTGACCATTGTTTACATATAGTAATGGTTATTGGGAAGTGCACAGACGTTTTCAGAGGGGCTTTTGCACGTCGGAACGCGAGGGGGGGAGTCCGGAGTTACGTGGGAGGATCTTTCCACAAAGAGAATTTCCATGAAGGGGGCGCACGATTTTCTAGCATTATTGTGAAATAAACAATGAAAAAATAAATAAAAAAAGTTTTTTCAAGTGGAAGTAAGGAGCAGAACTTGAAACGAACAGAAATTATTACTTATATAAGGACGTTCGTCTCCTCCCCAATACCTCGCTCTTTACGCTAAAGTATTTTTAGTAATTTTAACTATTTCTTTTACGGCCTTTGTGATTCAGGGGTCATTCTTAAAGAATTGGGACAAAATTCAAGCTTTAGTGTAAAGAGCGAGGTACTGAGGAGGGGAAGAGCCCCCTCACATACGTAATAAAAATATACAAATATAGAAGTTCGTTACGTAAGTTAATTCGTAAGTTACGTACATTTAATACTATTAAAAACGTTCGTAAAAAAATAAAAAAGTTCTAGTTGCATTTTTAAGCAACCAAAATCGGAGGGCAGCTAGGCCTCCTCCCCCACCCTTTTTCATCACAATCGTCTGATAAAAACTATGAAAAAGCCATTCAGCCAAAAATATGATATGCAAAATTCATTTTAATTATTTACGCACGATGACCCAAAATCAATACATATATTAATTCAAAACGCTCAGAAATTAAAAAAAAAATTTTCAACTGAAAGTAAGGAGCGACATTTAAACTTAAAACAAACAGAAATTATTCCTTCCGTATATGAAACGGGCTGTCCCCTCCTCAACGTCCCGCTCTTTAAGCTGAGTTTTTCTGTTCATTTTAAGTTTTAATGTCGCTCCTTACTTTCTGTTGAAAAAACTTTCTTTTTATTTAATAACTACACCGGTTTAATGCCTTGGTGAATCCCAGTAAGGTCCACCAATAATTCGTTAGAAATATGCCAAAGTTCAGCAAAAACTGAAATCTTATGTAGCAATTTGACTTAAGACCCTTTCATAATGAGACTTTATTAGTACTGGGATTTTACTGTAGCCAATTAGAACAAATTAGAATTATTCAAAGGGTTTTTTCAGCCAATCAGAAAATCTCATAAACAATCTGATCGTCTCAAATTAGCCCTTGCTAAATTGTGGTTTTTAGTAAAAACCACATTGCAAAACCACATTGCAAATGGGCCTTTAGCAGAGCGGGATCTTGAATGAATCAAAAATAAACAAAAAAAGCACAAGAAAGGTGAAATAGTGTTTTATCTTATTAATCATTTGTTGCCTCTTTGGGTTGTTTCTTTTGTATGTTAAACTCACCTTTTTTATAATGCATTCTATTGTTTTATTTACCTGACCAAGTAGAATCTCCGCACAAATATTCTTTTTAGTGTCTTTTGCAAAAACTGTTAGGAAAGTAGGCTATGCATATGAAATGGCGTTGATGAATTTTTTAATAAATACCAGGATACGATCAATATTTCACAATAGGATTAATAACCATCATATCCATGCCACAAATACTTTGGCTCTGACCCTACTTTTATATACACACCTTAAGCCCCGCCCTGGTGTAATAGAGAATGACCGATTCTACATCCCCTTAGCTATATTTCAATTTGTAATGCTAAACAAGAGCTAAGAGCTCATATGGCATTTGTGACGAGGCGAGAAGAGCTAAGAGCCAATAGATAATATGGTATGAGCTGTAACAAAATTCCATGAATCAATAGATGGATTTAAAAGGAAAATAAGAGGTTTAATGCCGGTCAGGATTTAAAATAAGAGCTCTGAGTCACGATATACTTCTAAATATCAAAATTAATTAAGATCCAATCACCCACTCGAAAATTATCAACACCTAGTTTTTTTCTATTTTTTCCTCTCCCTTTAGCCCCCCAGATGGTCGAATCTGGGAAAACAACTTTATCAAGTCAATTTGTGCAGCTCCCTGACACGCCTACCAATTTTCATCGTCCTAGCACGTCCAGAAGCACCAAACTCGCCAAATCACTAAACCCCTCCCCTCAACTCCCCCAAAGAGATCAAATCCAGTGCGGTTCCGTCAATCACGTATCAAGGACATTTTGCTTGGACAAGAAGCTTGGTGGATATTCTATCCACCAAGTTTCATCCCGATTCCTCCACTCCAAGTGTTTTCCAAGGTTTCCCTCTCCAACTTCCCCCCCAATATCAAAAGATCTGGTCGGGATTTGAAATAAGACCTCTGAGACATGGATTCCTTCTAAATATCGAATTTCATTAAGATCCGATCACCTATTCGTAAGATAAAAATACCCCAATTCTGACGTTTTCCAAGAATTCCGGTTTCCCCCTCTAACTCCCCTCAATGTCACAGATTCTGGTCGGAATTTAAAATTAGAGCTTTAGAGCACAAGATCCTTCTAAATATCAAGTTTCATTAAGCTCTGGTCACCCTTTCGTAAGTTATAAATACCTCAATTTTCAAAATTACGCCCCCCCCAACTCCACCAAAGAGAGAAGAACTGGTCCGGTTATCTCAGTCACATATCTTAGACAGGTTTTTATTCTTCCCATCCAATTACATCCTGATCTCACTGCTTTAAGTATTTTCTAAGATTTCCAGTACCCCCAACTGCCCCAGCCCCAATTACGCTAGATCCAGTTGAGATTTAAAATAAGAGATCTGAGTTACGAGGTCCTTCTAAATATGAAGTTTCATAAAGAACCGATCACTTCTTCGTAAGTTAAAAATACGTCAATTTTTCTAATTTTTCAGAATTAACCCCCCCCCCTAATAGGGCGGATCCATTCCAATTATGTAAATCACGTATCTAAGACTTCTGCTTATTTTTCCCACCAAGTTTCATCCCGATCCCTCCAATCTAAGCATTTTCCATGATTTTAGGTTCCCCCACCCCAAACTCCCCCCAAAGTCACCAGATCCGGTCGGGATTTAAAATAAGACCTTTGAGACAAGGTATCCTTCTAAATATTAAATTTCAAAAAGATCCGATCACCTTTTCGTAAGATAAAAATACCTCAATTTTCTCGTTTTCCAAGAATTCCAGTTTCCCCATCCAACTCCCCCTAATGTCAGAGGATCTGGTCGGAATTTAAAATTAAAGCCTTAAAGCACAAGACCCTTCTAAATATCAAATTTCATTAAGATCTGGTTACCCTTTCGTAAGTTACAAATACCTCAATTTTCTAAATTACCCCCCCCCCCCCCAACTCCAGCAAAGAGAGCAGATCCGGTCCAGTTATATTAGTCACGTATCTTAGACAGGTTTTTATTCTTCCCATCCAGTTTCATCCTGATCTCACCGCTTTAAGTATTTTCTAAGATTTCCGGTCCCCCCAACTGCCCCCCCCCAATTACGCTGGATCCGGTTGAGATTTAAAATAAGAGATCTGAGTTACAAGGTACTCCAAATATGAAGTCTCATGAAAATCCGATTACTCCTTCGTAAGTTAAAAATACGTCATTTTTTCTGATTTTTCAGAATTAACCCCCACCTCCAATAGAGCGGATCCGTTCCAATTATGTAAATCACATATCTAAGATTTCTGCTTCTTTTACCCACCAAGTTTCATCCCGATCCCTCCAATCTAAGCGTTTTCCATGATTTTAGGCTCCACCACCCCAAACTCCCCCCAATGTCACCAGATCCGGTCGGGATTTAAAATAAGTGCTTTGAGACACGATATCCTTCTAAATATCAAATTTCATTGAGATCCGATCACCCGTTCGTAAGTTAAAAATACCCCGTTTTTCCTAGTTTTTCAGAATTAGCCCCCCCCCGACTACCCCAAAGAGAGCGGATTCGTTCCTGTTATGTCAATCATGTATCTAGGACTTGTGCTTATTTTTCCCACCAAGTTTCATCCCGATCCCTCCACTCTAAGTGTTTTCCAAGTTTTAGGTTTCTCTCTCCCAACTCCCCCCCCCCCAATGTCACCAGATCCGGTCGGGATTTAAAATAAGAGCTTCAAGACACGATATCCTTCTAAATATTAAATTTCATTGAGATCCAATCACCCGTTCGTAAGTTGAAAATACCTAATTTTTTCTAATTTTTCAGAATTAACCCCCCCCCCCCAACTACCCCAAAGAGAGCAGATCCTTTCCAATTATGTCAATCATGTATCTAGGACTTGTGCTTATTTTTCCCACCAAGTTTCATCCTGATCCCTCCACTCTAAGTGTTTTCAAAGATTTTAGGTTTTCCCCTCCCATATCCCCCCAATGTCACCAGATCCCACCGGGATTTAAAATAATAGCTCTGAGACACGATATCCTTCCAAACATAGAATTTCATTAAGATCTGATTAACCGTTCGTACGTTAAAAATACTTCAATTTTTCTATTTTTCTCCGATTTAACGGGCCCCCCACTCCCCCCAGATGGTCAAATCGGAAAAACGACTATTTCTAATTTAATCTGGTCCGGTCCCTGATACGCCTGCCGAATTTCATCCTCCTAGCTTACCTGGAAGTGCCTAAAGTAGCAAAACCAGGACCGACAGACAGACAATTTGCGATTGCTATATGTCACTTGGTTAATACAAAGTGCTCATAAAAACGGTACACCAAACTTCAGTGTTCTTAAATGAGATCAGTGGACAAGCGCAAGCGGCTAATTCGAGTACATTCAAATGAAAGTAAAATACTATCTACTCTAGATATTGCATTTTAAGAGGTTCAGACAGTTATCAGCCGCCTTAACAAATTGCGCAACAATTAAAAATTGTATTTACCTACTCAATATTTACAAAAGTTGTAAGTAGTCCTTAGTCCTATCAGAAAGTCAAACAGAGGGACAAGATAATGCTGATAAAAGTGAACACTATCAAATACCAAGTTTGAATAAATGACGATAAAGGTTTTATGCGTATATATATATATATATATATATATATATATATATATATATATATATATATATGTATATATATATATATATATATATATATATATATATATATGAAACATGTTGATTCTCTGACATATTAAAAAAAAAAAAAAACTAGTTTTTTTAACTGAAAGTAAGGAGCGACATTAAAACTTAAAACGAATAGAAATTACTCCGTATATGAAATGGGTTGTCCCCTCCGCAGTCCCACGCTCTTTACGCTAAAGCTTTCAATTGTTTTAAAAAGTAGAATTCTGGCAAAGAGTCAAACTTTAGCGTAAAGAGCGAGGGACTGCAGAGGGGACAACCCATTTCATATACGGAGTAATTTCAGTTCGTTTTAAGTTTTAATGTCGCTCCTTGCTTTCAGTTAAAAAAGCTAGTTTTTTTTTTATTTAATTTCTGAACGTTTTTGAATTAATGCATGTTTGATTTTGGCTCTCCGCAAATAAATCATTGAAATGAAATTAGTATATTAATTTTTTTTTGGCTAAATGGCTTTCTATTAGTTTTGATCAGACGATTTTGACAAATAAGGGGTGGGGAAGGAGGCCTAGATGCCGTCTAATTTTTCGGTTACTTAAAAAGGCTACTAGAACTTTTCATTTTCAACGAACGTTTTTATTAGTAAAAAATATACGCAACTTAAGAATAAACTTGCGTAACAAAATTTTATATTCTTATATTTTTATTATGTGTACGAGGGGGTTTGTACCCTCGTTAATACCTTGCTCTTTACACTAAATCGTAAGTTTTGTCCCAATTCTTTAAGAATGACCCCTGAATCAAAAAGGCCGTAGAATAAATAGTTGAAATTACTAAAAATATTTTAGCATAAAGAGCGAGGTATTTATCTCCTCCTAAATACCTCGCTCTTTATGCCAAAGTATTTTTAGAACCCCTCATATGCGTAATAATCTCTGTTCGTTTTAAATTTCAATGCTATTCCTTACTTTCATTTGAAAAAACGGTTTCATGTTTATTTTTTCATTGTTTTTTTATAGTAATGCTAGAAAATCCTGCGCCCTTTGCATTGAATTTTTTCCCCCATGGCATATTTCTCCAAGGAAAGATCCTCCCACATAGCCCCCTCCCTCAACCCTACCCCAAAAATCAAAAAAATCCCCCTGAAAACGTCTGTACACTTCCCAATAACCATTACTATATGTAAACACTGGTTGAAGTTTGTAACTTGCAGCCCCTCCCCCAGGGACTGTGGGGGAGTAAGTCATCCCCAAATACATAGTTATTATGATTTTCGACTATGCTAAACAAAATGGTTATCTCAAAATTTGGATCCGTTGACTTTGGAAAAAATGAGCGTGGGAGGGGGCCTAGATGCCCTCCAATTTTTTTGGTCTTTTAAAAAGAGCACTAAAACTTTTCATTTCCGTTAGAATGAGCCCTCTTGCGACATTCTAGGACCACTTGGTCGATACAATAACCCCTGGGAAAAAAAACAAACAAATAAACACGCACCCGTGATTTGTCTTCTGGCAAAAAATGCAAAATTCCACATTTTTGTAGATAGGAGCTTGAAACTTCTACAGTAGGGTTCTCTGATACGTTGAATCTGATGGTGTAATTTTCGTTAAGATCCTACGACTTTTAGGGGGTGTTTCCCCCTATTTTCCTAAATGAGGCAAATTTTCTCAGGCTCGTAACTTTTGATGGCTAAGACTAAACTTGATGAAACTTATATATTTAAAATCAGCATTAAAATGCTATTCTTTTGATGTAGCTATTGATATCAAAATTCAATTTTTTAGAGTTTTGGTTACTATTGAGCCGGATCGCTCCTTACTACAGTTCGTTACCACGAACTGTTTGATATGTACAACCTTAAACTCCATGTAACAAGCCAGGTTATCAAACAGTTCGTGGTAACAAACAGTAGTAATGAGCGACCCAGCTCAATAGTAACTAAAACTCTAAAAATTTTGATACGATTAGCTACATTAAGAGAATCGCATTTTAATACTGATTTCAAATATACAAGTTTCATCATGTTTAGTCTTACCCGTCAAAAGTTACGAGCCTGAGAAAATTTGCCTAATTTTAGAAAATAGGGGGAAACAACCCTTAAAAGTCATAGAATCTTAACGAAAATCACACCATCAGATTCAGCGTATCAGAGAACCCTATTGTAGAAGCTTCAAGCTCATATCCACAAAAATGTGGAATTTTGTATTTTTTGCCAGAAGGCAGATCACGGATGCGTGTTTATTTGTTTGTTTGTTTTTTTGTTCTTGTTTTTCCCCAGATGATCGTATCGATCCAGTGGTCCTGGAATCTCACGAGAGGGCTCATTCTAACGGAAATGAAAAGTTCTAGTGCCCTTTTTAAGTGACCAAAAAATTGGAGGGCACCTAGGCCCCCTCCCAAGCCAATTATTTTCCCAAAGTCACCGGATCAAAATTCTGAGATAGCCATTTTATTCAGCGTAGTCGAAAAACCTTATAACTATGTCTTTGGGGACGACGTACTCCCCCACAGTCCCCGTGGGAGGGGCTACAAGTTAAAAACTTTGACCAGTGCTTACATATTGTAATGGTTATTGGGAAGTGTACAGACGTTTTCAGGGGATGTATTGGTTGGGGGAGGGGTTGAGAGAGAAGAGGGAAATATGTTGGGGGAGCTTTCCATCAAGTAATTTGTCACGGGGGAAGAAAATTTTCATAAAGGGAGCTCAGGATTTTCTAGCATTATTAAAAAAAAATACGAAAAAATAAATATGATCAAGCTTTTTCAACTGAAATTAAGGAGCAGAATTAAAACTCAATACGAACAGAGATTATTACGCATATGAGGGGCTCACCTCCTTCTAATACCTTGCTCTTTACGCTAAAGTATTTTTAGTAATTTCAACTAGTTATTCTACGGCTTTTGTGATTCAGGGGTTATTCTTAAGGAATTGGGACAAAATTTAAGCTTTAGTGTAAAGAGCGAGGTACTGACGAGGGGGTGAACCCCCTCATATACGTACCAAAAACATGAGAATACAAAAGTTCGTTACGTAAGCTAAATTGTAAGTTACGTATATCTTTTACTAATAAAAATATTCGTAAAAAATTAAAAAGTCTAGTTGCCTTGTTAAGTAACCAAAAATCGGAGGGCAACTAGGCCTTCTCCCCCTCACCTTTTTTCTTAAAATTATTCGATTAAAACTATGAGAATACCATTCAGCAAAAAAAAAAAAAAAAAAAAAAAAAAAAAAAAAAAAAAAAAGAAAAGTTCGTTTCATCTGCGGAGAGCCAAAATCAAAACATGCATTGATTTAAAAACGTTCAGAAATTAAATAAAAAAACAAGGCTTTTTTTAGCTGAAAGTAAGGAGCGACATTAAAACTTAAAACGAACAGAAATTACTTCGTATATGAAAGAGGCTGCTTCCTCATAAACGCCCCGCTCTTTGCGCTAAAGTTTTTTACTGTTTTAAAAAGTAGAGTTGAGAGAAAAAGTCAAAATTTAGCGTAAAGGGCGGGACGTTGATGAGGATATTTTTTCTTTCATACACTGATATTTTTTCTTTCACACACTTGTTCAGATTTATTATAGCTTCTAGTTAAAAGATAAAACAATACACTTATAGGGAACTTCACTTATTGCCACTCTTTCTAATTCCTCAAGCTCCACTGTCCCGAACTCACTAATTCTATTCCCCGACTCCATGAGAAACATTCTAGGATATCAAAACCCTCCCTTCTCCAACAACATATTTTTTCTTTCATACACTTGTTCATATTTATTATAGCTACTAGTTAAAAGATAAAATAATACACTTATAGGGAACTTCACTTATTGCCACTCTTTCTAATTCCTCTAGCTCCACTGTTCCAAACTCACTAATTCCACTCCCCAACTCCACGAGAAACATTCTTGGATGCGTTTTATTAAAATCCTCCCTTCTCCTCACTAATTCCACTCCCCGACTCCACGAGAAACATTCTTGGATGCGTTTTATTAAAATCCTCCCTTCTCCAACAACATATTTTTGCTTTCATCTACTTGTTCAGATTTATTATACCTTCTAGTTTAAAGATAAAAAAAATACACTTACGGGGAACTTAAACCACTTATTACCACTCTTTCTAATTTCTCTAGCTCCAACGTCCGAAACTCATTAATTCTATTCACCGACTCCATGATAAACATTCTAGTATGCTTTCTATTAAAATCTTTCCTTCCCCAACAACATCTTTTTGCTTTCATATTCTTCAGATTTATTATAGCTTCTAGTTCCGCAATTATACGAATTCAAAAGTAATTCATCCATACGTTTTCTGACGGCTTTTTTTTAATATTCTTTTTTCGGGTCATTTTGGTTTCTAAGGAAATAAACAAGGCTGCAGAACGATCAAAGATCTAAGATTACGACCGTACAAGGAAATTGTTCCAGTTGGTTTCTTCTTTTCACATTTCTAGTTTTATTTAGCTTGATCATACTGCCTTAAGTCCATAACTAAATTTCTCATGACAAAAATTAAATAGAAAAATTCGATCTCAAAGGGCCATTCCTTGGATTGCAATTCTCCAGCAGAGGGTTAAAAGCTCTCTGAGACGGGGATTTTAGCATGAATAAGGTTAAGTTTAAGTGAAGACTTGTCAACTAAAGCATTCCTAAAGAGTCCATATTTCTTATGTCTCCTTCAACTATTTCTTTGCAGGGGGGGGAGGGGGATTAAAAATCCTTGATTGCGGTCTTGGAATTTCACTTAAATCTAAAATTTGAAAACTATACACAGAAAACCAAAGCAGTAACTTTCAACTTAGTAAAAATTCACCCAAAAATTCGAATCAGGAAAACTGCACGTGGCTTATACCACACAAAATTAAACATCAAACAGTTCGTACAACAAACTGTAAGCAAAGAGCGATTCGATCCAACAGTGGCCAAAACTCTAAAAGATGAAACTTTGACAAAAATGTATACATCAAAAGAATTAGCTTTTTATGCTGATTTCAAATGTATAAGATTCATTAATTTTAATGTTAGGCTACCAATCAAAAGCTACGAAACTGAAAAAATTTGCCTAATTTTCAAAAAAGTGGAGAAACACGCCCAAAAAGTAATGCAATCTTAATGAAAACTCATAATCAGATTTAGCATGCCAAAGAGTCCTACTATAGAGGATTAAAGCTACCATTTAAAAAATGTGGTATGTTGTATTTTCTGGCAGAAGAATGATCAGGCCTTAGTGTTTAATTGTTGTTGTTTTTCGAGGACTGATCACTTCAAACCAATAGTCCTAGAAGGTCAGGAGAGAGCTCATTTGAACAAAAATAAAAAGTTTTAGTGCCTTTTTAAGTGACAAAAAATAAGGAGGACAAATAGCCACTCTCCCACATCCATTTTCAAACAGTTCGTGGTAACGAACTGTAGTAAGGAGCAACCCGGCTCAATAGCAATCAAAACTCTAAAAAATGGGGTTTTTATATAAGTTTAATAAAGTTTAGTCTTACCCATCAAAAAATACGAGCCTGAGAAAATTTGCCTTATTTTAAAAAATAGGGGAAAACAACCCCTAAAAGTCATAGAATCTTAACGAAAATCACACCATCAGATTCAGCGCATCAGAGAACCCTGTTGTAGAAGTTTCAAGCTCCAATCTACAAAAATGTGGAATTTCGTATTTTTTGCCAGAAGACAAATCACGGGTGCGTGTTTATTTGTTGTTTTTTTTCCCAGGGGTCATCGTATCGACCAAGTGGTCCTAGAATGTCGCAAGAGGGCTCATTTTAACGGAAATTAAAAGTTCTAGTGCCCTTTTCAAGTGACCAAAAAAAATTGGAGGGAACCTAGGCCCCCTCCCACGCACGAACGGGTGATCAGATCTTAATGAAATTTGATATTTAGAAGAATCTTGTGCTTCGGAGCTCTTATTTTAAATCACTACCAGATCCGGTGACATTGAAAAAGCTAGAGGGGGAGGGACTGGAAATCTTGGAAAAAGTGAAAATTGAGGTTTCTTTATCTTACGAATAAGTGATCAGATCTTAATGAAACTTGATTTAAAAGAATATCTTATGTCTCAGATGCTCCATTTTCATTTCGAATCGGATCCGGGGACATACGAGGTTGGAGGGGGGAAACAGAAATCTTGGAAACCGGAAATCTTGGAAAACTCTTAGATTGGAGAGATCGGTATGAAACTTGATGGGAAATAAGCACAAGTTCTAGATACGTGATTGACATAATTGGAACGGATCTGCGCTCTTTGGGGTAGTTGGGGGGAGTAATTCGGAAAAATTAGAAAAATTGAGGTATTTTTTAACTTAAGAACGGCTGACCAAATCTTAATGAAATTTGATATTTAGAAGGAACTCATGTCTCAGAGCTCTTATTTTGAATCCGGGCCAGATCCGATATCATTGGGAGGAGTTGGAGGGGGAAACAAGAAATCTTTGAAAACGCTTAGTGTGGAGAGATCGGGATGATACTACGTGGGTAGAATAAGCAAATGTCGTAGATACGTGATTGATGTAACCGGACTGGATCCGCTCTCTTTGGGGGAGTTAGGAGGGTTCAGTGCATTGGCGAATTTGGTGCTTCTGGATGTGGTAGGACGATGAAAATTGGTAGACATGTCAGGGACCTGCACAAATTGACTTGGTAAAGTTGTTTTCCCCGAATCGACCATCGTGGGGGGGGGGGTCTAAAGGAGTGAAAAAACTAGAAAAAATGAGGCCCCTTTAACTTACGAGTGGGTGATCGGATCTTAGTGAATTTTGATGTTTAGAAGGACCTTGTGTCTCAGAGCTCTTATTTTAAATCCGACAGGCATTAAGCATCTAATTTTCCTTTTAAATCAATCTATTGATTCTTAGAATTTTGCTAGAGCTCATGCCATATGAGCTCTTGGCTCTTCCGACCTCGTCATAAGTACCATATGAGCTCTTAGCTCTTGTTTTTTTTTTCTTTTTTTCCCAGGGGTGATCGTATTGACCCAGTGATCCTAGAATGTCAGGAGAGGGCTCATTCTGACGGAAATTAGAAGTTCTAGTGCCCTTTTTAAGTGACCAAAAATAAGAAGGCACCTAAGCCTCCTCCCACGCACATTTTTTCTGTAAAGTCACCGGATAAAAAATTTGAGATAGCCATTCTGTTCAGCTTAGTCGACAACCTAATAACTATGTCTTTGGGGATGACTTAATACTCCACAGTCCCCGGGGGAGGGGATGCAAGTTACAAACTTTGACCATTGTTTACATATAGAAATCGTCATTGTGAAGTGTACAGACGTTTTCAGGGGGACTTTTTCGCGTTGGGGTGGGGATGGGTCGGGGGGATGGAGTTACGTGGGAGGATCTTTTCAAGGAGGAATTTATCATAAGGGAAGAGAATTTCCATGTAGGGGGCGCATGATTAAATAAACCTAGTTGCATTTTTAAGTAACCAAAGATTGGAGGGCAACTAGGCCTCCTCTCCCACCCCTTTTTATCAAAATCGTCCGATCAAAACTATGAGAAAGCCATTTAGCAAACAAAAAAAAATTAATATGCAAATTTCTATTTAGTTATTCATGTGCGGTGAGGCAAAATCTAAACACGAATTAATTCAAAAACATTCAGAAATTAAATAAAAAAAACAAGTTGTTTTAACTGCCAGTAAGGATCGACATTAAAAATTATAATGGAACATAGATTGTTCCGTATGCGAAAGGAGTTGTCCCCTCCGCAACGCCTCGCTCTTTACGCTAATTTTTTTTTTATTGTTTTAAAAAGTAGAATTAAGCTTTAGCGTAAAGAGCGGGCCGTAGCGGAGGGGACAACCTATATATATATATATATATATATATATATATATATATATATATATATATATATATATATATATATATATATATATATATATATATATATATATATATTGAAGGAACTCTAAGAAAAATATTAGCGATTTTGTTCAATATAGTAGAAAAATCTAATAACTATGTCTTTGAGGATGACTTAAGCTCCCAGAGTCCCCAGGGAAAGGGCTGCAAGTTGTGACTTTCCCATTGTTTACATATAGTATTGGTTATTTGGAAGCATAGGCCTACAGACATTTTCACGTGGGATTTCTTCTGGTGGATGAGGCGTTACTACTACCATTAAAATTTAAAATAAACAGAAATTATTCTGTATGCAAGGGGGGCTACCCTAACTCTTTATCAAACAGTTCGTGGTAACGAACTGTAGTAAGGAGCGACCCGGCTCAATAGTAAACGAAACTCTAAAAAACGGAATTTTGATGCTAAAAGATACATCAAAAGAATCGAATTTTCAAGCTGATTCTAAATATATAAGTTTCATTTAATTTAGTCTTTGTCATCAAAAGTTACGAGCCTGAGAAAATTTGCCTTATTTTGGAAAATAGGGGGAAACATCCCCTAAAAGTCATAGAATCTTAACGAAAATCACACCATCGCATTCGGCATATAAGAGAACCCTGTAGCAAAAATTTCAAGCTCATATCTAAAAAAATGTGGAATTTCGTATTTTTTGCCAGAAGACAAATCACGGGTGCGTGTTTATTTGTTTGTTGTTTTTTTTTCTTTTCCCCAGGGGTCATCGTATCGACCAAGTGGTCCTAGAGTGTCGCAAGAGGGCTCATTCTTACGAAAATGAAAAGTTCTAGTGCCCTTTTTAAGTGATCAAAAAAATTGGAGGGCACCTAGGCCCCCCCACGCTCATTTTTTCCAAAAGTCAACGGATTAAAATTTTGAGATATCCATTTTTTTCCGAATAATCGAAAACCATAATAACTATGTCTTTGGGAATGACTTACTCCCCCACAATGCCTGGGGGAGGGGCTGCAAGTTACAAACTTTGACCAGTGCTTACATATAATAATGGTTATTGGGAAGTGTACAGACGTTTTCAGGGGGATTTTTTTGGTTTGGGGGTGGGGTTGATGGGAGGGGGCTATGTGGGAGGATCTTTCCATGGAGTAATATGTCATGGGGGAAGAAAAATTCAATTAAAAGGGCGCAGGATTTTCTAGCATTACTATAAAAAAACAATGAAAAAATAAACATGAAAACGTTTTTTCAATGGAAAGTAAGAAATAGCATTGAAATTTAAAACGAACAGAGATTATTACGCAAATGAGGTGTTCTAAAAATACTTTAGAATAAAGAGCGAGGTATTTAGGAGGAGATAAATACCTCACTCTTTATGCTAAAGTATTTTTAGTAATTTCAACTATTTATTCTACGGCCTTTTTGATTCAGGGGTCATTCTTAAGGAATTGGGACAAAACTTACGATTTAGTGTAAAGAGTGAGGTATTAACGAGGGTACAAACCCCCTCGTACACATAATAAAAATATAAGAAAATAAAAGTTTGTTACGTAAGTCAATTCTTAAGTTACGGATATTTTTTAGTAATAAAAACGTTCGTTAAAAATTAAAAGTTCTAGTAGCCTTTTTAAGTAACCGAAAAATTGGAGGGCAGCTAGGCCTCCTTCCCCACCCCTTATTTCTCAAAATCGTCTGATCAAAACTAAGAGAAAGCCATTTAGCCAAAAAAAAAATTAATATACAAATTTCATTTCAATACTTAAAGTGCTGAGAGCCAAAATCAAACATGCATTAATTCAAAAACGTTCAAAAATTAAATAAAAAAACTAGTTTTTTTAACTGAAAGTAAGGAGCGACATTAAAACTTAAAACGAACAGAAATTACTCCGTATATGAAATGGGTTGTCCCCTCCGCAATCCCTCGCTCTTTACGCTAAAGTTTGACTCTTTGCCACAATTCTACTTTTTAAAACAATTAAAAGCTTTAGCGTAAAGAGCGAGGCGTTGAGGAGGAGACAACCCATTTCATATACGGAGTAATTTCTGTTCGTTTTAAGTTTTAATGTCGCTCCTTACTTTCAGTTAAAAAAAACTAGTTTTTTTTATTTAATCATTCGTTAGACTGACGCTAAGCCTTGAATGAAAAGTATTTTTAACGAACTCTAAGACTTTAGTGTGCAAAACGTAGGTTTAGGAAGGGGCAGCCCCCCTCATGTGCAGAATAATTTCTGTTCGTTTTAAGTTTTAATGTTACTCCTTGCTTTTAGGTAAAAAATTGTTTTTTATTTAATGCAAGGTAGTATCCACGTAATTCAAGACAAAAATTCAGCAAAACAATCACCATTGGGCTTTTCAGCTTATTACCTTCAGTTATCTGATACAAAAAAAAAAATTCTTAACAATTATTCTAAAAAGTTATGTTGTATATATATATATATATATATATATATATATATATATATATATATATATATATATATATATATATATATATATATATATATATATATATATATATATATATATATATATATATATATATATATATATATATATAATCGACTATGGGCGATTAAGTCATCCTCAAAGACATAGTTTTTAGATTTTTCTACTATATTTAACAAAATAGCTATCTCACAATTTTGATCGGATGAAATGGGGAAAACTAGCATGTGGGAGTGGGCCTAGTTGCCCTCCAATTCTTTTGGTAACTTAAAAAGGGCACTTGAAACTTTTAATTTCAGTTCCAATAAGCCCTATCGCAATATTCTAGGACCATTGGGTTGATACGATCACCTCTAAAAAACAAAAGACAAATAAACACTCCCTACTTACAGTTCGTTACCACAAACTATTAGATAAAGATTGTGCCTCAGGAAAGTGTTGTTTTCTGCCATTTTATGGCAACAAACAACGACTTTTCCCCAAAGAAGGACTAATTTTAAATCAATTCAAAATTCTGAGAAGCTAATCAATTCAGAAGCATCAAAAAACTATACTTAATACTTCCCAGTTGCAGAGGAAGTAATGGCGCTTGGCAGTACAATTGGCAGTAATTGGCAGTACAGGATTTAACCACTTTGTTCTTTATGAAATTACGTTTTGTAATGTGTAATTACTTATCAGCTATCTTTTCGGGGGTTGAGTCATCGTGTAGGCAGGGATGAGGACAGATACCTAAAACAGCACATTTTGATGCCCAAAATGCTAACCCTTCATGAGCCTTCAGATAAATGTAGAAAAATGTAGGGGTAGTAGCAGTTAAAACATTTCCTTTTGTAGCAAAAAAATATTGCATTCCCATGCATACCGACGCAGAGGTGGAAAAGGCGAAGCGTGCCACAATGTGCCCTGCCGGAAAATTCCTTTGGATGGTGGAAACTTTGAAAACTTTGTTTTCAGCAATTTTGAATATTTCTATGTATATGAAATACTTCAATGTATTTAAACATATGTGTACAATGTATTTATCAATCAGAGAATCATAATGTAAAGGTTGTAAGACATTAATTAGGTCTTATTGAACAAGAATTCCAATCATCGGAAATATTAATTTCTTAAGTAGAAAAACTGAAAAAGTAGGGCGGTACTAATCAATTTACGATTATTAATGTATACATTTTTAGAGCAATAAACTAAGTTCGTTCAGTTCGTTTCAATTCGTTTTAAGTTTTAATGTTGCTCCTTACTTTCAGTTGAAAAGTTTTTTTTTATTTAATAAAAAAAAACTTGTGTTGACATTTTCACACTCCTGGGATGAGTTGCCCGAAACTGTTTGTTTAGCTGGTCACAAAGGAAAGACTAGCAGGAACATGGATTGAGGATCAATCCCATTTGACCCCCAGGAAAGTTGACTCAAAGGGGATTGAACATATGCTGCCCTGCTGATCCCCTCTTTGAGATAAATAAAAAAACAAGTTTTTTTTTAAAACTAAAAGTAAGAAGCAAACTTAAAACTTAAAACGAACAAAAATTATTACATATATGAGGAAGGTTTCTCTCTCTTCAACAAAAACACGCTCAAGTTTTTTAGCATTAAAAAAAACTTATTGTTCTAATTAAACAACCCTTATGTTTCAGGAGTCGTTCATTTAGAATTGGGACAAAAATTCAAACATTAGCGTTAAGAGCGAGGAGTTGAGGACAGCCCCCCTCCCTCATATACATAATAGTTTCTATTTGTTTTAAATTTTAATATTGCTCCTTACTTTCAGTTGAAAAAACTTGTCCTTTTTATTTAATTTCTGGTCGTTTTTTTAAATAATGCCAGGAAATCTGGCTACGGATCCACGTAAAAATCCCCCTCCCCACGGAAACATCGTCAAGATCTGTGGTTCTCAAACTGTGGTACGCGTACCAAAAACTGTAAGGGGGTACGTGGCCGATCGTCAAAAAAAAAACCCTCTAAGTCTAGGACTGGCAACTCTATTTACATTTTAGCTATATTTTACTTAGTACTGGTAACTTAAGGAGTACCTAAAATGTTTTGTGGGTAAAGAGGGATATAAGTTTGAGAACCACTGCTCTAGACAATTCAACCCAGGAAAATTTACCCTGAACAATTAGACTTAACATTTCCACGCGTAAAATAGAGTCGGCAAAGAGAAGGTAAGACATAAGAAAGAATTTCGTAGCGTGGTAGGGAGCCTAGTTACCCTCCAATCTTTTTGGTCACTTAAAAGGGGCACTGAAACTTTTAATTTCTGTTAAAATGAGCCCTCTCTCGATGTTCCAGGATCCCTGGGTCAACACGGTCACCCCTGGGCAAAAAAAAAAAAAAAAATAAACACGCATCTGTGATATTTCTTCTGGCAAAAAACGAAATTCCATATCTTAGCAGATAGGAGCTTGAGACCTCTACAGCAAAGTCCTCTAATACGCTGAATCTGATGGTGTGATTTTCATTAAGATTTCTTGACTTTTAGGGGGTATTAACCCCTTACACCCTTATATGAAAATCAGGCAAATTTTCTCAGGCTCGTAGCCTTTGATGGGTCGCACTAAACTTAATTAAACTTGTATATTTGAAATCAGCATAATAAGCCAATTATTTTGATGTATCTCTCTCCGTTTTTTAGATTTTGGTTACTATTGATGCGCGTCGCTCCTTTCTTACAGTTCGTTACCACGAACTGTTTGAATAGCTTAGCAAGCGGTTTTTGGTCATGATCTCAAATTTGTAAAAATGTCCGATACGTAACAGGGATATATCAGATACATACGTAACAGAGATACGTAACATTTTAATTCCAGAATCTTTGGAATTAAAGCGACTAGAATAACACAAAGCACGAAGTCAATATAACAAAAACAATTGCTTTAGCAGCTAATCCATATTCAGAACGATTAATTCGACAAAAGGGAAAACAACTCGTGATGGCGAATTACATGAATACTATGAAAAACATTAAAATTTTATAGCTTCAAACGGAAAAATAGAGATCCACTGTTTAATGACCATTCGAAATGTAATAACATCCTCTTTAATTTACAGAAAATGGAAAAAAAACTATAAATTGTATTTAACTTGAATAAGAAAAACAGCCAAAAATATCATAGCCAACCTCAAGATCATTGGGCTAATCCACGCTACTTTATGGAATTTCCAAAATTCTAGTCAGTCCCATATTGTAAACAAGGGAATGTATTCCGGTGCTAAAATGTTTCCTCTGGTAAAAATCAATCTGTTGGGAAATTCCGTATTATTGTTTTGATTTCTGATTCTGATGTTGTTATGACAGCGACGTCACTTAATTTTAGCCAATCATAATGGAGCCAGCGCGGGCGCGTCAATCTCCCAAGATATACTTTGAAAAATTTCATCATAGAGTCAGTTTAATACTAGCTACGTTACGAAAGAGATTACATAATAACTATAAGAAAAACTTGAATTTTTTGAAGGACTTTTAGTTATACACGTTGGCTGATCACGATTACTTACCAAAGCTCCGTAAGAACTACGGGGTGACAGACACTAATAGTGCTAACGTCTTTGGCGACGTCAATTCCGTCTTTTTAGACGATAGTGTTATAGTTGGGGACGACGCAGTGCTTGCTGGAAAACAGTCTCAAGAGATTGGTGAAGAACCTTTGGTTGAAATCAAAATTGAACCAAAAAGTATGTATCCTAATTTAGATTTGAGTACCACTGATATGTCAGGACTTTACGATCTTGGAAAAAATCAACAATTGAAATCTTTTAATGGAAATCGATATTCCCCAAGTGATAAGTTAGATCTTGTTGATCTCGGTGCTTCAGAAATATCATTTGATCTTCATAATTTAATTGATTTCAATGAAGGATATCCTGGTGAACCAAGGCAACGTCCAACTCAGGCAAGTCATTCTCCAATTATTGCAGCCCCTCTATTACCTCAGTCTAGACTCACTTCAGGGGGTTCGCTTACTACCAGCGAAACAACTCCAACGTATAGGCCACTATCTTCAGGTGGCCTTTTTAATCAAACTTATCAGCTCCAACATTCTCCTGTAAAGGTTGAACCCGAAGAATTCAGCAATTTATCTCAGCCAAGTGCTGGATACTCCCCTGATAGAACCTCCCCTAGCTATGAAATCGGTTATGCTAATAATCGATCCGAATCTGTTTGTTCTATCCAACATGATTCATATCAGGGAGGCATGGGTCCAGGAAAAGTAACTGATGAATATCGCCGTCGTCGTGAGCGCAACAATATTGCAGTTCGCAAGTCTCGTGAAAAAGCAAAACTTCGTTCACGAGAAACTGAAGAAAAAGTGAAACTTTTAGCTCGCGAAAATGACCGACTCCATAAACGCTGCGATTTGCTTACAGAAGAAGTGACAATTCTGCGATCCCTTTTTGGAACTGTTGGTGGAATGCCAGATGCTGTTCAGCGAGAAGTTGCGCGACGATTAGAATCTATCCAACAACGCTATAGGCAACAAGTTTAAAAAGTGAAAATTTTATGAATACAATATGGCTGTGAGGTTTCGTCCAACAACAGGAAAATTTTAGTCATTGTGCTAGTGATATAATTTCTGTAAATAAAATATTGAGTTGGTTAATGAATTAACTGGCAGTTTTTAAAACTTATATTGGGAGGTAGTTGTACTGGTTAAGGTTTTATGGAATGTCCGGTAGTTTTGGTGTACCTGATCAGGGATGTTATAAATAGTATATATTTTATTATGATTATTATATGATTATTATATGATTTATTAACAAAAGTCATTGAAATATTCCGTGTATACACATAATATGGTTTTGTTCGTTATCGTAATTATTTCAATTTTGTTATTTTTTAACCTCATAGTCATTCGAAACTGCTCAATCAGAGATGTATTCTTGATTATGTATACGAATAAAATAGAATTTAGCTATCATGTTCTCTTACCATTTATTATACTGTGGCAAATAAGGCCAGGAGAAGTGTCATTTTTGGTCATCTATACTTATCTCTGTCTTTTTGTTTTGGATGAGAGATAAATGTAAATGAAAGACAGTAAGACAGTAAGTGACACTGAAGACAGTAAGTGAAGAAAATAATCTCTGGCTTCAGTAACGAAGTTTAAGCCTTCTGGTATTCAAAATGCAGCTACACATACAGGTAACAAGGGAACTGATTTACCGGACCAATCGCAAGTGGTAAGTCAAAAGCGGTCTCAAACACGTGCATATGAACTATTTGGGGAAGAAGTGCAACAGTTAAAAAGGTAAAGTAAATGGGTACTTCTGTATTATAGTAACTGCACTGTTGATCTTGATCTGTTGTAAAACCAGTTTCTCTGTGTGCACTCGGAGATGATTAGCTGAGCCTGAGTGAGATAAACTACTATACAGGTATATTTTAATTAAAATATAGAGTTGGTAGGTATTTAATATAATGCGCTCTGGGCGGTCTGCTTTCCATAATTCTCTGTTGTAGTTCCCAAATTTTGTTACTAAATTATCATATTTTCATCGTGTTTTGGTATATTTTTTCATGATTAACCTAACGGTAAATATATCACAGTTCATATTACTGACTTACCAATAAAGTGAACATACCACTCAATGCCTTTTTTATGCTCTTTACGAATATAGTAATCGCTTCTATCGGAAATTCAAATTTAAGCACTTTTTGACCTAATCTAACCTAACTATAAGTAATTTTGGCACTGAGAAAATGTAGTATTATTTTGTCGAAAACGGCGCTGGATAAACGTAGTATTATTTTGTCGAAAACGACCAACAACTCATACTTTAATTGAAAATTCGTCATTTTTAAGAGCTCAAAGGGCTTAAATTTGAATTTGCAATAGAAGCGATTGTTATATTCGTAAAGAGCATGAAAAAAGGCATCGAGTGGTCTGTTCATTTTATTGGTAAGTCAATAATATGAACTGTGATATATTTACCAACCTAACTTCACTTCTTGAATGTGGTCGCTCTAATACATAAGTACCTTAAATGGAAACTAGCCAATAAGAAGGATTCAGAATTTCTTCCCCTATGGTCCTGCGTGCGATCATGGCGGTAATTTATCAGGAGTCGTATTCAACAAAATATTGTTAAAACATGAACAAATAGCCTACTGTCTAAAATATTGAACACATCGGCCTATCACAGCTACGTACATGGGATGGCTTCAGGCCAGTCCCCTTATAATTCTAGAGATTCTACCTATAATCAAGGCCGTATCCAGGTAGAGGTAGGCGTTTGAATCCTCCCTCTCCACTTCGAAATGTTTTTTCCGGCTCGTTAAAACGTAATGAAAATGAGCATAAACATAATTTTTAATGCGTTTATTAGTTTTTTTTAAACAAACCCCAAAAAAGGCATTTTGTAACCCCTCCCTTAAAAAGAAATCCTGGATACGACCCTGCCTATAGTTCCTTATGGTATCCTGTATGACTTACTTTTTTTGTGTGTTTTAGGAGCTGTGCTCCACTGCTCAAAAAATTCCTGCTTACGTGATCAGTTTAAGAAAACAGAATGCTACCCAGTTTGACAGAAATGTCACGATTTTTAAATTAGGCCTGCCTTACCACCGTCCGTAGTATTTTGCTGGAATTGGGCAGAATAAAATCAATTACCATAAGAGAAAATGTCAGCAATTGCGTAACTAAACAAAAAAATACAGATAAAAATGTAAAACATTCAGAACTGCCCAATTTATAAATCTTGCAATTACATTTAAAATGATGTACCAAGGAAAACATGACGGATCTGAGTTTATATCTTAAATCTACAAAAGATCAATAATTAATAATTTTGTCCTTTTACTGATAAATAATTTTGTGTTGTAGGAGCTGTGCTCCACCTCTCAAAAAATTCTTGCATACGTGATAAGTTAAGAAAACAGGATGCATACCCGGTTAGACAAGAATTTCATGATCTTTAAATTAGGCCTGCCTTACCACCGTCCGTAGTATTTAGTTG
This sequence comes from Artemia franciscana, assembly GCF_032884065.1. NCBI lineage: Eukaryota > Metazoa > Arthropoda > Branchiopoda > Anostraca > Artemiidae > Artemia > Artemia franciscana. The sequence goes on from NW_027062617.1 coordinate 1,126,315, forward strand.
GGATTGGGTATAATAAAATCAATTACTATAAGAGAAAATGCCAGCAATAGCGTAACTAAACAAAAAACCCAGCTGAAAAATGAAAATTCACCACTCCCCAATTTGTAAATTTCAGAATTACATCAATTGGAATTGGGATGTAAAATGCTCGGGATTGATATGTAAAATGCTATACCAGGGAAAATACGGTGGATCCGAGTCTATATCTTAAATCTTTAAAAAATCAATAACGGTGTATGCATTTATTTATATGTTTTCTTTACAAACATTTTTAGGCCTCAAAAACGATCTAGATAGGCCATGACATTGGGAAAATTTGTTTTCCCTTTCCTAGCGCCCTTAATTTCTGTCTTCTGTCTTTCAGTTGAAATAAAGTTTGACATTGATTAAACATTATTAATTCATTAACTGTTTAAAGGTTCCGATTTAAGTTAATCTTCCATTGTTTTTGCATAGTTTTTGGATTGCTTAATTAATTAGTTTTAAACGTCAATTGAACCTTGCAATTTGACAGAGCAGGACATTTCAACTTCTGAAGTGATCCTAGCAAGATATCAACTAAAAATAATATCATTTTGAACTGGATTGTTAGTAAAGTAAGTTTGTTTTTACAGTGTATAGTTCAGGGGGACCCATTCATAAATTGACAAGGAAGACAAACTTACCGGAAAGAAGCTTCTTAAAGAATATATTTAAAATCAGCATTAAAATATGATTCTTTTGATGTAGCAATTGGTATCAAAATTCTATTTTTTAGAGTTTTGGTTACTATTGAGCCGGGTCGCTCCTTGTCCGTCCGTGGCCGAGTGGTTAACGCGCCGAACTCACGAGCGAAGGGTCGCTGGTTCGAATCTCGGTGGTGCCGACCGTTTGGTTTTAGGACGAGGGTTAGTGGCGTTTCCCCGTAAGACAAGCCAAAAGTTTACCCAGCTTCAAATGGGTACCTAGAGAAATCTAGGGAAAAGCACGGGAAAGCGTCGGATGACTTGCCCCCAACCACGCATTGCACCCCGGCCGAGGGCGGAGAATCAGGAGATCGGCACCTGCGCTACGCGAACCCTAATCGGTTTGCATGCGAAAGTTTGCTTTTTGCTTTTGGGTCGCTCCTTACTACAGTTCGTTACCACGAACTGTTTGAAAGTTAAGACAAGCAGAAATAAATTACTATAATAATTCAAACTTAAAACGGTGCCTGATTAACTATTAGTAAGTCATTTTTTTTTCTTTTTTTATGGCAAGGGGAATTTTCCATAGTGGGTGGGGTCTGCCGGAAACTGTTTTTATGCTGAGCTTTTTGAAACCGGAGTTGGTATGAAATTGGCATAAATTCCTCTATCAGACAGGTATGTACTTAAGGTGGTAGCGGGATATAATTTTTTGGGGTATTTACGTGTTATAGCGACCACAGTTTGTTCTTGATTTGTAATCAAACCGGTTTTCTGTATCCACTTCGAAATAATCAGCTTAGCCTGAGTGAGATAAACGATATCTATGCAGGTATACTTTAATTAAATATTTAATATATGGAGTTGGTAAGGTTAACCTCTGTCAACCTTGGTTAGGTAATTCTCTGATATAGTTTCCATAATTTTGTTACTGAAGTATTATGTTTTCATCAACTTTTGGTATATTTCATTATGATTAACCTAACTTAACTTCTTTGGTGTGGTATCCGTAACACCTAAGTACCTTTATTTGTCATATTTGAAAGGTGAATTGTAGGGAAATACCATATAATGACTGTTTTTTTTTTATTATTATTAGTGAGAGTACTTAGTGAATATAATCGCAGTAGAATAGTTTAGAGTGACATTGTGTTCGAAACATTCTTTATTGACAGCTTTGTGCTACAAGGTAAATTTTTTTTTACCAGCATTCCCGGAATCAAGACTGTATTCAGGATTGTTTTTCGGGGGGGGGGGAAACTTTAAAAATGCATCGAAAAATTGTTTACATGGCCATTTATTGGACTGCAGTGTGTTATCAATCAAATGCAAGCATCGAATCTAAAAGTTACCATTGCAGGATTCAGAGGGTGACATCCTCCTCTCATTCAGGGCAATTATTACTCATTGTGGGTTCAGCTTTGTTTTTAAGGGCATTTGAAGTTTTTCAAATTTAATTTTGTATGTCTTTTATTAGTCAACTTTTATTTCGTTGTGTTCTGTTTCTCCGATAAAACTGAGAGACCAGCCCCAATCACGACAATCAGTGCGTTACTTTGAACGATAATTGTCATTTTTGCTTTACTGGAAAAAGGTATCAATCTTAAAACTGTTTATGTTCTACAATCCAATGACCTATGCATCTCTCTTATACATAACTGTGACATACAGTGGCGTCGTTAAGATGGGGGCAGTTGCCCCCAAATAATTTGGAGAACAAATTATTAAGCAACTTTAGAAATATTTCTCGCTTCAAGTTTCAACTTTGTTCTTCACTTTCATCAGGTATCTTGTTTAATTAATTCATCCTTGTTTTTAATATAAGAATAACTAAAAAAAAGGGTCCATACTCTTCCTAATATGTTCCACATGAATATTTGTAAAAATATACCGCCTTCAAAACCTTATCTAAACCTTAAAATATCAAAATTTCAAAAATGGACATGAATAAGGCTTCTACGACTGAAAATAGGAGAGAAATGGAATCACTGAAAAACAAGAAATTATTGGAAACAAGATTTTTTTTTTCATTGAAAGAAAAATAAAATAAAAATCGAACAAGAAAATAAGACGTAGTGAGTTTTATAATAGCAATGTAGCTAGATAGGTCAGATCCGTTGTTGTTTAGTCATATAAGTTAGTAGAAGGGGGAGGGGGGTTATAACGTTGCTAAAAATATAATTTGTATTAATTTTATTTGTTTATAACAAACGATTATAGTCAATAAAGGGCAAAGCTCCTTACTTTCTTTTTTTTGGCCTAGAAACAACTTTTAAAAAGTAACGGAAAGTGGAACAAGAAGAGAAGGTATTGAAAAGGTCTTCCATCTACTTCTTCTTTTAGAAATACTATTACAGAATGTGCGAAGACAATCTTCACAGTGAAAGCAGCCCAACTTTGACCAAATTAATTAACAATCTTGATCTAATTAGTGGTTTAGCTTTAGCCTTGGCTCACATTCGTGATGACCCCTTTCAACAAAGAGACTTGGAAATTCGGAACAGAAGCATCATAATTTTTAGAAATCTCCAAAACACATTTAGGCTGGTGTTTCACACAATTTTTCCAACAGCCCTTTCCCCACGTGTATTTTTAGAGAGGGGGTTGAGGGAGCACTCGCCCCAGGCGCAGAAATTTTAGGGACGCACATTTTAAATAAATAATGTAACATACATAAATATTTTGTAGTTTTTGAAGTTTATCTATATCAAAATAAAGTAGAGGTCGTAGTTTGCAGTAAGTTACTTACAGTAATACTTGTATAATAATAATTAATATTTACTGTAAGTATAATTAATTTGAAGAGGCGTTTTGATAATACTTAACATGTTAAAAGAATTGTTTTTATTTATGCAGATCAATCCCAGATATATAAAATTCATTACGTTAAATGTTCCATTGGAACATTATTGGTTCCATTGAACCTTATCGCTCTGAAGTGCGAATTAAGGTAATTAAGGTAAGGTTACCTGTCCAAAACTACGAGCTAGAGAAAATTTACCTGATTTTAAGGAGGAAACACCCCCCCCCCCTCCAAAAAAAAGGAGTGAAACACCCCCAAAAAGGCAAGTGACCTTAATGAGAACTATATCATTAGATTTGGCATATCAGAAAATGTTAGTGTAGCGGTTTTAAGTTCCTAACCGTGTGATGGCGCATTCATTTCTGATTTTTTTTCCCTAGTGCAGCGATTTACATTTGTAATGGTTTCTATTTTTGTTTATTATGTTAAATAAAAGTAAAAAAAAAAATACGTAAACTTTTATGCAAAATAAACGGCTAACACAACCACTTATTTTAAAGACTGATTTACCAAGTTGATTCACACTATATCGACAAAATCCTGTACAGTGAGGTATAGGTTCGCATCACTTATTAGGAAGGAGAATCTGTTGGTCATTGCTAAGAGAGGGGTGTCTGATGTCTCAAAAAATACACTTTTACACCTATATTTTCGAACTTCCTGTGAATTTTGGGGTAAATATAAAAGGTAGTCTGGGGAAAGTGGTAGTAAAAATTGATCTCTAATCTCCCTCCAGTTGGATTGTGCCGGAATATAAGTGCTGCAAGATTATAGCTTCCATCTTATTGCAAGATCTTGTTCTTTTTAACTTCAAATATGTAAACCCAAGTCCCAGATCATCATTTGGTTAGGCCTCGGCATGATTTGAAAAACAATAATAAAAAAAAAGGTTTTTTAACAGAAGGTAAGCAACAATATTAAAACTCAAAACAAATATAAATTATTCAATATATGGAGTGGACTGCTCTCTCCTCAGTCCCCCTACTTTTTACCCAGAAGTTTTACTTTTTGCTCCAGTTCTTTAAGAATGACTGTTCAAACTCAAGAGCCGTTGAACTGAAATGAGAAGTATTTTAAAGCACTCTAAAACGTTAGGATAACGAGCAGATGGACTGAGGAGGGAGTAGCCCCCCTACTTTTCAATCTCAAGACCAAAACATAATTTGCACCTTACTGAAAAAAAAGACAAATGAATATGGATTGTCAGTATAATTTGCATATACTGATATTTCTTCCCTAAAGTTTTAATAATTTTATATTTATTAAAGTAAAAAAGTGAAAACATTTAAAACGTATTTTGTTTTTAGTAAAGCACAAATTATGTTCTGGTCTTCAGGAGGCGTGGGGGTATTCAGTCATGCTCATGTTGATTTTTGCTGATTATGAGTTTGACTCGGCTACTTATTATAATTTTTGTTCGTTTTGAGTTTCCTTTATTTATTGATAGTGATTTGTTGAAGTTATACGCTTGGAAGATTATTTCTGCTCATTTTTGGCTCAATGCAGCCCTTTACTTTTTTTGAAAGACTTTTTTATGGACAAGGTTTTCTAAATTAGCTTCTGTGTTTTTAACTTACACAGTATTTTTTATGCATTCTTTTTTTTACATATTTTCGGTTTTCAAACAGTTCGTGGTAACGACCTGTAGTAAGGAGCGATCCGGCTCAATAGTAACCGAAACTCTAAAATATGGAATTTTCATACCAATAGTTACATAAAAATAATCGCATTTTAATGCTGAGTTTAAATATATAAGTTTCATCAAGATTAGTCTTACCCATCAAAAGTTACAAGCCAGAGAAAATTTGCCTCATTTAGAAATCACACCCTAAAAGTCATACGATCTTAACGAAAATCACACCATCAGATTCAGCGTATCAGAGAACCTTATTGTCGAAGTTTCAAGCCTCAATCTACAAAAAAGTGGAATTTTGCATTTTTTTTTTTTTTTGCCAGAAGACAAATCATGGATGCGTGTTTATTTGTTTTTTGCTTTTTTTTGTTTTTTTCCCAGGGGTGATCGTATCGACTCAGTGGTCCTAGAATGTCGCTAAAGGGCTCGTTCTAACGGAAATTAAAAGTTCTTGTGCCCTTTTTAAGTGACCAAATAATTTGGAGGGCACCTAGGCCCCCTCCCACGCTCATTTTTCCCCAAAGTCACCGGATCAAAATTCTGAGATAGCCATTTTATTCACCATAGTCGAAAAACCTAACAACTATGTCTTTGGGGACGACTTACTCCCCCACGGACCCATGGGATGGGCTGCAAGTTAAAAACTTTGACCTGTGTTTACATATAGTAATGGTTACTGGGAAGTGTAAAGACGCTTTCAGGGGGATTTTTTGGTTGTGGGGGAGGTACGTGGGAGTATCTTTCCATGAAGGAACTTCTCATGGGGGAAGAGACTTTCAATGCAGGGGGCGCAGGATTTTCTAGCATTATTTAAAAAAAGAATGAAAAAACAAATATGAAAAGTTTTTCTACTGAAAGTGAAAAGCAGCATTGAAAATTAAAACGAACAGAAATTATTACGCATACGAGGGGTTTACCTCCTCGCAATACCTCGCTCTTTACGCTACATTATTTTTAGTAATTTCAACTATTTATTCTACGGCCTTTGTGATTCAGGGGTCATTCTAAAGGAATTGGGACAAAATTTAAGCTTTAATTTAAAGAGTGAGGTATCGAAGGGGGGTGAGCCCCGTCATATGTACAATAAAAACATACAAATATAGAAGTTCGCTACGTAATTTAATTCGTAAGTTACGTATATTTTTTACTTATGAAAACGTTCGGAAAAGATTATAGGTTATAGTTGCCTTTTTAAGTAATCAAAAAATTGGAGGGCAACTAGGCCTCCTCCCTCACTCCTTTTTTCTCAAAATCTTCCGATAAAAACTATGAAAAAGCCATTGAGCCCCAAAAAATTAATATGCAAATTTGGTTTTAATTATTTATGTGCGGAGAGCTAAGATCAAAACATACATTAATTCAAAAACATCTAGAAATTAAACAAAAAAAACAAGTTTTTTTAAATGAAAGTAAGGAGCGAGATTAAAACTTAAAACGAACAGAAATTACCCCGTATATGAAAGGGGCTTTTCCTCCTCAACGTCCCTCTCTTTACGCTAAAGTTTTTTACTGTTTTAAAATGTAAAGTTAAGAGAAAGAGTCAAACATTAGCGTAAAGAGCGGGGCGTTGAGGAGGAAAAGCCCCTTTCATATACGGAGTAATTTCTGTTCGTTTTAAGTTTTAATGTCGCTCCTTACTTTCATTTAAAAAAAAACTATTTTTTGTTTATTTAATTTCTATAAGAATTCATAGTTTGGCTTGCTATTTGTATGTTGGAGAAACTTTTTCAAACAAATTTTAAACCTGACATAAATAGTACTTTTAATTTAATTTTATACCTCCTAAAGTTTATTTATTTAAATTGTAAGAACAGAAGTAGTAATAGTAGTAGCCCAAAAGTTTCAACTTAATACCCCCAGTCGTTCTCAATATATTGCCGTGGTAACTTATTAACAATCATAAACACAATGTGTTTTGATTTAAGTTTAAAGCAAAATTTATTTTTGTCACATAATGGACAAAGTGCATAATTTTGGGGGGTTGACATGCCCAACATCTTTAAAGACATATTTGGTGGACCTTTCTACTATGCTGAACAAAATGGCTGTCTCCAAATTTCGACTGAATGTAATTGGAAAATGAATGGGCTTGAACGGCTGCTTGCCCTCTAATCTCTTTTCACTCTTTAAAACGACACTAGAGCTTTTAATTTCGAAATCAAACTAGCTCCTTTACAAGTTTCAATGACGTTTTTAGTAATTATAGAGTAGTGCTGCCTATGATATTAATTATATACCCTTTTGAAAACCTTCGTGCACATAGTTTTTTTTTGTTTAATTGAAACTCCCCTAAACGTTCCCTAGAAGTTTCACCTTAATACCCTTACTGTCATTAGTTATGGGTTCGGAGAAATGATGGCCATGCGAGGGAGGGGGCTTGTTGTCCTCCAATCACTTTTACTATTAAAAAAGCACTAGCCCTTTTAATTTCTAATCGAATGAGCCCTTTTCGAAGTTTCCACGTCAACAAATGACCATCTCAAACACTGTAACTTCTGGTTTCCAATCCTCCCAATCAGCCTCCTCCTAGTTTATATGACCACTCTTTACATAAAAACCTTAGCCTTTGGGACATGATTTACAACCCTTTTGCTGAGGGTTGTAGGGGGATTGTCATCATCAGAGATAGAATTTCCAGACCTTTAAACTACGCTGAACAAAATGGCTATCCCAAAATTTTTATTGAATGTGTTTTGGGAAATGATGGGCTTGGAGGGGCAGGGCTTGTTGCCTTCCGATCACTTTAACTGTTAAATAGGGCAATAGAACTTATGAGCACCAATCCAATAATCCCCCCTCCATAGTTTATACGATCACCCTTTCTATAAAAACCTTAAACCCCCAGACCCTAACTTACAACCCTTGTCCTGACGGCTGTTGTGCGTGTGTGGGTGTGTGGGGAGGGGGTTATGCTCAAAGACGTAATTTCCGGAGCTTTCAATTACACTAAAAAAAACGGTTATTTCAAAATTTTGACTGGATATGTTTGGAGAAATGATGGGCGTGGGAGGGGATTGGTTGCCATTCAATAACTTTCGAATACTAAAAAGGGCACCAGCCCTTTGAATTTCCAATCGAATGAGGCCTTTTCAAAGTTTCTACGGCAGATTCTATACGAATTGCCCTAGTTTAAAAAGAAATAAAATAAATAAATAATACATTGTGCCTACATCGCTCTTTACTTAGGCAGAGCTATTGCGCTGCCTATGATACCTGGACACGTCCCGGGCGCAAAAATACACACATAGCCTACAAAGGAAGGAGCCGCTGGGAACAATATCCTTCAGAACCGTGCGAAGATTACGATCGTTTCCATGATTTCAAAAATCAATACATATATCTTGTGTTGTTGTGGTTGTTGGTTTCAACGTTATTGGAGCATGATTCAGCTCCGTCACGTACATATCAATCTTTTCCAAAAACAGCGGGTTGTTATCTCAAAATAGAGAACTGAACAAATTTTGGACAGTTGGCTAGGCAACTATTGTAAGGGATTTTACAGATGATGTCTACTTTAAGCGGGGTGAATCCCTTCAAAGGATTCATTTCTGTAACCTTGGTGGCAAACCATTTTCTCCACTAGTTTGGCCACTTCCGTCAGCCTGCCTCAATTATTCCTAAGAACAATTGTAAGTCAAGGGATAGACAATTACAACTTACGTTAGTTTTGCAGATGATACACTTTACAACTATACAATATATTACTAATATTAATACAGCATTTTAGTTTTTAACGGCAAGTGTCTCACTGTTATAGCACATCATTTAAACTTGTACTTCTAATAAAACATCCTAGGGCAGACACAGATATCTCAGCTTCATGGTGGAGCTGAAGAATGGCCAACTTCTGCGCCAAAAGTAAAGGCACCCAATAACTTTACAACTTTTCTTCTTAGTATTTCACGCTGGACTTCATATTTTTTATGAATAAACTATTATAGCACATCATTTAAACTTGTACTTCTAATAAAACATCCTAGGGCAGACACAGATATCTCAGCTTCATGGTGGAGCTGAAGAATGGCCAACTTCTGCGCCAAAAGTAAAGGCACCCAATAACTTTACAACTTTTCTTCTTAGTATTTCACGCTGGACTTCATATTTTTTATGAATAAACTGTTATAGCACATCATTTAAACTTGTACTTCTAATAAAACATCCTAGGGCAGACACAGATATCTCAGCTTCATGGTGGAGCTGAAGAATGGCCAACTTCTGCGCCAAAAGTAAAGGCACCCAATAACTTTACAACTTTTCTTCTTAGTATTTCACGCTGGACTTCATATTTTTTATGAATAAACTGTTATAGCACATCATTTAAACTTGTACTTCTAATAAAACATCCTAGGGCAGACACAGATATCTCAGCTTCATGGTGGAGCTGAAGAATGGCCAACTTCTGCGCCAAAAGTAAAGGCACCCAATAACTTTACAACTTTTCTTCTTAGTATTTCACGCTGGACTTCATATTTTTTATGAATAAACTGTTATAGCACATCATTTAAACTTGTACTTCTAATAAAACATCCTAGGGCAGACACAGATATCTCAGCTTCATGGTGGAGCTGAAGAATGGCCAACTTCTGCGCCAAAAGTAAAGGCACCCAATAACTTTACAACTTTTCTTCTTAGTATTTCACGCTGGACTTCATATTTTTTATGAATAAACTGTTATTGCACATCATTTAAACTTGTACTTCTAATAAAACATCCTAGGGCAGACACAGATATCTCAGCTTCATGGTGGAGCTGAAGAATGGCCAACTTCTGCGCCAAAAGTAAAGGCACCCAATAACTTTACAACTTTTCTTCTTAGTATTTCACGCTGGACTTCATATTTTTTATGAATAAACTGTTATAGCACATCATTTAAACTTGTACTTCTAATAAAACATCCTAGGGCAGACACAGATATCTCAGCTTCATGGTGGAGCTGAAGAATGGCCAACTTCTGCGCCAAAAGTAAAGGCACCCAATAACTTTACAACTTTTCTTCTTAGTATTTCACGCTGGACTTCATATTTTTTATGAATAAACTGTTATAGCACATCATTTAAACTTGTACTTCTAATAAAACATCCTAGGGCAGACACAGATATCTCAGCTTCATGGTGGAGCTGAAGAATGGCCAACTTCTGCGCCAAAAGTAAAGGCACCCAATAACTTTACAACTTTTCTTCTTAGTATTTCACGCTGGACTTCATATTTTTTATGAATAAACTGTTATAGCACATCATTTAAACTTGTACTTCTAATAAAACATCCTAGGGCAGACACAGATATCTCAGCTTCATGGTGGAGCTGAAGAATGGCCAACTTCTGCGCCAAAAGTAAAGGCACCCAATAACTTTACAACTTTTCTTCTTAGTATTTCACGCTGGACTTCATATTTTTTATGAATAAACTGTTATAGCACATCATTTAAACTTGTACTTCTAATAAAACATCCTAGGGCAGACACAGATATCTCAGCTTCATGGTGGAGCTGAAGAATGGCCAACTTCTGCGCCAAAAGTAAAGGCACCCAATAACTTTACAACTTTTCTTCTTAGTATTTCACGCTGGACTTCATATTTTTTATGAATAAACTGTTATAGCACATCATTTAAACTTGTACTTCTAATAAAACATCCTAGGGCAGACACAGATATCTCAGCTTCATGGTGGAGCTGAAGAATGGCCAACTTCTGCGCGAAAAGTAAAGGCACCCAATAACTTTACAACTTTTCTTCTTAGTATTTCACGCTGGACTTCATATTTTTTATATGACATTATAACATGGCGGACATCTTCATACACATTACACATACTACAATTAGGGGAACTAACCAAATTCCACTGAAAAAGAATTGCATTAACTTTTGCGCAGCCAGATCTGATTCAAAATATTTGTTGTTGCTGTGAATCAGGTCCAGTACGGGAGGCTTAAAATCATATAGATCCAAGATGGTGTTTGATGACATACTTGAAAAATCAGCTTTCTCAACTTCTGCAGAGTAGGCCTCATAACCCTGAATATATTCACTTATAGATAAATTTACTTTTCAAATTTCACCACTACTACTAGCCCATTTCGCTCTTTTATTAGCTGCCTCGTTTCCAGGAATACCTGCATGGGCTGGGGACCCAGGTCATTTGTACATCAAAGCCATGTTTTGGCAAATCATCCACTACTATTTCAATGTGTAGCAATTTCTTTGGCACAATTTAGTTTCACAGCCAAATAATTTATCACGGACAAAGAGTCAGAACAAATAAGAAAACTACCTGTTATATCATTTGACTTAATATACAAAAGAAATTGGTGAATAGCAATCATGTCTGCAGAAAAAAATAGTAAGTTTGTCAGGTAACTTAAACCCAAAGAAAATACCAGTTGAAGGGATAAAAAAGGCACAACCCGCACCAGTTTCCGACACGGATCCGTCAGTATATATATGGGTAAAGTCACTCCAGTGTATTGTCAGCCTATACCGTTCTAATTTTAAACTTATTGATCCTATATGTTTGTTCCTATCATCTAAAGCTAGATTAATTGCAATACTTATTCCATCAAAACTTGAGGAGAGGCCATCTATATTTGGGGTTGGGACTTGACATGGGAGGCTAGCATCATTCGTCAGACAAGAAAATTTATAAACTGGAGGGGCAACCTTGGCCTGAACTGGAGATCTTGGTTCTATGTAGCAATGCATTCTTTGTACACAATGTGATTTGTTAATCCCATTTTTATTAAGAAGGGGACAAGCTTGGAGATTATTTTTCTCTTTTGAAGTGATGTGATGCGAAGCTCACAGTACAGAACTGGGATGGGGGGGTAGTTTTTAAGCAGCCCAGGGCTCGTCGGAAAATTAGATTAAAAGCTAAGTATAGTTTCTGTAGGTTTTGTTTAGTTGTTTCTTTGTATAAAATACTACCTTATTCAAATTTGCTGACGATTGCTGCGTCGATTAGTTTTGATACAAAGGAATAATGAGCTCTTCTTTTAGAAAGGCAAATTGCGCTGAGAAGGTTTGCCCTATTCTTCAGATTACCAACAGGATAGTCAATATGTTCTGTCCATAGCATTTTTGAATCCAGCAATACTCCCAGATAACAAAACTTTTCTGCCTTTCGAATACTTACACCGGTCAATGACATTATGGGGGGGGGGATGAACGCTTGATTAATTTTTTCTTGAGAATAGGACACTTACCGATTTCTCTGTTGACAATGACATGTAGTTTTCCACCGTCCTATTTTGCATGTAATCTAAGGCTTTTTTCGACTAAAGCCTTAAGGGATCTCCTATACCGAGAGGTGGTTGCAACTGCAATGTCATCAGCATATACGCATAACTTACAACCCAACATAACCTCCAGATCTATATCATGGAATACACAAAGAAAAGAGCTGAGGACTCCTCCTTGAGGGAGACCTGTAATAATTGGGCTATTAAAAAACCAAATTTCTGGAGAAATTGGAAAGTTTACTCTGGACGACGGTCTTCACCTACTTCTGGGATCATGATACGCAATGGAGTCACTGCTTCCACAACACCAGAAAAAATAGAACTTCTGATAGAGCATCTAATTGCAAATGTTCCTCATGAACATGCTTCTCAAAATAAACCTACTACGCAACCTACATAGGACCTTCCTAAAATTGACATTGAACTTGAAGAAGAGGATCTTGACATGGTTATTAAAAAATTGAAACCTGGTGCCAAGGGCCCAGACAAAATTCACAATGAGATGTTGTCAAATATATCTCCTCTGCTTAAGGCTAAGTTTTAGCTTTATTCAATAGGTCCCTCAAGGAAGGGCATATCCCTTCATTATGAAAAAGGCTACAATCATCCCAATCATGAAGCCCCAAAAGGACCCGAGATCACTAAAATCATATCGCCCAATCGCCTTTACTTCACGTCTTTGCAAGCTAATAGAGAGACTGATCAGAAAGATAGTTCTACCAGCAATTGAGAAAGCAGTCCAACCAGAACAACTTGGCTTTCTCCCAAGAGTTGTTTACGGGTTTACTGGGTTAATGTTTACGGGGTTGGTCCTATTCTTGTTTGCTCTAATTATTGTATTGGGGAGTACAGTAGACTGTCTTGTGAGACTTGAAATTCAAATAGAGCAGGGATTCCACCTAGGAAAAGAAATTCTTGCTGTTTTCCTTGATATGACGGCAGCATTTGACAGAGTGAATATTCCTATTTTGATGGCAAAACTACGGTTCCTAAAGGTTAAGCCCCATGTTTTGAAATAGACTGAACGTTTTTTGATAGAAAGTGAAATAGAAATAATTTTAGAAAAATAGATACTCTTTAATTGCTGTTTGAAAAGTCCCCCCCAAAGGATTTCTACGTTCTTTCTTTCATGGAACCATGAGAAAACCGAATTTCAGTAAAAGAAAAATAATGGAACCCCTAAAGAATTAAGATAAGGAACAAATGCTACGTCACGGCTTCGATTTCTTTCTAGGAAATCAAAACCTTTTTCTCTACTGAAAGTAAGCAGCATCATTAAAACTGAAAACGGACAGAAATTATCTGTTCCGATTGTTCTTGATTAACTTGTTTGACTTTTTGTTCCAATTATTTAAGAATGACTTCTGATCCACACAATAAGAATAATAAGCTTTTTCAACAATTTAAAAAAATACTTCAGCGTAAAGAGCCATGTACTCATATACGTAATAATTTCTGTTCGTTTTAAGTTTTAAAGGTGCTCCTGCCTTTTAGTTGAAAAACTTAGTTTTATTAAGTTTCTGATAGTTTTTTAATTAATGTCAAAAAATCCAGCTCCCCTCCTTGGAAAATTCCATTCCCCACAAAACTCCTCTATGGAAATATTTACCCACGTAAGCAACCCCACCAGAAAGTCCTCTCCCCGAAAATATCTTTATATTTCTCAATAGCCAATAATATATGCGAGAAATGGGCAAAGTTCATAACTTGCAGTTCTTTCCCCGGGGCTGTGGGGGTCAAGTAATCATCAAAGACATAGTTATTGGATCTTTTGACCATACTGAAGAAAATAGCCATCTGGAAATTTTGACAGAACAATTTTGGTTAAAAAGGGGGTGGGAGCTACCTTCCAATATTTTTGAACACTTAAAAAGGGCACTACAACTTTTTGTTCCTGATCAAATAAGCCCTCTTCCAATCGTCTAGGATTACTAGTTCGATACAATCACCCCTGGGAAAAAAATAAATAAACACACATCCGTGATCTTGTTTCTGGTCAAAAATTCAAAATTCCGCATTTTTGTATATAAGAGCTTGAAACTTGTACAGTATGGTTCTCTGACATACTGAATCTCAAGGTGTGATTTTCTTTAGGGGTGTTTCCTCCATTTTTTTAAAAATAGGCAAATTTTTTCAGACTCGTAACTTTTGATGGTTATCATTAAACCTCATGAATTTTACATATTTTGAATGAGCATCAAAATTTGATTCTTTCGATGCATCTATTATTATCACGAATCTGTTTCTTAGAGTTTTGGTTACTACTGAGCTGCATCGCTCTTTACTTACAGTTCTTTACCATGAACTGTTTTAAGAGAGTTCAATTAGGAAAAGAATTTAATATTGTCGTTAAACTACTAACACTTACTTACACCAAATTTTCCTATTTAGGGGCGAACTGAACCGACTGGCGTCAATTGGATTGGGGCAGCGGGGATGTATCCCCTAGGTTTCGTAAGATACCATTTTTGGAACTCCCACTGAAAATGCCTTTTTGAAAAAATAAAGTAATGTAGAAAATGAATGTAGAAAATGTAGAATTGTAGAACTGAACTGTAGAAAATGAATTTTACTCCCCTTCCCCTGATTTCCACGAATTCATTCCACTGAATGAACCTCAAAAGTCTCTGGCTGCAGCACTGTAACAGATAAAGTTTACCTTTCTATTCACTTCTCTGCTTTCAGTATTATATGTCTGCTATTCTTGTCTTTTCTTAGCTTCGTTATATTCGTCTGCTTTCACAGGCCTTGAACTTTCTATTTGTTCTCTTTCGTCTTACCTAAATATAAATAAAATAAGTGCACCACTGCATATATTATTAATTAGAAATTGGTTTAGCTTTGCTACCTTATTATTATTCTACGCCGCAAAATTGCGCAACTTGTTACGCAATAGCGAGAAAATAAGCCTCAAGCCTACATTGTTCATTCGATAAAAAGCTGATAAATACAAAATAAATGAAGTGGAAAGTAAGTTTGTGCCAATCCTAAAACAAAATTATTTATTTTCATTAGTACATACCTTGCGTCACCTTCACACGAGGGAATTGCTAAGAAATGTCCAAGGAACATGCATGGAAAAATTGAAACTGAACCTATAAGGTAACAACATAGTTTATGTCCCCCCCCCCCCTGAAAGAAGCACCACAGTAATAATATTGTTATTTCATTACATTTTGATTTTTTGGAACTCATTTCTTTTATTTATTTATCTTTTTTGCCGTTATTTGGAATTATAAGTACAGAACATCAAAATCAGCAAAGTTTTAAATTTGACCTCCAGGCAATTGAGGGGTAGGAGAGTTGGGATGTTTTTAAACTGGAACCAACACAGAAAATCAAATAAATAGAAATCTTACAATTGTATTTAAGTAAGAATTAATATCTCGCTCAGAGGGTAAAGTAATAAAATGGCTCAATTACGTATATAGAGTTAAAGCTGCTGACTTATTAAAAGTGCTACCAAATTGTACTAGTCCATATCAAATGACTACAACTAGCTAGAAAAAGAACCAATCTCGCCTTTTAATCAGACAAATTATAACCTTAAACAAGATTGTTACTGACACTCATGTTTTCTATAAGCCCACTGCAAATTGCCAGGTTTTTTTCTAAAAGCACTAAAATAATTCAAAGCGTTCCCATGAATAAATGCCCAAAATGTACGCACTAAATGCACTAAAAATACCCAAGAAATTTACCGTTTCTGTTTTAAGATGTTCTTTAAGAAAACAAAATTCGAAACATCTTTCTTCAAAAATTTGGCTGTAATAAGCAATGATCTTTTTATTTGAAAAAAAAGAAGAAAATATGGAAGATTATCACAAAAAAACTTTCACGCAAATTTTATCAATTTTTAACCAAAAAAAAAAAAAAAAAAAAAAAATGAATAATTAAGATAGACAGCTGGTGATCATACTGATATGCAATCGCTTTTCCTTAATTGATTACTTGGAGAGCGTCTCAGTCATAAATCGTACAATTACTTAATTATAAAACTATATTACACGAAAAACCATTTAGGAACCAACTGTAGTTGTAGGATGATGAAAGTAATGACAACCACAACCCGACTGTAGTTGTAAAAAATGGGTAGTGATGAAAACCTCCCCATGATGACCCTGAGAGAAGTAAGCATATATAGGTGTCTAGCACGATTGATTTCACTGGCCATTAAGCTACTGGCCATCCTGCCTAGGGTCTGACAACACGCTGCCAAGATCCGATGCACTGAAGTCAGCAATTACTACCAGAACCATTGCCCAGGGGTCAATAACCCTGAACATAGGAAATGCCGTCCACGGCGCAACAAACATTCCCTTGAGGATAAATTCGACGAGGAACAAAGAAGTTTGCTTGCTGGTGCTGGTTCTGACACTCAAGGGCTTTGTGACGAAGATGACTGGCGAGTGGCGGGCAGCTCTCTCCTTTCTTCTGAGGGACGAGTGTTGCCTGTCCATGTCGGTCTAAAGCAAAAGAGAAGGGTTCTTTGGGGTAAGAGGAAGAAAATTCTGGACCCCATGATACTATCAAGGATGATCTTCTACAAAGTGATTGAATATATGGGTAAGCCCTATTTCAAAATATCAGGTCCAAGGGGATTCCAATAGCTCAGCGGCTAAAGATACTACTTCTTTTTGTGCGAAGGCAGTACAGACAGTAGTGGTTGAGCCTCGACTCAAATTTTTTAAGTCTGCTTCTAATATTAATAATGTTAATTGCAAGACCCCTGCATTTCCAGGGTGCTAAATTCAATGATGATAATTCTCCCTACAATCTCAATTTCATTTATCTGTATCTCATAAACCATTTTAATAAATCTACACTTAAAAAGACTACAATATGTTCTAAGTTTAAGATTGTATTTAAATTATATCTATATTTAACATTAACATTATAAAAATATTATATCTTAAACTGCACTCTTAAATAATAGGGATAAACATGGTATTTTAACGGTAATATTGCATTCTGTTTATACTTAATTTACATTGTTAGTAAGGTACACATCGTTACTTCAAATGGCTCATAGAAATGATAGACTATTTGAATTACCAAAATCCCTTGTCTATCAAGCTTAGTTCTGACCTGGGATGGATGAATGATAAACTATCCATCAACAAGTGAAATGGAATCGTTTTTATACAATTCTGAAAATAAGACTTATGTCAGCTTTGCCTCTCACTCAGACTATCTATCGTAGCTCTTTTTTTTTCGATTAGCCTATCTCTCAACTTTTTCAACATAGTCCATTCCATGAAGCTGATTTAATTCAAATTATGATTTTTATATTACCAGTTAACTAACATGGCTAACTGGAAAAAAAGCATTACATTATCATCTATTTTAAACATTATACGTTAAACTGCACTCTTGAAATGTCTATTTTATACTTTCAAAACTAAAACAATATTTTAATTGTATCTACATCAACATTAATACCATTTTCAAATACGCTCTTAGAGAGTGTTCGTTAAATTCTAACATTATGTTATATAACACTTATACTTTAATTATATTTATGTTAATATTGACACTATATTAACGTTATACTCTAATATTCTAATTTTAACTGCTCTCACTAATAGTCTTCCTAACATTTTAGCATTTACTTAAAATCTAAATTTACTTAAAGTCTAAATTGTATTTTAAATATGCTTAAACTACCATTAACATTATAGTAACAATATACCTTTATACGTCGCTCTTAAATAGTCTTCGTTACAAACTAAAGTTACCGTTATAGTTTAATAACATTTATATTTCAATTAAATTTTTAAATTATATTCGTAACTTCACTCTAAAATACTATTTATTATATTTTAAAGTTGTAGGCTATTTAACTGTATTCCTATTCAGCATTAACATTAGGCTACCACTACATTTTAATTATGTTTCAATTATAGATTTTATTTACTAACTCTAACTATATATTACATAAAAAAACTAGTTTTTTTAACTGAAAGTAAGGAGCGACATTAAAACTTAAAACGAACAGAAATTACTCCGTATATGAAATGGGTTGTCCCCTCCGCAATCCCTCGCTCTTTACGCTAAAGCTTTTAATTTTTTTAAAAAGCAGAATTGTGGCAAAGAGTCAAACTTTAGCGTAACGTCAAAATTTTGATCTGTTGACTTTGGACAAAAAATGAGCGTGGGAGGGGGCCTAGGTGCCCTCCAATTTTTTTGGTCACTTAAAAAGGGCACTAGAACTTTTCATTTCTGTTAGAATGAGCCCTTTTGCGACATTCTAGGACCACTTGGTCGATACGATGAACAATGGAAAAAAAAAAAACAAACAAACAAATAAACACGCACCCGTGATTTGTCTTCTGGCAAAAAATACGAAATTCCACATTTTTGTAGATTGGACCTTGAAATTTTTTCTATAGGGTTCTCTGATACGCTGAATGCTATGGTGTGATTTTCGTTAAGATCCTCTGACGTTTAGGGGGTGCTAACCCCAAGTTTCCAAAATAAGTTAAATTTTCTCAGGCTCGTAACTTTTGATGACAAAGACTAAATTTGATGAAACTTATATACTTAAAGTCAGCATGAAAATCTGATTCTTTTTATGTAAATTTTAGCATCAAAATTTCGTTTATTAGAATTTCGTTTACTATTGAGCCGGGTCGCTCCTTACTACAGTTGTTTGATTGATATTATATCAATCTGTCCACGAACACTGTCCACGAATCACTGCCTCCACGAACTGTTTGATATTATATTTCAAAAACCGTCTTCAGTCATCCATTCGCTTTTCTGAAGTCCAGTTCACAAATTTGCAAAGCTAGACATCCTTAACTGGCAACCAACAATTAGGGCCAAATAGGGCTGCTTATAAAATAGGAAGCGAATTGTGATTGGTCGATATTGATTCAGCCTAAACATAAATGTCTAGCTGAAAACACATGTGAATTAGACTTTAAGTTTTAGTTTCAGTAGAAAAAAAGTAGACTAATAGAACACAATCTATTTGGAACCTTAAACATGACCCTTAAAAATGGACTAGATAATAATAAGACACCAGTTTGTAATTAAATAAAAAAAACAAAACAAGTTTTTTAACTGAAAGTAAGGAGCGACATTAAAACTTAAAATGAACAGAAATTACTTCGTATATGAAAGGGGCTGCTTCCTCATTGACGCCCCGTTCTTTACGCTAAAGTTTGACTCTTTCTCTCAATTCTTTTTTTAAAACAGTAAAAAACTTTAGTGTAAAGAGCGGGGCGTTGACGAGGAAGCAGCCCCTTTCATATACGAAGTAATTTCTGTTCGTTTTAAGTTTTAATGTCGCTCCTTACTTTCAGTTAAAAAACTTGTTTGTTTTTTTTTATATTTAATTTCTGAACGTTTTTGAATCAATGCAAGTTTTGATTTTGGCTCTCCGCAGAGGAATAATTAAAACGAAATTTGTATATATTTTTTTTTGCTAAATGGCTTTCTCATAATTTTGAGAAAAAAAGAGCGGGGGAGGAAGCCTAGTTGCCCTCCGATTTTCGGTTAATTAAAAAGGCAACTAGAACTTTTAATTTTTTACGAATCTTTTTATTAGTAAAAGATATACGTAACTTATAAATTAGCTTACGTAAAGAACTCTTGTATTCTCATGTTTTTATTACATGTATGAGGGGGTTCACCCCATCGTCAGAACATCGCTCTTTAAACTAAAGCTTAAATTTTGTCCAAATTCATTAAGAATGACCCCCTGAATCACAAAAGCCGCAGAATAAATAGTTGAAATTACTAAAATACTTTAGCGTAAAGAGCGAGGTATTAGGAGGAGGTGAGCCCCTATTGTGGGTAATAATTTCTGTTCGTTTTAAGTTTTAATGCTGCTTTTTACTTCCAGCTGAAAAAAACTTTTTCATATTTATTTTTTGATTGTTTTTTTTAAGTAATGCTAGTAAATCCAGCACTCCCTTCATGGAAATTTTCTTCCCCATGACAAATTCCTCGATGGAAAGTTGCCCCAGCATATCCCCATCTTCTCAACCCCTGCCTCCAACCAAACAATCCTCCTGAGAACGCCTGTACACTTCCCAATAACCATTACTATATGTAAGCACTAGTCAAAGTTTGTAACTTGTAGCCCCTCCCACGGGGACTGTGGGGGAGTATGTCGTCCCCAAAGACATAGTTATAAGGTTTTTCGACTACACTGAATAAAATGGCTGTCTCAGAATTTTGATCCGTTGACTTTGGGAAAATAATTAGCGTGGGAGGGGGCCTAGGTGCCCTCCAATTTTTTTGGTCACTTAAAAAGGGAACTAGAACTTTTCATTTCCGTTAGAATGAGCCCTCTCGCAACATTCTAGGACAACTGGCTCGATACAATCACTGCTGAAAAAAAAAAAAAAACACGTATCCGTGATCTGCCTTCTGGCAAAAAATACAAAATTCCACATTTTTGCAGATAGGAGCTTGAAACTTCTTCAATATAGTTCTTTGATACGCTGAATCTGATGGTGTGATTTTCGTTAAGATTCTATGACTTTTAGGGGGGTGTATTTTCTAAAATAACGCAAATTTTCTCAGGCTCTTTTTGATGGGTAAGACTAAACTTGATGAAACTTATATATTTAAAACCAGCATTAAAATTCGATTCTTTTGATGTAGCTATTGGTATAAAAATTCCATTTTTTAGAATTTTGGTTACTATTGAGCCGGGTCGCTCCTTACTACAGTTCGTTACCACGAACTGTTTGATTCGTCTGAGTCAAACAATTCTTAAGCAAGTGTAGTGACCGGACAATCTAGTATGATTTGGGAGGACTTATTGGAGTAAGTAGTTCAATTAAACCTTTTATATGAAGACTGCTGGGAGTTTAGATGGCGAACACTACATTAGTGTTAATTATTTCATACAGTTTCAGACATGGCATCATAGATTTGACACAATATTTTTTTTCAGCGCCAGGAGTCCAGGCACCAAATCCAAAAATAGAATTGACATGTTAACTGGTTTTATATTTCTGTTTTTAATCATGAAGAATAAACGTGAGATTTTTTAGGAAACACTTTCCATAGCCAATTGTTAAGCGCCTTTTACACACCAACCATAGTTTTCAATGCTAAGCAGTTATGTTAAGTTACACATAACCCTTCACATTTAAATAATTTCTTACACCACGCCACCATGCCATATACAAATAAAACCATAGGAAAATATAAAAAAGGGTAAAATCAAACAGTTCGTGGTAAAAACTGCAGTAGGGAGCAACCCGGCTCAATAGTAACCAAAACTCTATAAGACGAAATTTTGATACCAATAGCTACATCAAAAGAATTGCATTGTAATAATGATTTCAAATATAAAAGTTTCATCAAGTTTACTCTTACCCATCAAAAGTTATGAACTTGAGAAAATTTGCCTTATTTTATAAAATAGTGGGAAACATCCCCCTAGGTCATAGAATCTTAACGAAAATCACACAATCAGATTCAGCGTATCAGAGAGCCCTACTGTAGAAGTTTCAAGCTCCTATCTATAAAAATGTGGAATTTTATATTTTTTGCCAGAAGGCAGATCACCAATGCGTGTTTATTTGTTATTTGTCTTTTTTGTTTTTTTTTCGCAGGGGTGATCATTTCGACCCAGTGGTCCTAGAATGTTGCGAGAGGGCTCATTCTAACGGAAATGAAAAGTTCTAGTGCTTTTTTTAAGTGACCAAAAAATTGGAGGGCACCTAGGACTCCTCCCACGCTAATTATTTTCCCAAATTCACCGGATCAAAATTCAGAGATAGCCATTTTATTCAGTATAGTCAAAACAACTTATAACTATGATTCAGGGGTTATTCTTAAGGAATTGCGACAAAATTTAAGCTTTAATGTAAAGAGCGAGGTACAGACGAGGGGGTGAACCCCCTTATATACATAACTAGCTGTTGTGGTGGCGCTTCGTGCCACCCCAACACCTAGTTGGTAGGGGCGCTTCGCAACCCCCCATCCCCCCGCGCGCGTAAGTCGCTACGCGCCATTGTAGTTGTGTCCCGGTGTCCCACCTGTGAATATATATATATATATATATATATATATATATATATATATATATATATATATATATATATATATATATATATATATATATATATATATATATATATATATCTAAATATATAAAAATAAGTTGTCTGTCTGTCTGTGGATCTGTGGATCAGGTGACGTCATGTTTCGGCTGACGTCATGAAATTAGTTGTCGTCAGATCATCAATTCCTACCAGATTTAAGTTAAAACAAAGGTTCGTCGATATGTACTTCATAGTGACGCTGAAAAATAAAGAAGAAAAAGAAAACTGAAAAAAGAAAAAAGATAAAAAACTAAAAAAAAACTAAAAAGAAAAAACACTCAAAGAGAAATTACAGACCGGGACACAAATGACGACTGAGACAGAGGGAATATAAGTGACGACCGGGAACCTCAAAGAGAAATTACACACTGGGACACCCAGACACAAATCACGACCGGGACAAAGGGAATATAAATGACGACCGGGACAAAGCCGGGGGCACAGGCAGGATATATAAATGACGACCGGGACACAGGGATTGTTCGAATAGAAATTACAGACCGGGACACAAATGACGACCGGGACACAGGGAATATAAATGACGACCAGGACACAGGGACACATCATTAGAATAATGAGGTATAGATATGAAGACGGATTGTTTTTCCCATGGACAATTATATGTTGCATGTTCAAGAGTCAGTAAACCTGACAATCTATTTGTATGCACAGACAATGGGACAGCGAAGAATGTTGTATATTCGCATGTTTTACGTAGTTAAAAACATATATTTATATCTATCTCTATTCACAAATGGGACACAGGGACACAACTACAATGGCGCGTAACTAATATGGCGCGTAACGACTTACGCGCGCGGGGGGGCTTGGGGGGGGCGCGAAGCGCCCCACCAACTAGGTGTTGGGGTGACGCGAAGCGCCACCCCAACAGCTAGTATATATATATATATATATATATATATATATATATATATATATATATATATATATATATATATATATATATATATATATATATATATATGTTTTTAACTACGTAAAACTTGCAAATATACAACATACTTCGCTGTTTCATTGTCTGTGCATATAAATAGATTGTCAGGTTTACCGACTCTTGAACATACAATATATAATTGTCCATGGGAAAAACAATCCGTATTCAGATCTATACCGCATTATTCTAATGATTGCCCTTGAGCTTTGTTGATGGTGATTGCTAATCGAACATTCCCTGTGTCCACGTCGTCATTTATATATCCCCCTGTGCCCCCCGGCGTCCCCGTTGTAGTTGTGTCCCTGTGTCCCGTTCGTCATTTATATTCCTGTTTCCCGGTCGTCATTTGTGCCCCGGTGTTTTTTTCTTTTTAGTTTTTTACCTTTTTTTATTTTTTTCCTTTTTTTAAGTTTTTTTAAGTTTTCTTTTTTTAGCTTTTTTCGCGCCTTGTAGTTGTGTTCCTGTGTCCCAAACGTATAATTGTCCATGGGAAAAACCATCCGTATTCAGATCTATACCTCATTATTATAATGATTGCCCTTGAGCTTTGTTGATGGTGATTGCTAATCGAACATTCCCTGTTTCCCGGTCGTCATTTATATATCCCCCCTGTGCCCCCAGCGTCCCCGTTGTAGTTGTGTCCCTGTGTCCCGGTCGTCATTTATATTCCCTGTGTCCCGGTTGTTATTTGTGTCCCGGTGTCCCAGTCTTTAATTTCTCTTTGAGTGTCCCGGTCGTCATTTGTGTCCCGGTGTCCCGGTCTGTAATTTCGTCAGTCAACAAACATGACGTCAGTCGACAAAAAACTTCATGACGGCATAATGCTCAATCCTTATAATAACGTCAGTCGACAAACATGACGTCAGTCGACACACAAACATGACGTCAGTCAACGGACAAACAAACAACTTGTTTTTACATATATAGATAAAAACATGCGAATACAGAAGTTCGTTACGTAAGCTAATTCGCAAGCTACGTATATCTTTTACCAGTAAAAACGTTTGTAAAAAATTAAAAGTTCTAGTTGCCTTTTTAAGTAATCAAAAAATGGGAAGGCAACTAGGCCTCCTCTCCCGCTCCTGTTTTCTCAAACTCATTCGATCGAAACTATGAGGAAGCCATTTGGCCAAAATAATATATATCGAATTTTGTTTTAATTATTCATATGCGGAGAGCCAAAATCAAAACTTGCATTGATTCAAAAACGTTCAGAAATTAAATAAGAAAAACAAGTTTTTTTTTTACTGAAAGTAAAGAGCGACATTTAAAACTTAAAACGAACAGAAATTCCTTCGTATATGAAAGGGGCTGCTCCCTCCTTAACGCCCCGGTCTTTACGCTAAAGTTTTTTACTGTTTAAAAAGTAGAGTTGAGAGAAAGAGTCAAACTCTAGCGTACAGAGCGGAGCGTGAGGAGGGAGCAGCCCCTTTCATATACGAAGTAATTCCTGTTCGTTTCAAGTTTTAATGTGCTCCTTGCTTTCAGTTAAAAAAAATTCTTTTTTAATTTAATATTTCAAATAAGACAGTGAAAAATAACAAAAAAAAAATCAGTAAAATGACAAACGTCCGATTGTTTCGGCTTCACGTTCGGAAGCCTTTATCAACAAAAAAAAGAACTAAACTCAATTAAACAAAAACATATTTAGGAAAGGAAAAATTAAATACAAACGGTAAGAAAAAACTCACTTCTCAATAATGTCTGGTGTGAAAATACTTGACTTGACTTTATTAAACCAGAAACGATATACATAAATCTTATACAAAGGAGACAAGGAGGCAACTCGTTTTGTCTCCTTTAACAATAGAGAGAGAAAAAGAAGAAGGAATTACACCTCAATAACTCACACGGGTTTCGTAATGCCGATATTTCCTGCTTGATACTAGATAATTCATTTTCTTAGGCCGTTCTTGCTAATTCTAGATCTTCCACGCGAGATTTTAGCCTCTCTAAACCAGATTTAATGTTAACAATTTCCATTTTTATTTCTAAGACATCATTCTTAGTTTCTTCGACTATTTCAAGGATTTTATCTAACTTTGAGATATTATAAGTCGACTCCGTGGATCCTTTTGAATCCTCTAAATCACTTTGTCTTGATCGCTTTCCTTAACCATATTTGTATTCAATAATGTTTATGATTTTCAAAAAATAGATAAACGAACGCCCAAGATAATTCACATCCAATTTTGTACAGTGCTCGCAAAAATGATGCTATGATTCCGAATTCATTGAAAAAATATCAAAGAATTTACTTGTCACAGTTAATCCGGCTGAAAATTCCATAGTGCAAATACAGATGTTCACTGAATGAA
Organism: Artemia franciscana; assembly: GCF_032884065.1. NCBI lineage: Eukaryota > Metazoa > Arthropoda > Branchiopoda > Anostraca > Artemiidae > Artemia > Artemia franciscana. Next base: position 1,151,993 of record NW_027062617.1, read on the forward strand.
TGTTAGTTCAGAACTAAATCTCGCAATAGCACTAACACACACACACAAAAAAAGCTAGAAAACATTTTGACAAAAGTAAAACAGTTCAAAATAGGGATGAAACCTTTTTATTGACAGTGAATAGATATAAAATTATTTAACTGGATATTTCAAACACATATACAGTGTTCATCATCAGCAGTAAAACTATGCATAACAATATTACGGGCATATAATTCTAAGTAGAGCTAGAGTCCTCTTGGCATTGCCTAAATTGCAAACATAATTTGTTCTATGAAATTACACACCTTATCATAAATTCTTATATTATGGTGGTGTAAAAGGTTCTGCAATTTCAAGGAGGCACACTCGTGCCTCTTTAAAGAGGCGAGCCACGACAATGTTAAGCGATCTTCGATTCCAGTGGTCGCAGAGGGATGGGGAGGGATGCATTTCGTAGCCCGAGCTCCAACTAAGAAACCTGCCAAATTTCATCCCCCTCCGACTTTTCCTTCATGGGGAAAATCTGGCCGAAATTTTCGACCCACCAACCCCCCCCCCCTTTGACGTTGTCCGATCGGGCTTTGACGTTGTCCGATCGAATTCACAAGTTAAGGTCCCCTAGGGCCCAGGAGCTTATCCGCGAAATTTCAGCTCGATCCGATAACTCCTTCCCTGTTTTCCAGAAACCACGCATAGACATTAAATTTCATTTTCTTTTTTTTCCTCGACAGGTCACAGCCGACATCGGATCTGGGTGTACGAAGACTCATTCGACGTAGAATTCTCCGAGTAATTTTCCTGGAAAGTTTCGTCGGAAAATCTTAACCCCCCGATTTTCTAGCTTAGAAAATCCCATTTCCCCATAAGAGCCCATGTTAATTTTTGAAACTCTTAAAAGTTATATTTATACACATGCAGGTATTTCGACTTAAAACATGCCCGGTTAGCACAGTCGGTAGAGCGTGGGACTTTTAATCCTAAGGTCAAGGGTTCAAGTCCCTTATCGGGCGGTTTTTTTCACAAAATATTAAAAAAACTCCGTTTTCTTAAAGAGTTAAAGAGGCTGCGTCCCAAAGTCGAACCTTAAAACGTACAGGAATTAGGAGAGGCAGTCCTAATTCCTGTACGAGGAGTACAGGAATTATTAAATTACATCCACCATGGATTGTAGAAAAACGTACAGAAATAATATGAAAAAAACTTCGTTTTCTTAAAGAGTTAAAGAGGCTGCGTCCCAAAGTCGAACCTCAAAACGTACAGGAATTAGGAGAGGCAGTTGGGGGGCTTCCACCCCCCAAACCCCCCGCTTTTAAAGACTCTTTTGTACAGGTTTTTTGTTTTGTTAATTAAAAGAGGGCCTTTCCGAAGCCAAGAGCGCGGGGTTAGGGGGGCGGCAGCCCCCCACAACAAAAACCTGTACAAAAGAGTCTTTAAAAGCGGGGGGTTTGACCAACTGCCTCTCGTAATTCCTGTACGTTTTAAGGTTCGACTTTGGGACGCAGCCTCTTTAACTCTTTAAGAAAACGAAGTTTTTTTCATGTTATTTAGTGTGAAAGAGCCGTTACTACAGAAGAGCAACAGCTGGTAATCAACCCCATTCAGCTCAACCCCAGCGCAATTCAGTCCTTATTTAATTCAACCCCGGTATAACCTCCAGTTCAACCTATAATGTTGCAGGGGTTGAATTAATTTGGGATTGAGTCAAACGGGAGTTGACTTGAATGAGGTTAAGTTGCATGGAGGTTGAACTAAACGGGGGTGAGTTGTAAGGGATTGGATTAAGTGAAGTTGAATGAGGGTTGAATTACACAGGAGTTGAGTTAAATGCGTGTTCAGTCAAACAGAGGTTCAGTTGAACGGGGGGTGAGTTGCATGGGGTAGAGTTGAATGCTGGTGAGTTACATGGGGTTGAGTTGAATGATGGTTGACTTGAACGAGGGTAGAATTGAAGGAAGGTTGAGTTAAACAGGGATTGAGTGACATGAGAACCTTCTCACGTGCATTCCGTCAGGAAAGATCAAAGGAGATTCCTTTGAAAGTACATGAATGATAAAGATGAAAACAGAGAGAAAGAAAAGTTGCGGTCCTATATTTCCGTGTTAAAAAGTGTGCTTTAATTCCATTTATTTAATTTTGTCACGTATTTAGCAAACTAATCCTTACGCACAGTGGCGTAGTTTCGTCAAAGTCCAGGGGGAGGGGGCGTTCAAAGTTGGAGCTAATTTTCCCGAATCAATTAAAAATGACACTGAAAACTGAAAAATGAGCCATAAAGTACCATAAAGGTAAAAATGTACTAAAGAAAACTGGCCCGTTTCTGTGGATGCTTGAATTATGAAGGCTTATCTTAGTTTAGACAAGATTTTTGAAGAAACTAAATTTCAAATGAGGAGGAACATGGGTATAGGGGCAAACCAGGGTCTGTGAGGGGTATTTGTCCCGCCTTTGTCCCATAGATAATACGCCCCTGCTTAAGCGTATGTCAGGTTATCAGGTATGTCAGGTCCTGCTTAAGCGAGGCCAATGGTTCTCTAAGTATATTCCCTTCTTTCAAACTAAGCAAGCCAAATATTCTTGGCTTTATTTTCACCTGAGAAAATTACAATGGATAGAAAACGATTTAATTTCAGCGATAGCTTCAGGAACCTTTATCTTAATTCTTCTTTCAGGACTTTAATTCTTTCCTTTAGTCCTGTATTGTGTTATTGATTGAGATTCGTTATTGATTGGCAGAGAACATGTGACAAAGAAAGAATTGAAATTCTAATCTAAATATGATTTGTTCTACAGAGTGAAAACACAACTCCCCACCTACGACCCACTCAAAATCCTCACTTCTCAATAAGGCAACTTAAATTAGGTCAATTTCAAAAATTTGGTACGAGGCCATTCCACTTGGGTACGTTCCAAAAAAAAACAAAAAAAAAAAAAAAAAAAAAAAAAAAAAAAAAAAAAAAAAAAAAAAAAGGACAGTAGGATAAAGACATGGACGCAGGAAAGTTTCGGCGGGTGGAGGGATCCATAACAGAAGGAAAAGGATACTTTGAATGGAGGGCCAAAAAAGTTTAGAAATTTTAGAAATTCCGGGGGCAAGGCTTAGATATTCAACTGAGGAATTTCTTCGGCATAAATAAACTGCATTACAAATTGGAATTGTTTCATATTAATTGGCTCCTTAGTATAACGTTTATTTTGGATTCCATGTTTCGTATCTAATTTATAAAGATTAGCGTCTACTATTTCAAGAACAAATATCACAACATTTCTTCCTTTGGTGCGACCTCTGGGAATCATCGAATTCTAACTGAGCCAACCTTTAGGAATTAGAGGTTTAAAGCATTTTTTTTCAGCTAGCTTTTTTTTCTAGAATGCTTGCTGAAAATTCCCTGATGTTAATATGCCACCTTCTCTTTCTTTCATATTGGTATCCTCTGAGCTTCATAAGCTTTATATGCCCGTTTTGAATGACCCGAGACTTGAATGATAGGTTGGAGATTTTTATTTCTTGTTCGTGGTTATGGAAAATAGAACTTATTTAAGATAACAAAGTTGAAGATTTGACGATCGAGAAAAGAGAGCTTTTGCTCTTTATATTGATTAATTTTAAAAACTTTTTCCACAAAACAAGCTTTTCAATGAAAAGTAAAGAGCTCCGTTAAATCATAAATGAGCAGAAATAAAGTCAAATAATCTTTCAAGCATAAAACTACCAGAAATCATCATCAATAAATGAATGAAACCCAAAACAAACAGAAATACAATAAATAACCGAGTCAAACTGTAAACGAACAAATTTAAGACGAGTAGGGTTGACAACCCCAATGCCTTCTCAAGACCAGGACATGATTTGCACTTTACTAAAAAAAAAGAAAAGAAGACCACAGACTGTCAGTTTAATTACTGATATTTATTCCTTAAAAGTTTTAATGATTTTTTATTTGTTAAAGTCAAATACGTGAAAACAGTTCAGAAGTATCTTGTTTTTTAGTAAAGCGCAAAATATGTTCTGGTCTTGAGAAGGCATGGAAGTTGTCAGTTCCTGCTCTTTATATTGATTCATATCTACCTTTACTGTCATATGGGCTTGTTGCCCATCTGTGTAGTAGTTTTTGGTCTTTCTTGTTGCCCACTGTAGTCTTTCTCTATTTTCAGGCTCAAAGACTTCCTTTTGTTTTTAGAATTTTGTTTTTAGATTTTGTTTTTGTTATTCTTATTTTGTGCAGCGTTTTCAGTAATGAAAACAATGTTTTCTTTTATAAAGAAAACCAGACTAAATACGCTGTTGAAATGTGCTGCTGCCTAAAGGGCAATACCGGCAAGTGTATTACCTCTCCATAACAGACACGTATAGATGATTTTTTTTTTCGAGGTGGACGTCTTCAGATGTATTTTTTGGTTGGGGGGGTGAGAAGAGGGGAACTTTCCTTGGAGGAATTTGTCATGGGGAAGAAAATTTCCATGATGGGAGCGCAGGATTTTCTAGCATTATTTAAAAAAAATGAAAAAATAAATATGAAAAGTTCTTTCAACTGAAAATAAGGAGCAGCATTAAAACTTAAAACGAACTGAAATTATTACGCATATGATGGGCTCACCTCCTTCTAATACCTCGCTCTTTACGCTAAAGTATTTTTAGTAATTTCAACTATTTATTCTACGGCTTTTGTGATTCAGAGGTCATTCTCAAGAAACTGGGACAACATTAAAGCTTTAATGTAAAGAGCGAGGTACTGACGAGGGGTGAACCCCCTCATATACGTAATAAAAACATGAGAATACAGAAGTTTTTTTACGTAAGCTAATTTGTAAGTTACGTATATCTTTTACTAATAAAAACATTCGTAAAAAATTAAAAGTTCAAGTTGCCTTTTTAAGTAGCCAAAAATTCGGAGGGTAACTAGGCCTCCTCCTCCGCTCCTTTTTTCAAAATCATTCGATCAAAACTATGAGAAATCCATTTTGCCAAAAAAAACATGCAAATTTCGTTTTAATTATTCATCTGCGGAGAGCCAAAATCAAAATATGCATTGATTCAAAAACCTTCAGAAAGTAAATAAAGAACACCAGTTTTTTTAACGGAAAGTAAAGAGCGACATTAAAACTTAAAACGAACAGAAATTACTTCGTACATGAAAGGGGCTGCTTCCTCATCAACGCCCCGCTCTTTACGCTAAAGTTTTTTAAAGCTCTTTACGCAAACTTTAGCGTAAAGAGCGGGGCGTTAATGAGGAAGCAGCCCCTTTCATGTACGAAATAATTTCTATTCGTTTTAAGTTTTAATGTCGCTCCTTATTTTCCATAAAAAAACTTGTTTTTTTATTTAATCTAAGATGAGAGTCTAAACATAAATAAATGTCTAGTGAGTTCACAGACTTCACTAATGCGTACAGCATGGCCGACAACCATTGGCAGAAGATCCAACAGAACGTCATATAAACATATTCAGGTGCCAGTCATCTTATACCTTGGGACAAAGAAAAAAAAAAAAAAAAAAAACAATAACGTCTTAGCTAAACCGATTCGCAAGATTTTTCTAAATTTTCAGAACAATCTGAAAATTTAGAACTACTATTGCGTATTACCGACACCAGCTGTTGATGTCAATGCTATTCGCACCCCTTCATATAACGGTTCAAGAACATAAACAGATAATAGTTAGTGACGTAAAATCAAGTTTCTCCGAAACGCGTCACGAAGGACAACAAACATGACCTTGCTCAACTTACATAATGAGAAATTTTCGATCGATTCGTTAAAAAAAATTGATACTTATGGTATTATACCAAACACACTCAAGGAGTGAAGTTAGGTTAATCATAATGAGATGTACCAAAAGATAATGAGATATAATATTTTAGTTTATATCATAATATAACTTGGACTATATATTTTCATATTAGGGGGGGGGGGGGTAACCTCACCTAATCTAATCTTAACCCCACCCCCCTATTGTGAAAATAAGTAGCCCAAATTATACAAGTCTAGTGCATTCTGTCACCCGTCATATGTCTTGGTGGTTAACTGGCTATGAAACTGGCTTTCTCAGATCTTACATTCAGCAAACTTCTCGACTTTATTTGGTATAATAGACTAGCTGTTGGGGTGGCGCACGCCCCAAGCCCCCCCCCCCGGCGCGCGTAAGTCGTTACGCGCCATATTAGTTACGCGCCATTGTAGTTGTGACCCTGTGTCCCACCTGCGAATATAGATTATGCGATACCTGCGAATATAGGGAAGAAGCATCTGCCCTGCATTCAATACGATTTTTGTAATTGACTTTCGTAATTTTTGGCGTTCAAAGAGCAACTATAATTGTCAAATTGCGTTCAAAAGCACTTTTTGAATCCCATTACAACTAATCATTCACTCGTTATGGGATTGCTGAACTTGAGTTTTTTTAACTGAAAGTAAGGAGCGATATTAAAACTTAAAACGAACAAAAATTACTCCGTATGTGAAAGGGGCTGTTCCCTCCTGAACGCCTCGCTCTTTACTCCAAAGTTTGACTCTTTCTCTCAACTCTACTTTTTAAAACGGTAAAAAACTTTAGCGTAAAGAGCGGCGTGTTGAGGAGGGAGCAGCCCCTTTCACATACGGAGTAATTTCTGTTCGTTTTAAGTTTTAATATCGCTCCTTACTTTCAGTTAAAAAAACTTGTTTTTTTATTTAATTTCTGAACGTTTTTGAATTAATGCATGTTTTGATTTTGCCTCTCCGCACATGAATAATTAAAACAAAATTTACTTATCAATTTATTTTTGTGGCTAAATGGCTTTCTTTTAGTTTTGACCAGACGATTTTGAGAAAAAAGGAGCGAAGGAGTAGGCTTAGTTACCCTCCAATTTTTTGGTTATTTAAAAGGCAACTAAAACTTTTAATTTCTTACGAACGTTTGTATTAATAAAATTTACGTAACTTACGAATTAACTTACGTAACGAACTTCTATATTCGTATGTTTTTATCACGTATATGAGCCCCCCCTCGTCAATACGTCGCTCTTTACACTAAAGCTTAAATTTTGTTCCAATTCCTTAATAATGACTCCTGAATCACAAAGGCCGTAGAATAAATAGTTGAAATTATTAAAATCACTTTAGCGTAAAGAGCAAGGTATTAGGAGGAGGTAAATCCATCATATGTGTAATAGTTTCTGTTCGATTTAACTTTTAATGCTGTTCCTTAATTTCACTTGAAAAAACCTTCTTCATATTTATTTTTTCATTGTTCTTTAACAAGTTAAAAAAAATCCTGCGCCCCCTTCATGGAAATTTTCTTTCCCCATGACAAATTCCTCCATGGAAAGTTCTCCCCGGCATAACCCCCTCCCTTCAACCCCTCCCCAACCAAAAAAATCCCCCTGAAAGAGTCTGTATAATTCCCAATAACCGTTACTATATGTAAACACTGGTCAAGGTTTGTAAGTTGCAGCCCCTCCCACGGGGACTGTGGGAGAGTAAGTCGTCCCGAAAGACACAGTTATTAGGTTTTTCGACTCTGCTGAGTAAACTGACTATCTCAGAATTTTGATCCGGTGACTTTGGGAAAAATATGAGCGCGGGAGGGGGCTTAGGTGCCCTCCAATTTTTTGGTCACTTAAAAAGGGCACTTTAACTTTTCATTTCCGTTAGAATGAGCCCTCTTGCGACACTCTAGGACCACTTGGTCGATACGATGACCCCTGGGGAAAAAACAAACAAATAAACACGCACTCGTGATTTGTCTACTGGCAAAAAATACGAAATTCCACATTTTTGTAGATAGGAGCTTGAAATTTTTGATACAGGGTTCTCTAATACGCCGAATGCGATGGTGTGATTTTCGTTAAGATTCTATGACTTTTAGAGGATGTTTCCCCCTATTTTCCAAAATAAGGCACATTTTCATTCAGTAATAAAATAAATCATTCAGTTAAATCACTACATACAAATGCTACAGGCGCATACACAGGCGCACGCAAATCACTACAGGCACATACCCCCCTTTTTTCGGGGGGAGGGGGGTAGCGGATAAAAGGATAAGGAAAAAAATTCGTAACAGTCATTAGTGGTGCATAGGGCGTCAACAATTGTCAACGTTTCGGTTGCCAGGTTTGTTTTAGAGGAGCAGGTAGCAACGGGAAACAAACCTGTCACCCAAACCCAACATTGTGGCAGCTGGGAATGAACCTGAGGTTCCGTATTGCCAAGCAGAGATCATTTCACTGCGAAATGATCTCTAAATCGAAAAAGAGTGAAAGTGACTTATCAAAAAATGAAAAAAAAAAAATATTCCAGCGAGCTCACAAGCCATACCAAAAACCGAAAAATAAAGCAACCAAGAAACGAAACCCGAAACCTGAAATACTTCACTACCTTTCTATTGTACAGATAAAAACAGAAATACTTCATCGTGATGGTGGAGACAAAATTAAAATCTGGAAGTTTCAGGACCATCCCAAGACTACAACAGAAAGTGTGAAAAATCCAAGACAAAAGTAAAAAATTAGCAAAGAAGAAAAGCCAAACAAAGAAACAAAATATATAAGACAGAGCCAAAATACAAATCTCTATCATGGTCGAAGCGATACCTGAAACTTAGCAAAGAGGGAATCACGCCCAGAGTAATCAAAAGCTTAAAAATGTGTTTAAAAAAGAACTACCTAGTGAAAAAAAACACCTATTTGTAGCTGGTTCAGGAATGGAAACTAATGCTTGGATTAATCTTAATAATAAATGTCATTTTGAAAACAGATTTAAAGAAAACGAGCCTGAAACCTCTCAAAATGGTGTAAGATTGAAATGTAAAGTACAGCATTGGAGTCATAATTGTCGAAAATCCCGTAGAGAAAAATTAGTGCCCCCCCATCCACCTTGAACAATAGGCAAAATATGTTGTTGTTTTTTTTATATATGTAGCACTGACATGACCTGTTTTTTCTTCCTTTTTTTGAGCTGTTAAGGCTAATTTGAAAGCTAATTTTTATGTCTATTCGCTTTCTATAAATTTATAGTTAAAAACACCATCATAAAGTGCAATATCCCCTCTCCCCCGAAAAATGCACTTAGGATGCCATGCTTTAACAGAAATGACCGGAAAGAATATAAAAGGTACCATCATAATTTCCATGGTTGAAAACACCAAACCCGATGTTTAAAATCCCTCTCTTGCATATACCCCTTACCAGCCCAATAATATTTTTAATAAATCGTCTAATGACTAACAGAACTAGAAGGCTGCTGGGATATCATAGAGAGCTGTTTAACGTCTCATCTAAAAGCTAATTTTTAAATCTACGGCTATTTATAAATTTGTCTAATAATGCCGCCATCAAGTGCCATACGGCACCAAAAATAGAAATTTTTACTGCCATATCTGGAATGGATAGGAAGCGTGAAATAATGCCGCATAATCTCAATGTTTGAAAACTTAAAACCTGAGATAGCAATCCCCCTCTTGCAGGGGCGTAGAGCCAGCATTTTTATTGGGGAGAAGAATTGTATTCGAGCGCTACTGAAGAAAAGTTACCATTTACCGAAGACGCTACTACGTTAAATTCAAAATATTACACAATACATAATAGACAATGAACACACATTAACTAAACGATAAAATTAAGTACTGGTGATCAAGTTTTTACTAAGATTATCAGCAATGAGCTCCCACAGGTGACAGTAGTATAGTTTTAAAAAGCTTTTGTTTTGACTAAAGTAAATGTCATCTAATTCGGCCTTTTTCAGCAGACTTCACCACTAATGTTGCAGAACCTATCCTCAGTTTACTTCCTCAACCTCCCATCCCAGCAAAGGAGTTTCTATCTTAGAGATGAACCAAGCACCATTCTAAGAGCCCCGTGTATTGTGCTATTCACTTGCACCCAATTTTGAATAGATTTTGACTCTTTAAGATTAAATTTGTTGTGCTAAACTTTTACTAAGCGTGACTCATTGAAATATTATTTATGAATTTTTATTAAATTGATTTAGTAGTGTGTTCGCTGCTTTACATTAATAAAAACCATTGAAATAAGCGGGTCACATAAAGCAAAAGCAACAGGATAATTCCAAGTTTTATTACATATAATTCCAAGTCTAATATTATATTGCAATACGAATCTTATGATATTTCAAAGTTAGACGAATGTACATGTAAAATAAACTTACAATTCACACAGACTTGTTACGAAAATTGTAGTCGTCTATGTTTTCTCTTCCAATTAACGACACAGTGCAAGCAAAGGTAATATTTCTTGCCCCGTGGTGTTACGGCTGTACGTCTTCAGCCATCGAAGATCAAACAGTTCGTGGTAACGAACTGTAGTAAGGAGCGACCCGGCTCAATATTAAACGAAACTCTAAAAAACGGAACTGCGATGCTAAAAGATATATCAAAAGAATCGGATTTTTATGCTGATTTTAAATATATAAGTTTCATCAAATTTAGTCTTTGTCATCAAAAGTTACGAGCCTGAGAAAATTTGCCTTATTTTGGAAAATAGGGGGTAACACCCCCTAAAAGTCATAGGATCTTAACGAAAATCACATCATCGCATTCAGCGTATCAGAGAACCCTATAGAAAGAATTTCAAGGTCCAATCTACAAAAATGTGGAATTTCGTATTTTTTGCCAGAAGACAAATCACGGGTGCGTGTTTATTTGTTTGTTTTTTTTTTCCCAGGCATCATCGTATCGACCAAGTGGTCCTAGAGTGTTGCAAGAGGGCGCATTCTAACAGAAATGAAAAGTTCTAGTGCCCTTTTTAAGTGACCAAAAAAATTGGAGGGCACCTAGGCCCCCTCCCACGCTCATTTTTTCCCCAAAGTAAACGGATCAAAATTTTGAGATAGCCATTTTGTTCCGCATAGTCGAAAACCATAATAACTATGTCTTTGGGGATGACTTACTCCCCACAGTCCCTGGGGGAGGGGCTGCAAGTTACAAACTTTGACCAATGTTTACATACAGTAATGGTTACTGGGTAGTGTACCGACGTTATCAGGGGGATTTTTTTGGTTTGGGTGTGGGGTTTAGTGGAGGGGGCTATATGGGAGGATCTTTTCCTCGGAGGATTATTTCATGGGGGAAGAGAAATTCAATGAAAAGGGCGTAGGATTTTCTAGCATTACTATTAAAAAAAACAATGAAAATATAAACATGAAAAAGTTTTTTCAATTGAAAGTAAGGAGAAGCATTAAAACTTAAAACGAACAGAGATTATTACGCATATGAGGGGTTCTAAAAATACTTTAGCATAATGAGCGAGGTATTTAGGAGCAGATAAATACTTCGCTCTTTATGCTAAAAATTTTTTTAAGTAATTTCAACTATTTATTCTACGGCCTTTCTGATTCAGGGGTCATTCTTAAAGAATTGGGACAAAACGAGATCTAGTGTGAAGAACGAGGTATTAACGAGGGGACGGAACCCCCCCCCCCCCATATATATAATCAAAAATATAAGAATATAAAAGTTTCTTACGTAAGTTAAGTCTTAAGTTACGTATATTTTTTACTAATAAAAACATTCGTTAAAAATTAAAAGATCTAGTTGCCTTTTTAAGTAACCGAAAAATTGGAGGGTAACTAGGCCTCCTTCGCCACCCTTTATTTCTCAAAATCATCTGATCAAAACTAAGAGAAAGCCATTTAGCCAAAAAAAAGAATTAATATACAAATTTCATTTTAATAATTTATGTCCGGAGAGCCAAAATCAGACATGCATTAATTCAAAACTTTCAGAAATTAAATAAAAAAACAAGTTTTTTGAAATGAAAGTAAGGAGCGACATTAAAACTTAAAACGAACAGAAATTACTCCGTATATGAAAGGGGCTTTTCCTCCTCGACACCCCGCTCCTTGCGCTAAAGTTTGATTCTTTCTCGCAACTCTACTTTTTAAAACAATAAAAAACAATAAAAAGGTCTTTCACACTACGAAGGATTCATAGGAAGTGTAAAGTACTGTTCAAATAGATCAAATATCAGAGGAAACACACATTTCAGGCATTTTTCAGCAAAAACAGATGCTCTTTCTGAAATGTTTTCGTTTTTTATATCTTCAACCCCGTAAAAACACTAGCTCAGACGTACAGCGTTCAAACTCGAGCTTAAAGTATTTACACATTAAAATTAGGACTACACTGTCTTTGTTCATTTTGTTTGCACCAAGCATCACACTTAAGTTGTTCAAAAAGTCCAAAATGTTTCTCTTTTAGCCTACTTTCAATCTCTGTAGTTATAATATCAAAAAACAGGATACAAGACTGTACTTTTTAAAAACTCTTGCGCTGTCTCGTATGAAACTATTGTACCCCTACCTAAATTTCACCAAAACTTTACGTTTCTGGGGCAATTCAGGACCTTTAAAACCACAATTATTTCCTAATTCTGAGCTGTGAAGGCAATCATAAAATGCCATATGACACCCAAAACGTGTACTTTTGTTAAAAAACTTGCTTTTTTATCTAATATTTATATTTAATATCTTAAATATTTAATACCTTTTTAATCTAATTCATGGGTTAAAACAAGAATGACGCATGGCAAAATACACGGGAAACATGTAATTTGGGTTATATATTTGCATACTAGAGGGGGGGGGGTAGACTATAGTCAGCTGCAGTCAAAATGTGTTAACTACAAATATTCTACACATTATAAAGTAGGTCTAAAAATTGTTTTTTAACATATTGCCTTCTCAACCGCCTCAATTCTATACTTATAAAAAATTTAAGGAGAGCGGCAATTTTTCTTCTTTTTTCCATGAAAATACTAAATACAAATTTATTTCTGAAATCAGGGAATGGGGGGAAAATCCAGGAGGCAAATACTCCCCCCTCCAGTGACTCAGCGTCTTAGGCTCTTAGATCTCTGTAGGTCTGAATTCCTTTGTCACTGCCTTATGGGATAGCCCAGACAAAGTATCAAATAATTGCTTGATCTAGCCTAAAACGCAAGATTAACATATCATAGTCTGATTCATATATTGAAAATAGTTGCTTGTTTCTCGCCATAATGTATTTCAAGCATTAGACCTGCCAACCAGAGAAAAATTCTCCCTGGTTGGTGTTACTCTGAGCTTATATAAGAAGTAGAAGACCTATTTCCTTGATGATAAGACTTCAAGGCGGTATATTTACATAAATATTAATGAGGAAGCGCAATGGACCACTATTTTTCATGTTTTTACATTAAAAACGGTTACTTAATTTAACTTAAAGCAACAGTTTTAAAGTTACTGAATGAATTATAGTTTTTCTTCAAATTATTAGGGGGCAGATCCCCCCCCCAAACGACGCCACTGCCCTCTTGTGTACTCTCCCTTCCATCCCCCAGGTAGGATTCAAAAATCGTGGAAGTAGTAGGCTACTGCTACATTATATGGAGACGCTCAATGGCTTATTTAAAACTGTTTATTACCTCTACGTGTTCTTTGAATTCCTCTCAATATCTCCATAACAAAGTGTCACGTGGCACCAAAAATAACATTTTTGGTGTAATCTTTGGAGTAGAAATGTTGGAATGCATGGAAAGGGTGCTATACTCATTCAATTAGTCGAAAAATGATAACCAGAGGCTTATAATCCTTTCTTTTCAGTGCTACCCCTCTCAGCCCCTTAAGCAGCCCACAAAAGAGAAAACCATAGCCTATAGCAGTCGGAAGTTTAAAAACACGCTTTAAAAAAAAAGAGCTGTCTAGTGAGAAAAATTACCGTTTACACCTGATTCAGAAACTATAACTATTATTTCAATTAATCTGAATAGTAAAAGCTTATTACGAAAAGAAATTTATAATCCTTTCAAGCAAGAGCCTAAAAACTTTCGAAAATGTTTTCACTTTGAGGTTTCGCAGTTGTCTCTTCTTTATTGTTTCTGGTTGAAACAACCATAGACTCATTTAGGGTAAAAACTTGAATTGATTTGTCAGGGCAAAGGCAATTAATTTTATATTTTATGCTTCATTTTCCAGCTCGAAAGACCTTAGGTTGTCAAACATTTAAATGATTAACCTTATGAATCCATTTACAAAATTAATGACAATTTGGCTGCTATTCCAGCTTTAAAAAATCTCCAAAAACACAAAAATTAATTTTTAAAAACTAACTTTTTTCAAGTACTTTGAAAACTTCTTCTTCATCTTTTCCAAAGTTTTTCCAATATTATTTAATAGAATTTTATATACAATCAATCTTCCAACATTTACTTTATACTTTTTTTTTATTTTTGTTTATTACCAAATCTTGACTTTATTGCTCAGTTCTGTTTCTCGTTTTTTACACTTTTTTAGAACATGATTTGAGTCCTGCTAAAATGCTGAAGACTAAGAAGAAACAATAACGACAATGTATTCTCTTATGGAGTAATATTTTAAATGGGATTTTTTTTTTGCTGTAATGCACAGAAAAATTACAATAGTAATAAAATATATTTTTGTAAATTGTATTAGCTATACATGTCCTAGCGAATCTAAAATTCGCTTAATGTTCTTCAGTTCCATAAAGGACGGTATCAGAGGCAACGGGCCCATGCGATTAAAATTGAAAGTGTTCTAGTAGCCTTTTAAACAGTCAAAGGTGATTGGATGGCAAGCAGCCCCCTCGCCCTTACGCCTATTCTCCCCAAATTCTTCCAATCAAAATTTTGGGATGACCATTTTGTTCAGAATAGTCAAAAATCAAATAACAATGCCTCTGGGGATGACAAAGCCCCCTGCGGAACCCGGGTCAAGGACTGTAATTAATGCCAGTTGCCCATTGTTAACATGTAATGTTTCTTATGGAAGGGGTAGTCGCACAAACTTTGGAGGGGGCTCATTCAATTGGAAAAAGGAAGTTCTAGTGCCCTTTTTAACAATCAAAAGTGACCGGGAAGCAACCAGCCCCCTCCCACGTCCTTTTTCCCCAAATGCATTCAACAAAAACTTTGAGATTTGAGAAAAGGGTATGTTGCGTCCTTTGCGCTTTTCTGGAAACTAAATATATTCCAAATACTTTCTTTTGTATTTGCAACATTGCAAAATAAACAAAGAAATTAAGGTGAAATAAAATATTGAACTGCTGAGTTTCCAGGAATTAATGCATTATATATCAAATATTCTGTTTATTTTTATTAGTTCTTTCCAGTCATCGTAATTATTATAATGATTTTCTATTTATTTGTCGTCGATGTTTTGAAAAACGAAAGCATAGAGTTTAAGATACATATAGTTTTCAATAAAAGGCAAATGATAAATTCAATAAAAGGCAAACTCCTGTTTGTAGTAATTTCTGTGCGTTTTAAGTTTGACCTGAATATTCAGTTTGATTTTACCCGTTTTAAGATTTATTTATTCATTTATTTATAAATTATTTATTCATACAAGATTTATATATTCATTAATTGTTGTTATCTCTATGTTTGCTATGCTTTCAATGTTCCTGATTGAAGTAAAAAGCGAAGATGAGACTTAAAACGAACACAAATTATTGCTTTACAATTTATGCAACACATATCGGCAACATTGGTTCAAATCAAACGACTCGAGACATTTCCCTAAATGGTACTTGTGTCTTTTCCAGTACGCACTCGCGAATTTGAATCTGCAGATCAGACAATAACCGGTTTATACCAGTCAGTGCTCGAAGAAAATTAGGTAAGCCTCAGTTGAAATCTACGTTTTAGGTATATTTTTATTAAATATTTAATATACAGGACTTGTATTTTGGTTGGAGTAGGTTATGTTGTGTATTTAATATAATGCATTCTGTGCGCCCCCCCCTCTCTACCATAGTTCTTTGTTGTAGTTTCCATAATGTTGTTACTAAAGAATTGTATTTTCGTCATATTTTGGTATATTTCATTATGCTTAACCTAACTTCACTTCTCAAGTGTGTACTGGATACTACACAAGTATCCCCTAAACTTTATAATTAAATTCATGGCCAGTGAGAGACTGCTGTGAACCTTATAAAATAGTCTTTTATCATACCTCTCAACTAATTTAAAGTAAAGTCTCTGTAAAAACTTGCCGCCGGCTCCAATAACCAAGAGTTCACCGCTGTTGTACGTCGTGGTCACTTTTTAACGGTTGCCACTGAGGAGGCAACCGGTTGAACTGGAGACGAAACCTGGGTTTCACATATCACGCCTAAATCGAGGCAACAGAACATGGAATGGAAATACACACACTCCCCTGAAAATTTGAAGGCCGAACATCGTCTCTCCAAGCGCAAAATCATGGCGTCGGTGTTTGGGAATAGGCATGGTGTTTTTTTTTTGGTCGACTTCATGCAACGGAGGAACCACTATCAACGCAGAAGCATACTGTCTAATCCTCAGAAAGCTCCGCAGAGCGATTAAAAAAATAAAAAACTTGGCATGCTGACAAAGGAAATTGTCCTTCTTTATGACAATGCAAAACCTCACACTGCTGGTCAGACCCGTCATTTGTTGGACAGTTTTGGCTGGGAAGTTTTAGATCACCTACAATACAGTCCTGATCTTGCACTGAGTGATTACCAGCCGTTTCTCCACCTCAAGCAACACCTCAGTGGCAATCGTTATGATCAATGATCATGACGATGTAAAAACGGAAGTGAATTTCTGGTTGGCGGAACAGGCGGCAAGCTTTTATACAGAGGTTATTTCAAAATTAGTTGAGAGTTATGATAAGTGTTACAACAAACTTGGCAACTATGCAGTAAAATAGAGAAAGTATGTACTTTTCGAAAATAATTTTACATTTTTTGAATAATCATTCGTTGTGTACTTTTGATCAAATGAACCTTAATTTAAAAAAAAACACGCCTCGTAATACTAACAACTCACTGCAGCACCAAGCCACCTAAGGCCAACGCAGCTACACACGCTCCTCCTCCATCCCAATCCATTCAAAGCCTTCCTCTTTACACCTTTCCAAGAAGTCCGTGCTTCCTTTAAATCATTACTTATGACATCCTCCCTCCCCATTCGGGGACAATCGAATGGGTTTACACCCCCGAGGACCGTGAAAAACTAATTGGCTATTTTAGAATTTGCAGTCCCCGTCATTTTGACCCTCTTCGGGTAAAAATCGATGTTTTGTGGCAAAAAAAAAGGCAAATAACATTACTTTACTGTGGCATGATTTTTTTATTAGTTACAAAGATCATCATCTGCTGAGAGTTTATCAACAGCCACTGTGGCATCATCATTGAAATCCATGGTATTACCAGCTGACGACTTATGAATAAACACGGAGCTCACTGCAGCAATCACGTCCAACTATGAACCTTGATCTGCATACTATGGAGAAACTTTTTAAGATGGCGGGCTTAAAACTTTGTCCTAGAGTTTTAGACCATAAAAAATTGAATGGCTACGTCAAATTTCTATTCCCTGGCATTTTGATTCCTTTGGATAAAATTAACGTTCTTGGGCACAAAATGGCAGAAAAGGCTACTTTGTTATAGTATGATCTCCCTGTGCATAGTTTTCGAACATGATGATTCGAATAGTGTACTTTCCATTTCAATTTGACGGCATTTCTGAGGGGCTTTGGGTTGTTTTTCTCAAAATTACCGTGAAATTGTTTTTGCAATAAACCATTGCTTTAATATCAGCAAGAAAATTAGTTACTATTTCTAAATCAGCTTCAAATGGCCATTTTATCTTACTTTGCTTTTATAACACGTTTTTAAAGTTTTGGTCAGTATAGGCCGTTGTTCATTCTTCACTATGCTGCAGCTATCGCTGCAACCATGATCCAAAGATACCTTCTATGAAGTTATTCTACAGACCTGCCAGGGGAAAAAAGGTTTTTAATGAATTCTACCACCATCAGTTCGTCGTAAATACAAGTACCTATATTTAGGAGTTTCACTTTCCATTGGTACCGTTCTGAAAATATTATTTTATCCTTTTCTGTTTCTCTTCCAGGGTGATTGCACCAAACCAGTGGTCCTAAAAGTCGGGGCTATAAACATGGAGGCTTTACGTTGCGTTCTATTTCAAAACGAAAATGATGCTGTTTAAGCCTGATATTTGTACTTAGTCACTTCAAAACTCTTAAATAACAGCTTTGGTCGAAATAACATATTATGTATAACAATTACATTTACAGGATTTTGCCTTAGGACAATCATGTTGAAACCTTAGACTTAACATCATCACTAAAAACCCGATGTGTTCATTCCGCCTTGGGTACAGATATATATTTATTCTGACTGCCAGGAAGTCGTTGAACGGACGGGGGTGTGAAGTGGAGAATTTTGTGGACGAAGAGCTTTGACAGAAAGAGTTAGACTCCCTCAACAGCTATATATATGGGACTCTCCCTTAATATTGAAGGGGGGAGGGGTCTCTTTTAATATTAGTTCGAACCTGTTTCTTTAGATTCTTGAAGGGGTAGGGATTTTTGTCATTCTACTGCTCTGAGCATTTAAGCGCTGATTAACTAATAACAGATCGGGTAGCCGCCTGACTCCTGTTATATACTTTGTCTCTAATATTGATTGACTCCCTGGTATTGGAGCTGCTTCTAGATTATAAAGCTTAGATAGTTAATATGCCTAGTAGATATCTCCGGGGTATCAATTCACCCCCTGTGACTAATCAAATGACTTAAAAGTTAAAGAATTGAGTATAAAACCGATATCCGATTGTCCAATCTTTTAATTAATTAATCGCTAATTTAAGATTATTTTATATTGAAACACGAAATTTTAGAAACTAAACAGCTTTATTTTGCTAGTCAGACAAGGAGTACGCTAATCTATTCATCAAATTCATGAAAAATTCTGTTTGAAAAAGACGCATTTTTGATAGAATATTGAATACTTTAAGGCTATAAATGCGATAGGCATATCAGCAAACAGATTATATAGGATAGAACCAATCCCCAAAGACTGAACTAAAACATAAAAATTGTCACTCAGATATGCAGTTTTTTCTAAATTCTGTTGTTCCACTTTTAGAAAACACTACAAATCTACCTTCGCTTCAGAAATGGTACACAACTATTCAGGTAAGAAAAGAAGCGTTGGCTATTAACTTTACTACTAGGCTAGTCTAGTCAAAATGACATACATAGTCTTGACAAATGTACAGTGATAGAATTTGAAGTCCATACACATAGTCTTTAACCACAAAGATAAATTATTCACAGACAGATTCTTAAAAACTTATTCCTGGTTTTTAATAACCAGTCTACGCAGTCTGTGATAGTGCATCGATCTTTGATAAGAAAAAGCGGAAAATTGTTCCGTTTTTCAAAAAAATTCTTATAATTAAATTTCCAGTAGATAAACAAAAAAAAAACTATTGCTCAAACATCTATTCATTATTTACCCTAGCTACGATATGCTATGGCAACATTGGTTGCAACAAGCTCTATTTCTTCGATAAGCTGATAATGAAAATTCAAGTTTTTTCGAATTTAGCTTTGAAGCTGGTTTATGGTGTGAATTATATCTTATGTTTATTGCTATTATCATTTTTTTTTTTTTTTACTTAGCTTTACATTGCTAACAGTCTTTCATCTTGCAAATAGGAAACATTTGGAATACTTGCATGAAGGCCATCTATTTATCCATGGACAATAATTGATGTTTTCAATATTCTTCTGTCACAAATTCGCTATATGCAAATTCTTGAGGTTTAATTTCTTTATTTGATTGATTTTCCTACATCTTAATGTGTTGGTTATAGAAACCTGGAAGGAGCCTTCTTCAGTTGGTAATTGAAACTTCTGGTGCCCACTTTACGGCTCAAAAGTGATTAGAAGCAGAGGATAGTACAAAAGAGCGGCCATCTTTTGATCTTGGATGTTCAATTGGCTTGAAATGTTCCCTGTTCTAGGAAAACAGCATATTTTTTGTGGAATGGAGGGGGATAGTATGTAGAAATATCAATTAATGTATCAATTTGATATATCCTTTATATATATAAAAAAAAAACGTTTTGATATTTAGTTCCCTGAAACTGGGCCCCAAGAAAGGGCCGAAAACTTTCTTTCCAAGGAGCTTGATCTTACATCTGTAGGTTCATGAGCCAATATAATCCTAGTTTACAAGAAAAATAGGTTATGGCCACGGGAACCCAAACACTTTCTTTAAACGGCTTGAAGCGTATATCTGTAAGTCCTAGTCCCAAGCCAATCCCATAACACAAAAACACTTATTTGTTCGCCCAAAGATTGGGCAAAAAGAGCTAGAACAATTTCCTTTTCCAATTAGCTTGATGCTTAAACCACAGGTTCCTAACCCGAGGGGATCCTTGTGTACAAAAGAAATTTAGGTTGAGGGCTTGGAGTCCTTTATAAGGGCCCAAAAACTATTTTCTTTATTTGCTCGAAACTTCTTTTCACAGAATATTGGGACTAGGGACCCAAATACTAAAAACAAAACTTGAAAAAATCTAATGACTCCCAAATGTTAAGGCCCATGACAGGACTCCAGTCTTTTGGACCCCAATTTTGTGGGGAGGAAGAGGGTAGTAGGCTCTGTGCCACAAGACTTTTGGGCTCTGATTGATTTGGAACCTATACCGCTAAGTCTCAATGTACAAAAAAAAAAAAAAATAATAATACTGGTTTGCCCAAAATGGGGCTCAAAAACGGACCAGGCCACTTTTTTTTTCCAAACCACTTGAAATCTACATCCGTAAGTCACAGGATTAATGGAACGCTGATATAAAACAGTTTTTTTTAGGTTATAGGGACATGCCTCCTATCCCAACAATGAAGCCAAAACCAGGTAACATAACTTATTTTCAGTCAGTATGAAACTGATCAGTAATTTCTTGGGACAAGGAAAATCCAATGCACAAAAAATGAAAAAATATTGGTTCGCCAGAAAACTAGATCCCAAAAAGAGCCGATGAGTTTTGTCTTTTTATAGCTTGAAACTTATAAACATACGTCCCTGGGTCAAGATGACCCCAATGCACAGAAAAAATAACTTGGAAACGGGCGACAAACTGAAAACCTATTCGGCCAACCGGAAAATGGGCCAATATTTTTTTTAATCTTCCAGGATCCAGAGTAGTTACAATCACCACAGACCAAAAAGAGTCGTATCACCTCATGCCAAAAGACTATAAGATTCTTAGCGTCTGAAAACGAGCTCACAGGTATCGTGTCTTAGGTGTTCTTAAATTGCATCCATGAATTCTTGGGCCATGTAGCAGTGGCGGAATTTCACCAAAACCCTAGGGGGATAGGCAAAGTTGGAGGCAATTTTCCCAAATCAAGTGAAAATGACAGTGAAAATGAAAAACGAGCCATATAGTAGGCTACCCTAAAGGCAAAGATATAATAAAGAAAACTGAACCATTTCTCTGGATGCTTGAATCATGCAGGCTTATCTTAGTTTTGACAAGACGTTTGAAGAAACTAAATTTCAGCCAGGGGGCAAACTGGGGTCTGGAGGGGCATTTACCCCCTTTTCCCAAAGAAAATTACGCCCCTACCATGTAGAACCCACTGCACAAAGATTTGAAACTAATTTTGACTGGACTGATACGTGTTGCCCGAAATAGGACCAAAATTCCATCTGTGCTTGTCTTGAAACTTGCCGGGCAATTTTTTTCCTCTTGTTTGCTTAAGCATATAATGTATGTAGACTGGACCGGGAAGATCAATTGGTCGAGCGAACGAAGCCTTAATACTTCGAAAAAAAAATTGTTTGCAGCAATACAAGACAAAGAAAATTTGTGTTTTTTCTCCGATCAGCTTGAAACCTAGAATGCGTGTATCAAGGGCCAAGTGAACTTTAATGGAGAAGAAAAAATGTGTTTGCATTTATTCCGCGATAGCAGAAGTCAGTCCTATTTTTTTCGTCTTCGATCAACTTTTAATTTACAGAGAATGTAGACTAGCCATTGGAGGGTTTAAGGGGGTAGTAGCTTCAACTTTAAATATGATAATTTCTGTTTGTTATAAGTCAGGACTATTTATTTTTATCTATGGTCGATTCGTGTTTCATTTGTTCATCCGTGGTAATTTCTGCTCGTTTTAAGTATGAATTATTATTTGGTTTCATTTCTACTCGTTTTGTAACCTTTATTGTTATTCGAAAAACTTTTTCTTTTTAATTATCGTAAAAACGGACTAATCCTGTCCACTTATCTATTAAACTTTCAAACCTTTGCGAAGTTATTCTTTTTTTTTTACTTTTAATTGACACTCGGCTGGTAAATAAAACTTGCAAAAATATGCCACTATAATAGTCTCTAGGTAAATCCATGGCAACTAAACATTAGTGTCAAGACTATAAGCAAGTAGATCAAAAGTAAAGTTCTTATGGGCGGTTCGTTTGATGTTAAGAGACAAACATTAATTAATGATCAAAAAATTCTGCAGTTATTTATTTTTTTTAACAACTTCAAACATGCGGTGTGACAGAGAAAACAAAGGCTTGATAAATATTTGTTTTTCTCTTGCATAGGTTCATGTATTTAGTGAAACAGCAGGTCGTGATAGGCAATAAAAATTAGAAAATACTTGTTTTTACAATGACTTCGCGTTTCACACTCTTGAATAATAAGAATTTATGGTCAAGCCGACGAAACTGTCTTCAAATATATTAAAGGCAAAAATAGCCGACCCATACTAGGAGTTGCATGAAAGCAGTTCGTCCGGCAAGCGACTGAAACCCATTCTCTAGCCACAGTGCGGAGTTGACCCACCACCCCCTATTTATGTTCACTAGCGCCAAAGGCATCCCCATTAAAAAAAAAATCCATAGTAGTAAATATGAAATTTTAGAAAGATGGAGGGAGATGAATTGATCTGTTGTTAGAATTAATACTTAAAGATTTTATTCCTAAAGCAGGTAAATCGTCTTTACCCTATCCCACCAATTATATGTAACTGCTTGATGACACTAAGAGACCTGGGATACACGTTTTACTGGATACAGTAGGCATCAATGGTACTGAAATTCAGTTAAACACATGTGGGCAGTGGCGAAAGACAGGGTTTAAAATTGAGGGCTATTTTATGCATAATCCAACAAAAATGGAATTTTGATTCCATATGTACGTCAAAATAATCTGAATTTATGCTGACACAAATTCACTAATTTTAAACTTACCGCAAAAGCCTAATTTTTAGAACAAAAAATTTCATAGCAAACACTTTTTTGAAAAAGTATTGCAGACACTTTTTTGGAAACTGAGCCAGTCTTGAAGAAAGTAATATCATGTACTTCAAAACGTCTGACAACCGTAAAACAGAGGTTTCAAGGTGGTATCTACAAAAGAACAAAGATTCGTGTCTAAATGAAAATGATTTTCAAACACGCGTCTTTGTTTGACTTTAATTTTTTTAAAGGGGTGATCATATCAAATCAGCAATCTTAGATTATCGAGAGAGAGGTCATTCGAACGTAAATTTGAACAACTAGCCCTATTAAACAGTAAAATAGCGCCAAAATAAAGCGCTGATTCCGGGCATTTTGTCCCACAAAGCTATCGTTCTGGCCAAAATAGAGTCAAAATGTTGTTGAGCAGAAGTTTGGAGACAAAGAATCGGTCTAGTATTACCAAATAGAAGCTTAATAACCTTCCAGTTTCAGATACATTACTGGGAGGTTGTTCGTATTCTTGGAAATATTCGTATCTAGAGACCATTCGTTCTCAAACATATTAAATCGTTTGAAGAAGAAGAAATCGCTTGAGAGACAAGAGAGAGATTCACCCCGCGTCCAAACCGACCCCAATCTCCCCTGTGTCGGAGCCCAGCGATATGATCCATTTGTTTTATGGTGAGGATGAAATCTCATAGGCTACTACAATTAAATTCCTTGGAGTGTTCACTGATTCTTTTTTGACATTTAAAACCAATATAGCACACACGCGTTTAATCATTTTGAGACAAATTTTAATGTTAAACCGTGTCAATTCAGTATTATCACCTGATGTTATGCTTAATCTTTATTTTGCTTTTGTGTTTCCTTACCTTTCTTGTTGCTGCTCTGTTTGGGGAAATACCAACAAATCTACCCTTCACTCTTTTCAGACAGCCCAGAACAGAGCATTAAAGGCTGCATTTCGCCTTCTTCGACTATACCCTTCTACCGACCTTTATGCAGATACAAATCTTGATACACTTGATATCCTTATTGCCTAAAATAATCTTCGCCTAGCCTTTTCAGGTTTCAATGGTCTGTTATCTTACGTTCTCCAGCGATACTTTATCAACTCGTCGTCATCAAGTAAGTACCCTTTATCGCAAAGTAGTTTTTCTCGAAAGTTATCTACTCTAAAGTGTTCATCCACAGCTGCTAAGAAATCCCCAATTTACTTTTCTATTTCTTTATGGAATTCAGTGCCATCCGATACGCTTTTTATTTTAAATTGATGGAATTAATTCCATAAAACATTTGAATTTAATTTTATTATGTCCTTGTAATGTGTATTTGGTCTGGTTGTTTCTCTTTCTCTTATTTTTTCTCTTATTTTTTTCTTTTTTTCTTTACATGTGTATGAAATTTATTTATCTTTGATAAAATGTGATAAATGTGATAGATCTCCCAACAAGTTAACTTCAGTGGATCTTGTTTTACATAGCGTATTATTTGCTGTATAGTGTATTTAGTATTTGATAAAAGATCTATCTATATATCTATATATATAAAAATAAGTTGTCTGTGTGTGGATCTGTGGATCAGGTGACGTCATGTTTGTCCGCATATGACGTCTGAATTATTTTACACTAATACAAAAGAAGAAAAAAACTAAAAAAGGTAAAAACTACAAAAAAAACTAAAAAGAAAAAAAAAACTAAAAAAGCTAAAAAACTAAAAAAAACTAAAAAAAAGGTAAAAATCTAATAACTAAAAAAAAACTGAAAAAAATAAAAAAAGGCAAAAACTACAAAAAAAATAAAAACTAATAAAAAAACTAAAAAAGCTAAAAAACTAAAAAAACTAAAAAAAAACTAAAAAAAGGTAAAAAACTAAAAAAAAGGTAAAAATCTAATAACTAAAAAAAACTGAAAAAAATAAAAAAAGGCAAAAACTACAAAAAAAATAAAAACTAATAAAAAAACTAAAAAAGCTAAAAAACTAAAAAAACTAAAAAAAAACTAAAAAAAGGTAAAAAACTAAAAAAAACTAAAAACTAAAAAAGAAAAAAAAAGGAAAAAACTGAAAAATAAAAGAGAAAAAGAAAACTAAAAAAATATGAATAAATATATATAAAAATAAGTTGTTTGTGGGTTATGTCTGTCTGTCTGTCTGTCGAGTGACGTCGTGTTTGTCCGCATATGACGTCTGAATTATTTCACACTAATACAAAAGAAGAAAAAAAACTAAAAAAGGTAAAAACTACAAAAAAAACTAAAAAGAAAAAAACTAAAAAAGCTAAAAAACTAAAAAAAACTAAAAAAAGGTAAAAAACTAAAAACTAAAAAAAAACTGAAAAAAAACTAAAAAAAGGCAAAAACTAAAAAAAACTAAAAACTAATAAAAAAAACTAAAAAAGCTAAAAAACTAAAAAAACTAAAAAAACTAAAAAAGGTAAAAAACAAAAAAAAAACTAAAAACTAAAAAAGAAAAAACTAAAAAAAAGGAAAAAACTGAAAAATAAGAGAAAAAGAAAACTAAAAAAATATTAATAAATATAAAAAATATAAATATAAATATAATATAAATTAGCAATGAACAAAGCACCGAGACACAAATGACGACCGGGACACAGGGAGTATAAATGACGACCAGGACATAAGTAAAAAAAAAAAAAACTAAAAAAATGGTAAAAACTACAAAAAAACTAAAAACTAATAAAAAAACTAAAAAATCTAAAAATCTAAATAAACTAAAAAAGAAAAAAAAGAAAAAAGGAAAAAAATAAAGGAGAAAAACAAAACTAAAAAACGAATGTATATACAGACCGGGACACCGGGATACAAATGACGACCGGGACACAGGGAATATAAATGACGACCGGGACACAGGGACACAACTACAATGGTGACGCCGGGGGGCACAGGGGGATATAAATGACGACCGGGACACCGGGACACAAGGAATATAAATGACGCCCGGGACACTCAAAGAGAAATCACAGACTGGAACATCGGGACACAAATGACGACCGGGACACAGGGAATATAAATGACGACCGGGACACAGGGACATAACTACAAAGGGGACGCCGGGGTGCACAGGGGGATATATAAATGACGATGGCGACTCAGGGAATGGTCGATTAGCAATCACCATCAACAAAGCTCAAGGGCAATCATTAGAATCATGAGGTATAGATCTGAATACGGATTGTTTTCCCATTGACCATTATATGTTGCATGTTCAAGAGTCGGTAAACCTGACAATCTATTTATATGCACAGACAATGGGACAGCAAAGAATGTTGTATATTCGCAAGTTTTACGTAGTTAAAAACATATATATATATATATATATATATATATATATATATATATATATATATATATATATATATATATATATATATATATATATATATATATATATATATATATATATATATATATATATCTATATTCACAGGTGGGACATAGGGACACAACTACAATGGCGCGTAACTAATATGGCGCGTAACGACTTACGCGCGCGGGGGGGGCTTGGGGGGGGGCGCGAAGCGCCCCCACCAACTAGGTGTTGGGGTGGCGCGAAGCGCCACCCCAACAGCTAGTATATATATATAAACTAGCTGTTGGGGTAGCGCGAGTGCCAACCCAACACCTAGTTGGTGGGGGCGCAAAACTTGCGTATATACAAAATTCTTCGCTGTAATTGTCCATGGGAAAAACAATCCGTATTCAGATCTATACCTCATTATTCTAATGATTGCCCTTGAGCTCTGTTGATGGTGATTGCTAATCGAACATTCCCTGTGTCCCCGTCGTCATTTAATTTCTCTTTGAGTGTCCCGGTCGTCATTTATATTCCCTGTGTCCTGGAGTCCCGGTCGTCATTTGTCTCCCGGTGTCCCGGTTTGTAATTTCATCAGTTGACAAACATGACGTCAGTCGACAAACAACTTCATGACGACATACCGCTCAATCCTTATAATGACGTTAGCCGACAAACATGACGTCAGTCGACACACAAAAATGACGTCAGTCGACAGACACACAAACAAAAAACTTATTTTTATACATATAAGATATAAAGATAAGTTGTTTGTGTGTGTCTGTTGACTGACGTCATGTTTGTGTGTCGACTGATGTCATTGTAAGGATTGAGCATTATGCTGTCATGAAGTTGTTTGTCGACTGACGTCATGTTTGTCGACTGACGAAATTACAGACCGTGACACCGGGACACAGGGACACAGGGAATATAAATGACGACCGGGACACTCAAGAGAAATTATAGACTGGGACACCGGGACACAAATAACAACCGGGACACAAATAACAACCGGGACACGGGGAATATAAATGACGACTGGGACACAGGGACACAACTACAACGGGGACGCCTGGGGGCACAGGGGGATATATAAATGACGACCGGGACACAGGGAATGTTCGATTAGCAATCACCATCAACAAAGCTCAAGGGCAATCATTAGAATAATGAGGTATAGATCTGAATACGGATTGTTTTTCCCATGGACAACCCGGACACAACTGACGACCGGGACACAGGGAATATAAATGACGACCGGGACACTCAAAGAGAAATTACAGACTGGGACACCGGGACACACATGACGACCGGGACAGGGAATGTTTGATTAGCAATAACCATCAACAAAGCTCAAGGGCAATCATTGGAATAATGAGAGAAATTACAGACGGGACACAAATGACGACCGGTACACCGGGACACAGGGAAAATAAATGACGACCGGGACACTCAAAGAGAAATTACAGACTGGGATACCGGACACAAATGACGACCGGGACACAGGGAATATAAATGACGACCGGGACACAGGGACACAACTACAAAGGGACGCCGGGGGGCACAGGGGGATATATAAATGACGAACGGGACACAGGGAATGTTTGATTAGCAATCACCATCAACAAAGCTCAAGGGTAATCATTAGAATAATGAGGTATAGATCTGAATTCGGATTGTTTTCCCCATGGACAATTATATGTTGCATATTCAAGAGTCGGCAAACCTGACAATCTATTTATATGCACAGACAATGGGACAGCGAAGAATGTTGTATATTCACAAGTTTTACGTAGTTAAAAACATATATATATATATATATATATATATATATATATATATATATATATTCACAGGTGGGACACAGGGACACAACTACAATGGCACGTAAATAATATGGCGCGTAACGACTTACGCGCGTGGGGGGCTTGGGGGGCGCGAAGCGCCCCCACCAACTAGGTGTTGGGGTGGCGCGAAGCGCCACCCCAACAGCTAGTATATAAATAAAAATAAGTTGTTTGTGTCGCGACTGATGTCATGTTTGTGTATCGACTGACGTCATGTTTTGGTGACTGACGTCAGTATAAGGATTGAGAATTATGCCGTCACGAAGTTGTTTGTCGACTGACGTCATGTTCGTTATGACGTCAAAGGCTTTGTATATGACGACATTATAAGTATATAAGAAGGCCTTTCAAAGAGAAATTTTTTATATAGATCTTAAAATGACAGAAGAACCTACAATGGCAGAAGAAACAGCCGAGGAAGCTGCTCAAAGAGCTAATACCAAATGGCTTGCGGCTAATAGTGAAAGTAAGAAAAGAAAGCGTGCCGAGGAATCACAACAACAGCGTGAAAACAGGCTTGCGGCTAATAGAGAAAGTATGAAAAGAGAGCGTGCCGAGGAATCACAAAATCAAAGAGAAATTTTTAATATAGATCTTAAAATGACAGAAGAACCTACAATGGTAGAAGAAACAGCCGAGGAAGCTGCTCAAAGAGCTAATGCCAAAAGGCTTGTGGGCTAATAGAGAAAGTAAGAAAATAAAGCGTGCCGAGGAATCACAACAACAGCGTGAAAACAGGCTTGTGGCTAATAGAGAAAGTGGCTAATAGAGAAAGGCTTGTGGCACAAGAGCAACCTGAAACAACCTAGACAGCGAGAGTCAAAACGTATCAAAACTGAAAATGATAGCAATGATGATTGGGTTTGGGATTTTGACTTGGATAAGGTCATCAATGCCTACCAGATTTTAGTTAAAAAAACAAAGGTTCGGCGATATGTATTTCATAGTCACGAAAGACAAGTCAAGGTAAAACAAACCAAACAACTTGAAAGTGATACTGATGATAAAAAGAAAACGAAGTTGAAAGGACTATCGTTTCCTAGTTGCAACATCTTTTCCACATAAATAATAATTTAGTGCTTCTGTTCAAAACAGCAATCGAATTGATGCATCAACGAAGTGGCAATCGTTATGGTCGGTGATAAGTATATGACGTCAAAGGCTTTGTATATGACGTCATTATAAGTATATAAGAAGGCGCTTCAAAGAGAAGTTTTTATTAAACTCATCGATGCTACGATGCCCTACAATATCCTATCGTTTTTTTGGGATGGAGCCGACGGCTATCACTTCAATATTAAATTGATAAATCCAGCCACTAACAAAAAAATGGATAAGAAATGCAGAGCAATGAAATATTATGCCTACAGATTAATGATTCGTCTTTTATTACATTTATATATAATCCATATTGGGATTAGATACAACAGCTTTTACATCCTGGACAATCGCCGGTTCATAGACATGACATTACGGCCCGTGTCTTCCGGCAAAAGTTGCTCTCCTTCATATCCTACAGAGTTATGGGAGAAATACAAATCGCAAATGGCCGAGAATATACTCCACCGAATACGGCTAGACAGGTCAGATATGACCTTGGACTTTACAACAGAAATTTATAACTGCACTTTAGTTATGATTGAAGATTTGTGCTTATCTATTGCAAACAAACTTCTCAAGCATTTGGGAATGCCTTCACCTAATCGTACTGCTTCTATTTCTATTTGTAGAATGGGATCGTGAACAAAGTTACAACACAATTGATCTATTGTCGTATGTTACAGACCGGGACACAAGGAATATAAATGACGACCGGGACACTCAAAGAGAAATTACAGACGGGGACACCGGGACACAAATGACAAGCGGGACACAGGGAATATAAATGACGACCGGGACACTCAAAGAGAAATTACAGACCAATATACCGGGACACACGGAATATAAATATTAAATAAATTAATGAATGATTGCGTCATTCCTGATAAATCCATCAAGACACGCAAGATTGCGTTAGCATCAACTCCAATGACGTAAAATGCACCTGCATCTCCTAGAAAATATTTTCTATGACGCAATTAACACCTGCTGGCTGTCAAGAAATGACGGAATAGGGCTCTCATGGAATCCAGGGATAGGGCTCTCATAAAAACCACGGAGGGGGCACTACCCCCTAAATTCATTCGATAGAAATTTAAAGACATCCATTTTGTTTACAATAGTCGAATGATCATATAAAAAGGACTTTGGGGTTGAAACAACCCCTCAGAACCTGGAGGCAAGGTTTGTAAGTTATGCCCAGGGGGCATATAAGGTTTCCATGGCAGGGGTGGTCGTATAGACTCTAGAAAAGGCTTATTTAATTGGAAACTTGAAAGTTCTAGTTCCCTTTTAAGAGTCAAAAGTGATGGAGGGTAACTAGCCCCTCCCCCCGGACACCCTCTTTTCCTTAATCGCATCTGATCGAAATTTTGGGACATGTATTTTCTTCAGCATTGCTAAGAGGTCCATTAATTATCCCTTTAAAAATGTTATCCATCCCAGCCCTGAGGGCAAGGGCTACCAATTCGTTCATTGTTTACTTATAATATATGCTATTAAGAAAGGTATGCATGTTTGGCCTTTACTTTCCAAAAAGACAAAGAGCGTTCGGGTGAACCTTTCAGAGAATGTTGAAGGAAGTTTTGAACTAAATCAAAACACTTTATGTGTATACGGGTTGTCAAAAAGGCTTAACTCAGGAATGACTAAGTATATTAATTTGGAGCTTACAGGAAATGACAAGGGAGATGATCAGTTGATCATCTCCCACCACAACTACTGCTACCACTGCTACTACTGCTACAATCATACTACATTATCAAAAGACACTACTTGCGTACCCATGGTCAAAAGAGCGTGTCTAAAGATTGAATTTGGGCATTAAGTTTGAACTTTCAGAGAATGCTTAAAGAGGCAGATCAATTGACCAAAAGGCAATATGTGCACGCTACTACTAATACTACTACCGCTAACACAGCTGCATTTATTACTTCTTCTATAACAACTACTTGCAAAGCCAAAAGCATTAAGATGAAAATTTCTAGAAGTATATGAATATACAGGTTATCAAAAGGATGTAAAGGATAAAAAGGACTAAGCTGAAACTTCCAGGGCTTGATGACAGGAATGTTGAACTAACCAAAAGGCAATAGGTTAATGCTACTGCTGCTACTAGTTCTAGTGCTATAACTATTAATGCTACTAATGGTAATACTACTATTGCCGTAACCACTATTACAAATATGCCTAAGGGTGTGAAGGTGAAATTTTCAGGGAATTTCGAAAGGGGAAGGTAGACCAAATGACAAAATGCCGTATGTATGCAGGTTGTCAAAAGGGTGTATCAGCAACTCCTTAGAGACAGTGTGGTGTGTGAAGTTGAAACTTGCAATGCTTGTTGTGGGGGAAGTTGAACTAACCAAAAGACAATATTTGCATTCTATTGCTGGTTCTAATCAGACTGCTGCTGCTACTAATATTACTAGTTTGTGGTACTACTACTGGCACTAAAGCTAAGTTTATTTCTGTTAATTTTACTGCTGTTACTACTGTTGCTACAACTATTACTGCTGGTACTACTACTACAACTACTGCTACTAAAGCTATGGATATTAAGGCGAAAAATTTGGAAAGTATTGAAACAAAATCGGAACAGACTATGCCCACGCAGGTTTTCAACAGGACGTATGAGTAACGCTTTGGGAACGGTTGATGGTGTTAAGTTGAAACTTTCAGCGGGTATTGATAGGGATCTTGAAGAAACCAAAGGTGCTATGCACATACTGCTAGTACAACTATTGCTACTGCGCAAGCTGAGGGTATTGTATTGTACTAAATCAAAACGAACTGTGAATCTATAGATTTTCAAAAAGGGGACAAAACAATAGCTCAAGAACGGCTTACTTTATTAAGTTAAACCTTTGAAGGGAAAAAGTGCAAATTAAGTTCTGGTCTTGAGAAGGCTTGTGGGTTGTCAACCCTACTCATATAAATTTTTGGATAATTATGAGTTTTACTCGTTTATTTATGATAATTTCTGTTCGTTTTGGGTTTCTTTCACTTACTGATTTTGATTTGTGGTAGATTTTCACGCTTGGAAGATTGTTTGACTTTATTACTGCTCATTTTCGGTTTAATAAAACTGTTTTAAGTTTCTTTTAAATACTTGTTTTATGGATTTTTTCTTTACAAACTAATCTCGTTTAAGTAAGCATCATTCAGGGATTGTCAGTCTCAGACCAAACAAAAGTGAAGACTAAGCAGGAGAATGAGTCGGTTCAAAAAGAAGCTCTGTCTTGGTTAATGCAAGGAAAGTGCTGATTCGGTACAAAATGAGCTAAGTCCCGATTTGGGGGAAAATGAGTTACGTTTTAACTCCTCGTAAAAACAACCTAAGTGCCTAACAGTGTAAAATCCAGTTAAGTCTAAGCCACAGACTGCAACGGTGTTAAAAAATCTAATCTAGTGAATTTTAAGGACACTTCAAAAACTAGCTTAGCCTTGAATCGGTGCAAATACAAGCGAAGGCTTGATTTGCAACAAAAGGGTACAAGTCCCGACTCAGA
Organism: Artemia franciscana; assembly: GCF_032884065.1. Classification (NCBI taxonomy): domain Eukaryota; kingdom Metazoa; phylum Arthropoda; class Branchiopoda; order Anostraca; family Artemiidae; genus Artemia; species Artemia franciscana. The sequence goes on from NW_027062617.1 coordinate 1,184,761, forward strand.
TTACACACAACCTTATTCCAGCTACGGGATTTTGGGGACAAAACTGAAAATAAGTTAGGTTCCAATTCACTGCAGAACGAGCTAGATTCAAGCTACAGACATAATTGGTACCATAGCAAGCTAAACCTGATTCAGTGCCAGATCGAGCTATCCCCAGATATGATTCAATATGAGCTAAGCCCAATTCGTCGCAAAAATTAGTAAGTTCCGAGTCGGTCATCTTCGTGTGAAGTAAGTCACTTAAAAAGAATATTTAATGAAATTATACATATGAGCATGAAATAAGAAATTTCTTTTTCATTATAGCTAGTTTACAAGAGGAAAGTTCAAACAAGATCCATTAAGAATGGTTTTATCCACACAGTCGAGAATGCAAAAAAAATTAATATTAATGAAAGATCTCTTTCATTAGTTATTGCGACGTTAAAAAACGTTTGTATATTACATCAATAAATGAATGAATCACGTCTTTGAAACATGTTTAACAGCACGCCAAGGTGTAAACCATTTTTTTTCCCCAGTTAGCAACAAACTAAGTGTCAAAACTGTTACCGGTAGTTACTCTTGGGGACATTCCAAGTTTATATAATTTATTGGTTATTTAAAAAAATATTGATGAAAGCTTTGAAGTACCTAAGGAGAGATTGGAGATGTAAAGATCTCTAATGTAATCTTTAGTGGGGGGGGGGATGAATAGAACATTAAATAATTTTTAATGTCATCTATACTAGGCCAGAATATGTATACTGGAGGGATTCATAATTAACAGCAGGTGGGGTGATTGGGTATTAGTTTGAAACTTACAAGGTATGGAAAACATTTAAACCACGTGATAAGCCACCCTATTTTGCAATAGCGATGACGCGGGTAAGAGTAATCTAGATGGGGTTCAATTGCGACTAAGTGAAACTTGCTAGGCATATAAACTCAAAGCCTAAGAACCTCCAGGCCTCCAACTCAACCCTCAAACGAACAGAAATAAAGTATTGTAATCCGTCATATTAAAGAAAAAAACTTAAAAAAAGAGTAAATACAAATATTGAAACATCAAACGAACAGAAAAAAGTCATACTAAGTCACATCTGAAAACATTTGTTATTTTTTCTTTATTTTTCTTTATTTTTAAGAGCAAACAGCAATACTTAGACATAAGCGAACAGAAATAAAGTCATATAATGATTCATATTTAAAACGAACAGAAATTATAAGAATTAACAAATGAAATCTGTAAGGGACAGAAATAAAAACAAGTTCGCATCTAGCATTCATTCAGTGCAGTCGCATTTCGCTAGCTCTGATAATTTGTGACGTGTGATTTGACCAGTCAACAACTAATTGAATTTAAGCCGGATTAACTCTGTATCTGTTTGGAATAAATAACGAGTGAAATATTTTTGAACTTGTAATTGAAACTTGTTCGATAAATTTATAAACTTGTATACGATTACGGCTTAAGGATTATTTATGGATTGTGGCTGTGAGTTAGTATTCAGCACTACTATCATCTGAGTCGTGCATTGAAATATTCGGATTACTTGCAAATCACTGGATTACTAGCCCCACTCAAAGATAAGTTATTATTTATTCTCATTGCATTCATTTAGCCAGTGTGGATCATTTCATAATTGTGCTTATTGAGAACTTCTCTGTGGATATACCTTTTTCACTTAATTGTTTTTGGACTGATGCCGAGCCGTGAGTGAAATTTGCTTATCATGGACAATTGGAATACCAGTACGCTTTATTATTGCCCAGTTTTGAATTTTGCTCAGCACAATCCCGATGAGGGGTTGGACCATCAGTCTATTGTGAAATACGCTAGTGATTTTTTCCCGTATGAATATGTTCTTGGAGCTAAGAAACTTTTATATAGCAATTGCTTCCCAGATGAGCCTATACCTCGTCGTTCAGGACCCAGTGCTAAGAATAGTTCATTGTCGGACATTATCGCTACTCTTTCTTGCTGCTCTGCAGAAAATATTGATATTCCAGAGTTCATGATCAAATCCCCCTCTGAAGTCCCTAGCATTCCGGCGTCAGCTTATTCTATCCTTACCGCCAAAGTCAACCAGTGCCTTGATTAGTTAAAATCGCTTGCTCATCTCAATAGTCCAACAACGTCTATTAATAGTTCTTTGGTCTCAGATAGTAAGGGTACCAATCAAAAACCCTCGTACGCCGTTGTTCTTAAATATCCGCCTCCAGAACTAAGAGACCCCGTTTCTCGCAAGGAAAAGCTTGATTCTTTCGCCGGACATGACGGTATTGTGTCGGTAAAGTCCGATCCGGTAAGGAAAAGATGGGTTGTTGTTACGCGGGATAAAGTTTCCGCCAATTCTCTTGCCGCATCTGCTGTTGCGAGCTATCCAAATATTCTTGCTAAAGTGATTGATCGCAAACCTCTTGGAGTAATTAGGGGACTTCCCGACAGTGTTTCTAGCAGTATACTCATCTCCGTTATTCCTGGTCTTGTTGAGGCCAGCCAGATCGGCTCTTCTCATACATTCCGTTTAGAGTTCCTTGATTCCGCTGCACTAAAATCTGCCATCGCTACAGGTCTGCGCTTGGGTTACGAGTCTTAAAATATCGGAATACAAAGAGTTGCACAGACGGTGTCTTAGATGCCAAAGTATCCATCATTCGTTAGCTCACTGCCCATGTGCCCCGAATGAGATGAAGTGCTCTAAATGTTCTGGATGCCATTCCAATACTAAAGACAATCCTTGCTTAGAGGCTCCGAAATGTGCCAACTGCGGCGAAGCTCATGTTTCCTATAGTATGAATTGCCCAGTGATAAAACGCGCTCTGAACTCTGCTCCAAAATGAACCAAGCCACTATTTTAAGTTTTGCTTCTCTTAATATTAACGGCACAAAAGACAAAGACTTGTTAATTAATGAATTATTAGTCCATGACCTAGTGTTCTTGCAAGAACATCTTTTAACCAAATCAAATGTTTCTAGCCTAAAGCGATCTTCTGTCCACCATTTTTTTTCGCAAGAGTCCAAGAAAACTAGAGGCCGCCCTTCCGGTGGCCTAGCAATTTTTTTCCGTTCCCCATCAAAGCCCTCTGTGATTCATTGTGATGATAACATCTTAGCGATTCAATGTGACAGTACCGCCTTTATAAACGTTTACTTACCTTGCGATCGACGTTCTATAGCATCGTTCACATCTTTCGCTAAATGTTGCTCCAGTTTAAAGTCTCTACTCGAAAGTCTACGTTTGAAAGACCTAAATTGGGTTTTAGCTGGTGACCTTAACTGTGACATTCTTGGTACCTCCGATAGATCAATCCTCTTGCTAGAATCACTTCCTAGCATATATCACGTCGCAGTTAAGAGCCTCCCATTCACGTATACTCATAACAGAGGCTGTTCAAAATCGAACCTGGATCACGTGATCTCTTCCAGTTCCAGCTTAATATCATCGATTGTCAGGGTGGACGAAGAGAAGATTGACGACAATCACCTTATTCTTAGCTGTAATTTGTCCTGTGAGCTATCTGGCAAAATACTTTCGGCTCAGCCGAAGTGGCATACGATGTTGAATTGGGATCGTGCTAATGTCCCACTATACCTTGCTACGCTAACTGCTTTACTCTCGACCATAAAAGTGCCATATCACCTGCTGCAAACGTCAGTTTCCTCGCCTTCAAGTACAGTTGACCTAAATTTCTATTATTGTCAAATCGTCCATTGCCTTAAATCAGCTTCCAAAGCTGCAGTGCCTGTGGATAAAGTTAGGATTGGTACAAGAAAGCCTAATTGGAACGTTGATCCTGAAGTAAAACGTGCTAAGCAAAAAGCCAAATTTTGGCTACGTATGTGGATATCATGTGACCGACCATCTTCCGGAGCTGTTTTCTCTGTGAAACAAAAGTGTAAACTTGAATATAAGGCCAGTTTGAAGAGGGCACCCTTGAATGCATGGCCAGGCCCCACCGATAAGGCCTCCTGGAATAAGGTTATTAATAGTGAGAAATGTTCCCCATCTACCCTATCTTGTCTCCAGCTAGCTAATTTTGTTGATCATTATAAGCGTGTGTTCAGTGTATTTAATAGTTTTCTTCAGTCTTTTTATTGTAAGTTGCTTAAACCGCTTTTACCATACCGTCTCCTGCAGGCTCAAGTCCAGTCTGTAGCAACATCTGAAATTCGCCGGGCTTTAAGAAAAATTAAGTGTTCAAATAGCCTTGATGGTGATGGCTTTTCTTACCGATTTTTTGCTTATGGTTGTCCTGCTCTACTTAACCATTTACAAATATTTTTCCAGTCTTGCTTAGCACAGTCGCTTGTTCCTGGTAGTTTCCTTTGTGGCCGTGTAACGTCTATTCAAAAGCGAGGCAAGGACCCCACGTCATGTATGAATTATCGTCCCATTACAGTATCGTGTTTCTTAAGTAAGTTGCTTGAACATTTGTTACTACCAGAAATTGAGTCGAATTGTGATTTTACGCCTTTTCAATTTGGTTTTCGGAAAAGTTTCGGTTGCTCCCATGCACATCATGTTTTAAGCCGACTCATGAAAGATGCCGTAAAAGCTAAAATGTCTTTATACTGTCTTACTGTTGATATTTCTGGAGCTTTCGACAATATTGTGCACTCTCAGGCTCTATTTTCCCTTGCGTCTTCAGGTGTTAATCCTTCCGTACTAAGTTTATTGTCTTCTTGGTATTCAAAGTCTAAAATTCAAGTTACCTGGAATGGCCAAATATCAGACCCGGTAAAAATTAATAAGGGAGTTCGGAAAGGTGCCGTATGGTCTCCTAGTATATTTAAATGCGTGCTTGCATCATGCCTGCGTCCCCTTAGAAGTTCTGTTTTTTACGGTAATATTGGTTTTTCTTCTATTGCATATGCAGATGACTTTCTTCTTGTTGCCCGGACTCGCCGTGGATTGCTTTCTATTTTACTATATTAACCAATGAACTATCTAAGATTGGACTGTCAATTAATGCGTCTAAATGCGAGTTTATTTGTTTTAATAGCCCTTATGCGGTCGCTCCATTCGTTACTGGGACTGCAGTTCTACCATGTTCTTCTTTAGTTAGTTGGCTTGGTCTGTGTTTCGGCCCAACACTTTCCGCTACCTGTTCATCCCTAGTGAATCAAGCCGTGAAAAACCTACGCGTCGCTTACGGAAAAATATCCCCAAACAAAAGCCGTTACATCCGCAACGGTTTGTGCATGATTCATAACGCTTATTGCGCCCCTGTGCTTTTGTTTTTATCAGGCATGGCTCATCTGTTTCGTAAGAAAGATCGACATACTCTACGTACGGCTTATTTCAGATATTGCAAATTCCTCCTCCGGCTTCCTAGATGGCACCGAAACAAAAAAATAATTGCTCGATTTGGTTTAGTAGATGTGCCTTCTCGGATTCGGTCTTCCAGTGATGATTTATGTAAAAAGACTGTCAACTTTATTCACGTTTATGACCCTCTGCAGCCTTTTTTCCATATTGATACTGGTTGATTAATCCATATTGTCTTTTGTTAGTTTGAATTTTGTATTTCTTCGCTGTTTATCGTATTTGTTTTTGTTTATTTATTTATAATACTCCGTACTTTGTGTTTTTTATACTTTACGGGTAATAAAGTTCATTCATTCATATCCAAGTCAAACTTAAGAGAAACATATCTTCCACAGCTTGGACTTAGTTCGTATTTGCCCCAAGTCAGGATCTCTCCTTTTCGCGCATGACCTTACGCTAAGCAATTCTAGAGGATTTCTGTAATACTCCGCAGCTCGGATAACGGTCTTTGTATCAAATCTTTCTGCTTTAATAATGTAAAATTCTGCAGGTTATGCCCGTGTCACAGCATTGCCAACATTGTCGATAAAATCAAAATTAAGTACTGCTACAACGCAAAATTGAAGAAATAAAAAAAAAAAATCGAATCTCCCACCTTAAAATCCCCAAAATCACAAGCTAGGAAAGGGAGTGGCGCATGATTTCAAAACCTAGAACCTGAGTGGTTAAAACTAAAAAGACATTTTATTACACAGGGGAGGAGGAAGCTGAACATGCAATTTTAGGAAAGTGGAAGAAACAAACGACAGAAAACAAAGATATTTCAAATCAATAAATATTTAAATGAAGAACAGCTAGTTTCCTGAATAATAGTGCTTGTTTTATCATAAGTCGCAAAAGTGGCTTCAGTGACGAGGGAAACGTGGACATCAAAATAACAGGGCAAAAAATAAGCGAAAACAAGAGCTAAGAGCTCATATGGCGCTTGTGACGAGGCAAGAAGAGCTAAGAGCCAAGAGCTCATATGGTGTGAGCTCTAACAACATTTTAAGAAACAATAGATTGATTTAAAAGGAAAATCAGAGGCTTTATGCCGGTCGGGATTTAAAATAAGAGCTCTGAGTCACGATGCCCTTCTAAATATGAAAATTCATTAAGATCCGATCACCCACTCGTAAGTTATAAATACCTCATTTTTCTAATTTTCCTCTCCCTTTAGCTCCCCAGATGGTCGAATTTGGGAAAACGACTTTATCAAGTCAATTTGTGCAGCTCCATGATACGCCTACCAATTTTCATCGTCTTAGCATGTCCAGAAACACCAAACTCGCCAAAGCACTGAACCCCTCCCCCCAATTTCCCCAAAGAGAGCGAATCCAGTACGGTTACGGCAATCACGTATCTGCGACATTTGCTCATTTTATCTACAAAGCTTCTTCCCGATTCCTCCACTCTAAGCGTTTTCCAAGAATTCCGATTTCCCCCTCCAACTCCCCCCAATATCAACAGATCTGGTCGAGATTTGAACTAAAAGCTCTGAGACATGAATTCCTTCTAAATATCAAATTTCATTAAGATCCGGTCACCCTTTCTTAAGTTAAAAATACCTCAATTTTTCTAATTCTTCCAAATTAACACCCCCAAGCTCTTCCAAAGAGAACGAATCTGTTCCAATTATGTCAATCACGTATCTAGAATTTGTGCTTATTCTTCCCATCAAGTTTCATCCCGATCGCTCCACTATAAGCGTTTTCCAAGATTTCTGTTTCCCTCCTCCAACCCCCTATTTCCCTGGATCCAATTCGAGTCGAAAATGGAGCATCTGAGACATGAGATCCCTGTATATATCAAGTTTCATTAAGATCCGATCACCTACTCGTAAGATAAAAATACCCCAATTTTCACGTTTTCTAAGAATTTTGGTTTCCCCCTCAAACTCCCCCCAAAGTCAGATGATCTGATCGGAATTTAAAATAAGAGCTTTAGAGCACAAGATCCTTCTAAATATAAATTTCATTAAGATCTGGTCACCCGTTCGTAAGCACCAAATACCTCATTTTTCCGAATTACCCCCCCCCCCCCAACTCCACCAAAGAGAGCAGATCCGGTCCGTTTATGTCAGTCACGTATCTTAGGCTTGTTATTATTCCTCCCATCCAGTTTCATCCTAACATCTCCGCTTTAAGTATTTTCTAAGATTTCCGGTCCTCCCCCAACTGCCCCCCCAGTGACGCTGGATCCGGTTGAGATTTAAAATAAGAGATCTGAGTTACGAGATCTTTCTAAATATGAAGTTTCGGGAAGATCCTACCACTCCTTCGTAAGTTAAATTTACCTCATTTTTTCCAATTTCTCAGAATTAACCTTCCCCTCCCCAATAGATCGGATCCGTTCCAATTATGTCAATCACGTATCTAAGACTTCTGTTTATTTTTCCCACCAATTTTCACCCCGATCCCTCCACTCTAAGCGTTTTCCAGAATTTTCGGTCCTCCCCCAAACTCCCCCCAATGTAACCAGATCCAGCCGGGATTTAAAATAAGAGCTTTGAGACGCTATATCATTCTAAATATCAAATTTTATTCAGATCCGATCACCCGTTCGTAAGTTAATAATACCTCATTTTTTTAATTTTTCAGAATTAGCCCCCCCCCCAACTAACCAAAAGAGACCGGATCTGTTCCAGTTATGTCAATCATGTATCTAGGACTTGTACTTATTTTTCCCACCAAGTTTCATCCCGATCTCTCTACTCTAAGTGTTTTGCGAGATTTTAGGTTTCCCCCTCCGAAATCCCCCCCAATATCACCAGATCCGGTCGACATTTAAAATAAGAGCTGTGAGACACGATATCCTGCCAAACATCAAATTTCATTAAGATCTGATCAACGATTCCTAAGTTAAAAACACTTCATTTTTTTCTATTTTTTAGAAATTAACCGGCCCCCCACTCCCCCCCCCAGATGGTTAAATCAAGAAAATAACTATTTCTAATTTAATCTGGTCCCTGATTGGCCTGCCAAATTTCATCGTCCTAGCTTACCTGGAAGTGCCTAAAGTAGCAAAACCAGGACCGACAGACAGACCGACAGTTTGCGATTGCTATATGTCACTTGGTCAATACCAAGTGCCATAAAAACCGGTATTAATTTCAACAAACTAGCGAACAAAAAATAAAAAAAAAAACTTGTTCAATTGTTCAATAATGTTCAATTATGAACATTATGATTTGAGTTGTTCTTACTTATTTATTTATTGTTCTTTTCGTTTGTTTAGTTGTGTTTTTTTTGTGTTTTTTGTGTTATTTTTAAAAACAACTGTTTTTGTGATTTTTTCTCTTACTTAGAAAGTAAGAGAAAACTTTGAAAACTTTTATTTAAAATAATGTTAATGTTGAAATAAAAACCCGTTTTTATGGCACTTGGTATTTACCAGGTAACATATAGCGATCGAAAATTCTGTCAATCTGTCTGTCTGTCCCAGTTTTGTTAGTTTGGGCACTACCAGATAAGCTAGGACGATGAAATGTAAGCGAATTTAATTTAGAAATAGTCGTTTCCCCGATTCGGTTATTTGAGGGGGGAGGGAGTGGGGGACGGTTAATTAGGAAAAATTAGAAAAAATGAGGTATTTTTAACTTACGAACGGGTGTTCAGACCTTAATGAAATTTTTATGTCTCAGAGCTATTATTTTAAATCCCGACGTGAACGGTGACATTGGGGGGAGTTGGAGGAAGAAACCTAGAATCTTTGAAAATGCTTAGAGTGGAAGAATCAGGATGAAACTTGGTGGGAAACATACGCACAAGTCCTAGATACGTGATTGACATAACCAGAACGGATCCGCTCTTTTTGGGGGAGTTGGGGGGGGGGGTGGGTTAATTGTGAAAAATTAGAAAAAATGAGGTATTTTTAACCTACAAAGGAGTGTTGGGATTTTAATGAAATTTGATATTTAGAAGGATGTCGTGTCTGAGAGCTCTTATGTTAAATTCCAACCGTATCTGGTGATACTGGAGGGGGAAACAGGAAATCTTGGAAAACGCTTAGAGCAGAGAGATCAGGATGAAACTTGGTGGGAATAATATGCACGAGTCCAGGATGCGTGATTGACATAACCAGACTGAATCTGCTCTGTTTGGGGGAGTTGGGGGGGGGTTAATTCGAAAAAATTAGGTATTTTTAACTTAAGAATGGGTGATCGGATCTTAATAAAATTTGATATTTAGAATGAACTCATGTCTTAGAGCTCTTATTTTAAATCTTGACCAAATCTGATGACATTAGGGGGAGTTGGAGGGGGAAACCAGAAATCTTGGAAAACGCTTAGAGTGGGGAGATCGCGATAAAACTTGGCGGGTAGAATAAGCAAATGTCGTAGATACTTGATTGACGTAATCAGACTGGCTCCACTCTCTTTGGGGGAGTTAGGGGGTCCAGTGCTTTGGTGAGTTCGGTGCTTCTTGACGTGCTAGGACGATTAAAATTGGTAGTCGTGTCAGGGACTTGCACAAATTGACTGAATAAAGTCGTTTTCCCCAATTCGACCATCTGGGGGGGGGGTGAAGGGAGAGGAAAAATTACAAAAAAGAGATATTTTTAACTTACGAGTGGGTGATTGTATCTTAATTAATTTTGATATTTAGAAGGACCTCGTGTCTCAGAGCTCTTATTTTAAATTCCGAGTCGGAATTTCCGACCGGCATTAAGCCTTGGATTTTCCTTTTAAATCAATATATTGATTTTTAGAATTTTGCTAGAGCTCACGCCATATGAGCTCACGCCATATGAGCTCTTGGCTCTTGGCTCTTCCGACCTCGTCACAAGTGCCAAATTTTTTTTTGCCATATTTATTTTTTTATTTGCCATATTTGTTTTGCCATATTTTTTTTTTTTTTTGTTCTTGTCTATTTCTTATGTTTTTACTTGAAAATTTCTTGGCATTACCTATCCCTAATACTGAATGTACGATTAAACTCAAGCTATCATGGCGTATTCAGTCAAAGTGAGCACTTGATTGAACTGGCTTGTAATAATACTTTAAATGTGTCTAATCATTCTGGCGGTTTTTATTTCCTGAGTGGTCTTGAGCTTTTGGAGAAAAAAAACCGTTACATTTAGAAGAGGTATTGAATTAAGGAAGTGGGATTATGCGGCAAGACGATTATTTAAGAATTTTTGATAGAAATGAGATTAAATATAGAAGTAGAATTGTTTGAAGACCAAGTTGAGGTCGGTGAGCTTTCAATTACACAGTGAATGTTCAAGGCCTTTGTTCGTCAATCTATGAATTTAAATTCCTTCTTTTTGAGTCGCAATCATCCCCTAAAGTAATCAGGTTAAGTGAAACATTTTCAAATGATATTAATGGTTAATTGGTTTATATTCCAGGTAATGCGATTAGACGGTTAAATAAGTCGAAAATGTGTAAAGGAGGTCTTGCTCTTTACGTTGCTAATGGTTATACATATTCAGTTCGTAAAGATCTTTCTGTTAATTTTGAAGGAGTATATGAGTCCCTTTGTGTTGAATTACTAATTAATCAGAAAACCATTCCATCTGCAGTGGTTTATCACCCTCCTAATGGACTCTTTAGTTCTTTCCTTGATATTCCTAGGGTGTATTGGAAAAAGTTCGTAGTCTGAATTTTGTTATTATATTTATAGGTGATTTTAATATTAACTTATTGGATAAAAACTCATCAATGGCGACTGATTTTTTATCTGCTCTGACTTCTTTTAGTTTCTTACCTTCTATTTTGATCCCAACACGTATCACTGAGTCGTGCGCCACTTTAATTGACAACATATTTTCCCCTACTTCTTCTCAAAATAGTGCTGTAAATATTTCGGATTTATAAGACTATTTTCCTGTATGCTCTAAATTTGATGTGTTGAATACCCGTCCTTCCAGATCATTTTTTCAAGGGCAGCATTTTCTCACAAAGGAAGAACAGCTCTCGAACCTTTGGTCGAATTAAATAAAAAAAACTAGTTTTTTTAACTGTAAGTAAGGAGCGATATTAAAACTTAAAACGAACAGAAATTACTCCCCATAAAAAATGGGTTGTCCCCTCCTCGACGCTTCGCTCTTTACGCTAAAGTTTGACTCTTTGCCACAATTCTAATTTTTAAAACAATTAAAAGCTTTAGCGTAAAGAGCGAGGCGTTGAGGAGGGGACAACCCATTTCATATACGGAGTAATTTCTGTTCGTTTTAAGTTTTAATATCGCTCCTTACTTACAGTTAAAAAACTAGTTTTTCTTATTTAATTTCCGTTCCGAACGTTTTTGAATTAATGCATGTTTGATTTTGGCTCTCCACACATGAATTATTAAAATGAAATTTGCATATTAATTCCTTTTTTGGCTAAATGGCTTTCTCTTAGTTTTGATCAGACGATTTTGAGAAATAAGGGGTGGGGAAGGAGGCCTCGTTGCCCTCCAATTTTTCGGTTACTTAAAAAGGCAACTAGAACTTTTAATTTTAACGAACGTCTTATTAGTAAAAAATATACGTAACTTAAGAATTATCTTACGTAACAAACTTTTATATTCTTACATTTCTATTATGTATATGAGGGGGTTTGTCCCGTCGTTAATACCTCGCTCTTTATACTAATTCTTAAGTTTTGTCCCAATTCTTTAAGAATGAACCCTGAATCAGAAAGGCCGTAGAATAAATAGTTGAAATTACTAAAAATACTTAAGCATAAAGAGCGAGATATTAATCTCCTCCTAAATACCTCGCTCTTTATACTAAAGTATTTTTAGAACCCCTCATATGCGCAATAATCTCTGTTCGTTTTAAGTTTTAATGCTACTCCTTACTTTCAATTGAAAAAATCTTTTTCATGTTTACTTCTTCATTGTATTTTATTATAGTAATGTTAGAAAATCCTGTGCCCTTTTCATTGAATTTCTCTTCCCCCATAACATATTCCTCGAAGGAAAGATCCTCCCACATAGCCCCCTCCCCTCAACCTCACCCCTAAAACCAAAAAAATTCCCCTGAAAACGTCTGTACACTTCCCAATAACCATTACTGTATGTAAATACTGGTCAAAGCTTGTGTAACTTGCAGCCCCTCCCTCAGGGACTGTGGGGAAGTAAGTCATCCCCAAAGACATAGTTATTATGGTTTTCAACTATGCGGAACAAAATGGCTATTTCGAAATTTTGATCCGTTGACTTTGGGAAAAAAATGAGCCTGGGAGGGGACTAGGTGCATTCCAATTTTTTTGGTCACTTAAAAAGGGAACTAGAACTTTTCATTTCCGTTAGAATGAGCCCTCTTGCGATATTCTAGGACCACTTGCTCGATACGATTACCAGTGGGGAAAAAAGAAAAAAACAAACAAAAAAACAAATAAACACGCGCCCGTGATTTGTCTTCTTGCAAAAAATACGAAATTCCACATTTTTGTAGATAGGAGCTTGAATTTTTCTATAGGGTTCTCTGATACGCCGAATGCGATGGTGTGATTTTCGTTAAGATTCTATGAGTATTACGGGTTGTTTCCCCCTATTTTCCAAAATAAGGCAAATTTTCTCAGGCTCGTAACTTTTGATGACAAAGACTAAATTTGATGAAACTTATATATTTAAAATCAGCATGAAAATTCGATTATTTTAATGTATATTTTAGCCTCAAAATTCCGTTTTTTAGAGCTTCGTTTACTATTGAGTCGGGTCGCTCCTTACTACAGTTCGTTACCACGAACTGTTTGAAAACTATCAGAAGTATCATGGGAACTTGTGGATGATTTTAATATTCATATAAACGATGAGTTTGAAAAATTTTATGGGGTGATCAAGGACATTTTCGTTGAGGTATGTCTACGTGATCAAAAGAAAAATTATTCCGTAAGGTCAGCCCAATTGTGTCTGGGGATGACTCCTGGATTAGTAAAGTGTGCTAAGCGAAAAGCTGTTCTTTGAAAAATTTACAAGAATCCTCCTATACCTGAGCGACACCATCGTTTCAAAGAGTATTGAAATATATTTAAGTCAGCAACGCGTAGATTTAAAACAGATTATTATAGGAGAAAATTTTCTGAGTGCGGGAAAGACAAAAAAAAAGAAAGATGGATGATTATAAATTCCGTTATTAAGCCTGGTCATTCGCCTCCATCATTACCAACGAAGCTCAAGCTGGATGGAAAGGGTATTGATAAAGAAGAAGAAATAAAGCGGGAATTTTGCTTCAATTGGTCGTTTGACCGCTAATTCTGTAGCTGAATCAAGATCCAATACCAGAGCCCTTTTTACTAGATATTTGGTATAGATTACTAGTTACTAGATATTACTAGATTTTACTAGATATTTGGGTTCTTCTTGCCACAAATCTTTTGTGCTTGAACAAGTAACTGAAATAGAGGTTTCTCGGATACTTTCTAATTTAAAGGGATCATCTTCTTCAGGACCTGATTTAGTACCTACTCGAGTAGTCAAGTCTACTATCCCAGTGATAGTGGCTCCGCTAACAAAAGTAATTAATAGGTCGTTTGAACGTGGAGTTTTCCCTCAGGCACTGAAGTCCGCGCGTATAATCGTCATCCACAAAGGTGGTAGCAAGAGTGATCCTTCAAGTTACCGGCCTATTTCCCTTCTTTCTACATTTTCAATGATTTTTGAAAAGCCATTCCATACTCGTTTGGTAGGTTTCTTTGCAGCGAAGAAATTTTTTCATGAGTACCAGTTTGGGTTTCGTCAAAAGCATTCTACTGAACAGGCTTGTATTGGCCTTCTTGATTTTGTGAATAACGCTTTATTATTCAGACTTGCAGGAAACTCATTTAGACTTGCAGGAAACGTCAGCGGCAATTTTTTTGGATGTGAGAAAATCTTTTGACAGTTTGTCCCATGATTTTCTTTGTGAAAAATTTTTGCATTTTGGTGTTCGGGAGCAGCATTAGAATGGTTGGAATCTTATCTTCATGGCCGGTTTATTTATTTTGATCCAGGGTTTGATATTAAGGCTGAAGTAGACTCTGGAATTCCACAGGGGTCTATCCTTGGTCCATTGCTTTACATTGTATATGCCAATTACTCCTATTGGGCTATAGGAGATACTCCAAGGTCCATTTGTTGCAATATATGTCATACAGATGAGTTGCAGTATCCTAATTCAATATATATATTGAACAATATGCTGATTTATTTACGTTTGCTGATGATAGTATGCTTGCTTCTACCAAACGGGATCAAAATAATTTGGTAATAAAGCTACAAATGCTGATGGACAGAGCTTATGAGTGGTTTGAAGCAAATTGTCTCGCTCTACTTGTTTCCAACTCTCAATTTTTGTTTTTTTCAAGAATTCTGAAGGTATTATTTCTATATCACAAAATAGGTTTGTTAGGTTTCTAGGAGTCCTTGTCGATGAAAATCTTTCATTTAAGAACCATATTAAGCTTCTCCGATTAAAAATGTCAAGAAACTTAGGCATGATACGTAAACTAAGGTTTATTTTTTCTGGATGTATTTTAAAGCTTCTTTATAATTCTCTCATACAGCCGTAAATAAATTACTCTTCTATTCTTTGGATGAGTACTTTCCTTCCCTACTAAAACCACTTTCTCTTCTTCATGAAATAGCCCGTCAGTTAGTTTCGGATAAGAGAAGTACGTCATAGAATTCTCACCTTAGGTTCCGTCCACAATATTTTCTATCTTGTGCTATTTTTATTCGTAATTATCTTCATGGTCAACTTCCCTTTTGTTTTTTCGAAATTGTTACAACCCCGTGTTAGTGTTAATCTTTAGGGAATTCGCAACTCTGTAGTTTTATTTGTTGTTAGAACCCCAACCTTGGGGTCGGATTTTAGCCAAATCGTTTTCTTTTACGAGTAAAAAGTGATGGAGGGTAACTAGCCCCCCCGCTTCCCCACCGCCCTTTTTCCCCAATAGCATCTGATCAAAATTTTGGGACGTGTATTTTCTTCAGCATTGCTGAAAGGTCCAGTAATTATGCCTTTGGAGATGTTATCCATCCCAGCCCTAATGGCAAGGGCTGTCAATTTGTTCACTGTTTACATATAATACATGTTATTAAGAAAGGTATGCATGTTTGACCTTTACTTTCCCAAAAGACGAGGAGTATTCGGGTGAACCTTTCAGAGAATGTTGGGGGAAGTTTCGAACTAAATCCAAACACATTATGCGTGTACGGGTTGTCAGAAGGGCTTAACTCAGGAATGACTGAGTATATTAATTTGGAGCTTACAGGAAATGACAAGGGATAAGATCAGTTGATCATCTCCCACCACAACTACTGCTACCACTAGTACTACTACTACTGCTACAATCACACTACATTAAAACTTTGAGGGGAAATTTGAACTAAATCAAAAGATACTATTTGCATGTCCATGGTCAAAAGAGCGCGTCTCAAGAATGGATTTGGGCAGTTCCATTTTTAACTCTGAACTCTGAAGCTTTATCTGTTGTTAGAACTCCAACCGTGAGGTCAGATTTTAGCCATATATATGCATGTAGTAGGGTTT
Source organism: Artemia franciscana (assembly GCF_032884065.1). Lineage (NCBI taxonomy): Eukaryota > Metazoa > Arthropoda > Branchiopoda > Anostraca > Artemiidae > Artemia > Artemia franciscana. The sequence continues at coordinate 1,200,522 of NW_027062617.1, forward strand.
GGAACTCCCTGCCGAAGAATATCAGAGATTATCACTCCATCGGGGTCTTCAAAAAAGATTAATAAAAAGCCATTTGGGTTAATTTTTGTTCTTATTCTTCTTTTTTTAAGCAATAATAGTATTATATATTTGCCAATTCAATTGAGTGTAAATAATTAAATAAAAGGTTTGATATAACTATCTGCATTTTTCTATTTTTCTTCTTTGTTATTTCTTTCCTCTCCATGTTTATTTCCCTTATCTTGTTTTATGAATCTTAATAGATATGATTGTAATGTTTTTCCCTACGTTCACAGGCAACAGAGTCTTTTGTGGGGATGTTAAAAGAGATGCACGTATTGATTATTTAATATCAATAAAGTTGAAAGTCGAAAGTTGAAAAGTTGCTCGACAATGAACTTGACGTTCTTAGTAAGAATACGGTTTGGGCCAGAAGACGAAGAACTCCTCAGACCACTGAAATTTCTGGAATGAGAGACAGGTTCTAAGGTCATTATTTTAAGACAAGTAGGTCCAAGGTAAAATCTATAATCAGGTAGAGAAAAATAAGGACTTACAGAAGAGGCAGTAGTTTTGCCAATGCCAACTTTTAGCTGATTATCTACTATTTCAACGTCGATCAATACATATAAATTGACAGAAGAAGGAAGAGATTATGTCATTACCACACTCAGAGAATTTTTTAAAATAAGAAGATGATTTAGACAAAGTGAATTGTAACTTGGGAATAAGCTAAAGCTTCGAAAAGTTAAATTTGAAATTTACGTGAGGAGGGCTTATAGGACCAATAAGCCTTCCGAAGAATATTTGGAAATCTCGGTTTTAGTACCGAGAAATCCTCAGTGAAGCTGCAAAATTATGGAGTCTTGTCCAGTCTTGTTTCGCAAAGTCTAAGGCCTAGTTCATCTGGTTTCAGTTCGTTTTGGGATCAAACCGGGACTATGACTAGTTGATTAAAGATATTTATTTTATTCAGAAGCAAAGTATGACAACAAATGTGCTACCCCCTTCCCCCGTTATCATAGTTTTATTGTTAGATAGTTAATTTTACTTTCCTGAAAACTCAACAAATTATATAAAATACAGGTAATTACGCACATATACTTATTTTCATAGTCTCTTTTTACTGAAAACAATACTTGCATAAAACCGACATCAATATTAGATAATTACTTTGGAAAGAAAATGTGAGATTAAGAAAAGCGAGCCGAAAACTCAATAACATTTGATTATTAGGGTCTTCTACGTAGTTCCCCATGGATTATTAATATTGTTTGTGGAGAAGTAATTCCCGATATGTAAAAACAAACCATTAAACGTTTCGAACAATAAAAAGCCTTCAAATTGCAGATAAAAGCAATATTTGAACAAGATGATATTCAACTGCTTTGTGCATGGTTCTGTCATGTAATTACTTACATTCTCATAAATATTTTATTGGTTTCGAGCAATATTTGCGCATGAATTATAAGAGTAAACTACCTTGTAAGTCAATATAGACGATCCTTTAAGCTAGGTTTTGACAATTCAAAAACAATGAGTCATACTAGTTTGTAAATCATTCCCTTAGCGGGATTTATGCTAGGTTTATGTTCTTTATTGTTTTACTTCGAGGGGTCAACGAACTTCAGAAATGACGTACACCAATCGGCGCGTGGCAAGAATGGCGGAACAGTGCAGCACTTGTAATGTGCAGCAGGTGGCGGAGAATGAGCAACCACTCGGTTTACTGATGATGCTTGTTAATCATTTACCGGGTATTGGTTACATTATAGCTACTGTTTTAAATCGTCTGTTTTACCATGTTGCTCTTCAGTTATGTAAGAGTACATACTCAATTAAGTGCAAGTCTGCTGTGCAATGAATTTTGGGAGGAGTTATTTCGCTTTTTACAATTTTCTTCTACAATTAAAATTTCTTTTTGTGTTACTTCTCATTTATATGCTGTACTAAACAGTGCAACAGCCAGCCTCTAATATGTGTATAGTCATGTTAGGGGGGGGGAGGACGTACCCTTGCAAGAAAAAAACCTTCCCCCTCCTCCTAGGAAAAAACTAAAAAACAAGCATAAAATCAAACTGTGAAAGAGGCTGTCACTAGTTGGCCAGCAGCTCTACTCTAGGAAAAATACTAACAACGCCAATTCATACCTTGGTAAAATGACAAGAATTTAGTGAAATCAATAAATAAAAGTATTTAATACTTTTTCTATTTATAATAATAAATAGAAGTATTTATTTTAAATCCCGACTGGATCTGGTGACATTGGGAGGGGGAGTTGGGGGGAACCTAAAATCTTGGAAAATACTTACAGCGGAGGGATCGGGATGAAACATGGTGGGAAAAATATGCACAAGTCCTAGATACATGATTGACATAGCCGGATCGGATCTGCGATCTCTTTGGGGTAGTTGGGGGGAGGGGTTAATTCTGAAAAATTACAAAAAAATGAGGTATTTTTAACTTATGAACGGGAGATCGGATCTCAATGAAATATGACATTTAGAAGGATATCGTGTCTCAAAGCTCTTATTTTAAATCCCGACCAGATCTGGTGACATTGGACGGAGTTTGGGGGGAGCCTAAAATCATGGAAAACACTTAGATTGGAGGGATCGGGATGAAAATTGGTGGGAAAAATAAGCAGAAGTCTTAGATACGTGATTTACATAATTGAAACGGATTCGAACTATTTGGGGGGGGGGGGTTAATTCTAAAAAATTAAATTAAATCAAACAAATATTTTAAATCTCAACCTGATCCAGCGTCATTGGGGGGGGGGGGGGTCATCTCAGGAGGTGGACCGGAAATCTTAGAAAATACTTAAAGCGGAGAGATCAGGATGAAACTGGATGGGAAGAATAAAAACCTGTCTAAGATACGTGACTGACATACCCGGACCGGATCTGCTCTCTTTGGTGGAGTTGGGAGGGGGGGGGGGGTAATTCGGAAAAATGAGGTATTTGTAACTTACGAAAGGGTGACCAGATCTTAATGAAATTTGAAGAAGGGTCTTGTGCTTTAAAGCTCTAATTTTAAATTCCGACCAGATCATCTGACATTGGGGGGAGTTGGAGGGGGAAACCGGAATTCTTGGAAAACGTGAAAATTGGGGTATTACATTGGGGGGAGTTGGAGGGGGAAACCGGAATTCTTGGAAAACGTGAAAATTGGGGTATTTTTATCTTACGAATAGGTGATCGGATCTTAATGAAACTTGATATATATATAAGGATCTTATGTCTCAGATGCTCCATTTTCGACTCGAATTAGATCTGTGGACATAGGGAGTTGGAGGAGGGAAACAGCAATCTTGGAAAACGCTCAGAGTGGAGAGATCGGGATGAAACGTGATGGGAAGAATAAGCACAGGTTCTAGATACGTGATTGACATAATTGGAACGCATCCGTTGTCTTTGGAGGAGCTGGGGGAGTGTTAATTTGGAAAAATTAAAAATATTGAAGTATTTGTGACTTAAGAACGGGTGACCGGATCTTAATGAAATTTGATATTTAGAAGGAATTCATGTCTCAGAGCTTTTAGTTCAAATCCCGACCAGATCTGTTGATATTGGGGGGAGTTGGAGGGGGAAATCGGAATTCTTGGAAAACGCTTAGAGTGGAGGAATCGGGAAGAAGCTTTGTAGATAAAATGAGCAAATGTCGCAGATACGTGATTGCCGTAACCGTACTGGATTCACTCTCTTTGGGGAAATTAGGGGGAGGGGTTCAGTGATTTGGCAAGTTTGGTGCTTCTGGGCGTGCTAGGACGATGAAAATTGGTAGGCGTGTCAGGGAGCTGAACAAAGTGACTTGATAAAGTCGTTGTACCAGATTCGACCATCTGGGGGGCTAAGGGGAGAGAAAAAATTAGAAAAAATGAGGTATTTATAACTTACGAGTGGGTGATCGGATCTTAAATGAATTTTGATATTTAGAAGGACATCGTGACTCAGAGCTCTTATTTTAAATCCTGACCGGCATTAATCCTCTGATTTTACTTTTAAATCAATCTATTGATTCTTAGAATTTTGTTAGAGCTCATACCATATGAGGTCTTGGCTCTTAGCTCTTCTTGCCTCGTCACAAGTGCCATATGAGCTCTTAGCTCTTGTTTTGTTTAGGGGGGAGATTTAAGGGGGTGGCTACGTGGGAGGATGTTTCCATGGAAAAACTTGTCATGGGGGAAGAGAATTTCAATGAAGGGGGCGCAGGGTTTTCTAGCATTATTTGAAAAAAACACTGAAAAAATAAATATGAAAAGTTTTTTCTACTGAAAGTAAGGAGCAGCATTAAAATTTAGAAGGAACAAAAATTATTACGCATATGAGGAGCTTACCTCCTTGTTATACCTCACTCTTTACGCTAAACTATTTTTAGTAACTTCAACTATTTATTGTACGGCATTTGTGATTCAGAGCTCATTCTTAAGGAATTGGGACAAAATTTAAGCTTTAGGGTAATGAGGAAGGTATCGACGAGGGTTAAATCCCCTCATAAACGCAATAAAAACATACGAATATAGAAGTTCGTGACGTAAATTAATTCGTAAGTTACGTATATTTTTTACCAGTGAAAACGGTTGTAAAACATTAACAGTTCTAGTTGCTTTTTTAAGTAATAAAAAACTTGAAGGGCAACTAGGCCTCCTCTCTCGCTCCTTTTTCTCAAAATCTTCCGATTAATTGCAATTAATTAATATGCAAATTTCGTTTTGATTATTTATGTGCGGAGAGCCAAGATCAAAACATGCATTAATTCAAAAACGTCCAGAAATTAAAAAAAAACAAGTTTTTTTTAAAATGAAAGTAAGGAGCGACATTAAAACTTAGAACGAACAGAAATTACTCCGTATATGAAAGGGGCGTTTCCTCCTCAACGCCCCGCTCTTTACGCTAAGGTTTCCTACTGTTTTAAAAAGTACAGATAAGAGAAAGAGTCAAACTTTAGCGTAAAGAGCGGGGCGTTGAGGAGGAAAAGCCCCTTTCATATATGGAGTAATTTCTGTTTGTTTTAGGTTTTAATGTCACTTCTTACTTTCATTTAAAAAACCTTGTTTTTTTTATTTAATCCTATAAAGGTGCACATCCTAAAAGTAACCGTCATCATCATTTATTATAACCCCTCACAAAAACTGGATAGAAAGCACAGAAAAAGACAAAGTAAAAACCAAGAAAACGAAAAAGAAACTATAGAAATAAAAAAAAACACTTCGACCACTATAAACGAGGGACAGACAGAAATGACCAAAGATGGGAAGAATACTGGCATAAAGGAGAGAAATCACAAATACGCTTCTCAATAACCCCAGCTGGGTTTGCCAATTGATACTTTCTTTGCAGAAAAGAGTTACTTGTCCAAGTTGGAAGTTCCATTAAATACTTTGCAAATTTAAAATAAAGGTGATGAACTTGCTTTCTATTACCACAATTAAGAAAAGACGAAACAGAAGCAAGGGCAAGTAAGTGAGGAACTGTTAGGCTATTATATAACTGAGATGTTACTGAGGTGAACTCTACTCAGACACGAAACGTTTGAAGTCAGGGGGGCATGCCAAGCCCGGATCTTACTAGCATAATTTTTCATTGCCAGGCTTACAGTTTCTCTCAGGTTTGCACCAATAGGTATTCCCAGGTACATACATTCCCATAAATGTACAGTTCAACTTATCCTGAGAACCGGTAACACAATTATTAAACCAAATTGAATAAGTCAGAGCTCCTCGGCGTATACCTTTCAGATTTGGAAATAGTTGACTACCGTCGTTAATTCCATCCTTCAGATTTCTATACATGTATTTTAAACAAGTAATTACCGCAGCATCAGTAGCTTTCAAATGGGCATCAAGCAAAACCTGCGAAAATATACACGATTCAAAAGCTATTGCAAAATCGATCGCACACAAGACCCAAAAATCACCTTTCTTTCTTTATAAGCAGAAAGAGAGCATGCTCTCTACCTAAGCCTCGCTCGTACCCACACTGACGAGGAGGGGAGGAACAATATTCTTCAATGTATCTTATCAAAAAAGACTCAGAGAGCTTGAAAGTAGTAGATGAGACTGTAATGGGACGATAAGAACTGCACAGAAAACCGTCTTTTTTGCCCTTTTTAAGGATTGGAGTTATTTGTCCGATACAAAATTGAAAAGGTACTACACCTCAGACAAGGATCATCTGAAACAGTAGTGCTAAATGCTGCTAGATTAAAAACCCGCAAGTTTCAGGTGCCTTGCTGAAATGAATCAACACCAAAGGAAGAATTTTTTTTTAATTTCGGTATAAAAGAGTGAACAGCACTTGGCGACACAAACAGAAAAGATTTCATCTTATTTGAAAGAGCAAGGTCAAGCTGTTATACAAAAAACTCCTCTATGCTTTTGTTGGGAGCACTGATCTCCCTCGCAAAATATTCAACCCACTCCTTTTCAGACACACTAGCACTCTAGGCTTTGGTAGGCTTGCTATACTTCCAGAGTTTGGAGCAGTCTTCAGCAATACGGATTAAATATTTCTGGATCAGCGTTAACTTATAGTTTTTCAGTTCCTTATTAAATTTCCGTTTCATACGGAGTCTCAAGTCATTTAATAAGCCATCTCTCGGGCGACCACAGTCGTTCCAAACAGACAACCACAGCTTCACCGAATTACACGGATTCACTAGATCTCTGTTTTTTTACCAATCTTCTGGCTGAGACTTTTTATGGTCACGTCGAAGAGGAACGGCACTTATTTCAGCACATTTCAGCGCGTAATTTATTTGTGCCAAGTAGAAAGTGGGCTCAACTGAGATGTTCTTATCACTTTGTGGCAGCACAGCACAATCGTTTAAAAGATTGAAAGGCAATTTGATTTTGCTCAGCATGTCGGCACAGACTTTACTGAAAGACTTCATTGACACATTTTTCCAATCTCGGCAGGAAACCGAATTCGATTCTGTATTTTGAGCCATAAGTGGAGAGGAATAAATGCAAGCAGAGACAGGAAAGTGGTCGGATTAGAATCTTTCTTTTAAAACTTTGACCTCGTGACTGCTGAACAAAGCAACAATATGGTCTAAGTTAGAAGTTGAGGAAAGCAGCCCAATGTATGACAAGTTGTCACTCTTAAGGCGATATACAATAGTCGAGAAGAACGGAGCCCCAAAAAATCATGATCGGGGAGACATTGTTTTAGATATATCTACATTAAAATCTCCGCTGATGATAACAGGTTTAGAAGAAATTTTTTAAAGAAACCTGCCTAGGAGCTTGCAGGTAGACACAAACCGTGAATCAGACTGTACGTTGTTATAATTTGTAGACAGATAAACATTATTAACTACATGATTTTCAAGTTTAGCGGCAATAAAGTAATCGGTCTCTGCTAAAACCAGGCAGGGAATCGGAATAGGATAGCGAGACCGCCAGATGATCTGCCTCTCCGTGTCACAATTGCACTACGAAAGAAGAGATAAAAATTAGAAAATAGTGGTAACAGGCTTTGGCGGTCTTCCCACAGGAAATGCTCCTGGATCAGAACTAGGTCATGTGACTGCAGGAATTGCGAAAGAATTGGGATTCGATTGGTAACTTTTCCATTAATGTTCCACGAAAAAATTAGGCATCTGAATCTCACTTTGAATTAGACTTACCTTTCAGCAGAGCCTTTGCAATAGGGAATTTGTAACTGTAATATGGATGGCTGTCTCATTTACAAAGAGCACATTTTGTCGGTTTCTGACAGGGGACTGTTTAGAGCTACCGTGACCTCTGACTCCAGTGACGGAACAACAAGTTTCGTTTACGTATGTACTTGAAATATTTCCGTGTGATTGGCACTAACAGCATCCAAAGGGTAGAAACAAAAACTCTTGAATGAGAAATTGTTTGAAACTGACCACTAATGGGAACTTCATTTCTCGTAATATATCCTCTTTTGTTTATAAATTTCAGCCTGAATGATCTGGTAGAGCAACTTTGCTTTGCTTCACTACAATTTTGCACAAGAAACTTGACGTCACCAGAGGTCGAATCACTTGAGACACGTTTAATTATTTCAAAGTGAGAAGGACTTTTAACCTTAGAGGTAATGGTGCTGTTAGAGCTCCGAAGCGCATTCTCTATTGCGTGAGCATCATATCTGGATGCAGTGATAACTTTCTAGTCACCTTGGGTGCACTTTAGTTCAATGATATTCGCGATAACGTCACTACATGCTTGTTCTAGGAAGTCTTTCCTTGATTCCGGTTTGCCTAGGTTACTTAGTAGATTTTGACAATCACGGCATAGGATGGTTTGAAAATATATTCAGTAGGGACTTCAACATAGGTTTACTTTTCGATAAGTTTTGTTCCCTCAAAATGTCTGATTTGTTACACTTTTCCGTAATCTTGCGTGTGACAATCACTGTACTTTCACCTGGGATTGAGGGGACTTCTTCTGGCCCAGAAATAAAGAAAGTAGGCAGATTAACATAATCGTCATCACAAGTCTATAGCAATTTGATCATTTCCAAAACATTGTCACTCATAGCAACCTTCGTGGACAGTCGAGCAACACAGTTCGCTCCTGTTCATAAGACCTCTTTTGCTTTCATAGTCTTTTTTTAAGAAGAACTGGGTTACTCTCTTTTCGACTTCATCATGGCTTTTTTACAATTTGTACTGCACGTAACAAAAAGTTTAACACGGGATTCCAAATGAGCTTATCGGCCGTCAAAAATATGCAACAACATTAACACAATAAGTCCAAAATCACAGACTGTATTTCACAGCGTAGGTTTTTGTTGATAGAAAATATCGCAAGAAACAAGGGAAGTGTAGGGACCTACTCAATCATTCCCTGCAATTTAAGGGTAACTAAATACCAGCAGGTACGCACGGCCCTTGTGGTGGGTTCCTCCCCTATTCTGCTTGTTGCCTGAGACGCCTGCAGAGCACCGCTAATATGCCTCAAATGCTCTCTCAAAACCGACGTACTTATATTCCAAATTGACACAATAAATAAATGTTCTAAAATTAGGTCAGTAGACCACAATACATTTAATCTGTATCTAACAGTCTTCAAACGATCTCCTAATTAACTCCGGTATCTGAATTAATTCAAGAACATAAAGGATTTCAAATTCAATAAATCGAATCTAGATGGATATTTTCACCTTGAAGTCAGAATCAATAGGCTGGGTGATAACATAGACTGGATGTCATGCATTAGAAATAAAGCTGATTTCTGAAGAATAGGCATATTTGAGACCCAAAAACTACATACAAAGTCTTCTTAGGACATACTATTCCACAGGTTATGAAGCTTTGGCAACTACAAAATTTAAACGAAGCCAAGAGACAAGACCAAATATGTGATCTTAAAACACTTTTACGGAATAGACTGACCAAAGATTGCAGCGAAACGTCACTTTACCCAAGGAACATGAATCCAGTTTTGTATTAATTTTGCATTTTTTTTAGTAGGTGCGAGTGCCAGATTCACTGAATGTCATAAGTTGAAGTCTTGGGTAATTTAGAGTGATCTAGCGTCAAGAAGTATTCTTCAAATGATCTTGATTTCGGTGAGGCTTAACGCTTTCGTTTACTAGTATATGGGGTTTGGTTTTACGAGGATCTTCCAAGTGCATAGATAATTATCAGGTATTGACCTAGTATTGATATCAAAAAGGTGCAAAATGTCAACCTTTCTATTTGGTGTATCTACAAAGCGGCGTTGTGAAAGTTAGAGCGTCAGGATTACCTTCTGAACGATCCTGATTCGAAATCGGAGTAATTTGTTTGTAGATATGGATAGGAAGGGGCCCCTATCTCGGTACGTCTTAACTATACTGATTGCGTTTAACATTTCCGTTTTTTAGTAAATCTCTTTGAAGCCTTGGATTACGTGAATAAATAAATAAATTGAAAAAAATTTTTAGTTGATGAAGAGCAGGCTTACGGCCTATCAGCGTTTTTCAGCTAAGAGAAGTAGTGGGGCCATAGGGAGTACTGGATCTACCTTCTTATTTGGGAACTATAACTAGCCTAATTCACAGACAGCACCCCTTATTTAGGCACTATAGGTTACCTATATTAAAGACAGCACGTCTAGGGCTTGTCCTACTTATATGTCAGATGGAACTATAGATGATAAATTTCATTTGCATATAGCTATGATGCCCTTACAACCAGTCATAGCAACCAGATCCAATATAGGATGGATTTTCAATGTAATTCATATTTGTAAGAGAGTAAAATTCAGAGAGAGAACAGTTTGAACATACTCTTTATAATTAATTTTTATTTGACAATATATATTGGCAAAAATGAGTGGTTTGTTTACACTATTAGAAGTTGATAGTGGAGCTTGTAACAGCAATGATACAAAGACAAGAGTACAAAAAGGTGCAATAGAAATTATAAGAGGACCTCAACTAAGCCCTCAATGGCACGATATGTATGCAAGATATGTGATATCATTGAGCGAATTCAGATTGGAGCAGCAGTTATGTTTTGCGGCAAAACTTGATACAGTGCATATACATAGACTTTAAGCAGCTTTAAATGCAATAGTGAAATATATTGAGGGCAATAAGTTGTATCAATAAGTGAAAAATGACTAATATATATATTGCTATAATTATTTAATAAAATTTTTCTATATCAAAAGTGTTTTTCTTGTTAGATATTTTTCGTAGGTTATCGTCCCTTTAGGATTATTCTTGAAGCAGAAAGAATCTTAGTTAGTCTGCAGCCAGCTGTAAAAGTGTTAGGATTTTAAAATGGGTGTCTTATGAGAAATAAATATCATGTAAAATCTTGAGAGTTTGGAAAAATGTTTGATTCTAAATGATGATTTTCTAAAATTATCTCTTCCAAGGAAAATATTCTCTCAAAAGAATAATTAACGATACAGTGAGAAATGATTCTCCGTCTTTGGACTATTGCACTAAACTTTTACGTCGTGGCCCAAACGCAATTACTCAATTTATTGACATATTAATTGAAACGAAACAAAATGATATTGTGCATTTGCTTTTGAACACTAACTTGGAAATCTAAGACTGTCCAAATTATTTTTTTTCTTCGTGAGAAAAACAAATAAATCGAGAATTTAGAGGATAATGTCAAAAAAAATTTGGTGATGTCACTCGATTACTCCTCTCTCTCTAGAACAAAAAAGAACATTCTCTTTATCGATCGTAAGTCAGTTTCATTTTGGCAGTGAGTGTCAACACTGGAACAATGTTCTATACATGTCCACTATTCATGTATACACTGGACAGCTGGTCATCATGTGAGAATTGTTCAATTGTTGAAGAGTATTAATAAAAATTGTAGATTATGCAATCCGTGTAAATGCATAGAGGATATGCAGTACAAATTAAAGACTGTAATTCCTGTCTTGAAGACATTTATGGCACTCACATTAGAGGATTCCTATACTCCAATTCTTACTATGATAAACGTGATACGTGGGAGAACACCTATCCTAGTATACTTTGAAAGAACCCTACATGAAATTTTAATTTATTTGTAAGAGACTAGTATCATCGTTGTTTTAAATTGTTTTGGGAGGAAGAATCAGATCTACGCTTCAATTGTTGGAATAACAAGAAAATTTGGTTTCTACGTCATTGTTGTGAAGACAATGGCTACTATGATTATAAAATTACTGACTTTCATTAGGCTGTTACTAAAGTGATTCTCTATTTGAAAACATTGTATGTGATGTTGCTCCAAATTGAAACCCGTGAATTTTATAATATGAACGAAAAATATTATTTTTGACTAAAAAAAAGATACAATAAGAGTGAAGTTACATTGTATTGTTGAAAATGTGACCCTGACTTTGCACATCAAGATCAATATAGAGTGAATTCATATGGTCTACCGCCATTAGTTGTTCTTGACAGCTACCTATACGTACAAGAAGAAATCTAAAGAGGCGAAAAAGCCATTTTTTATGTATATATACATTTTTTATTAATAAACAAATATACAAATATTTTTAGAGCATTTTATTCGTAGGGCACTAAAACCAATATTATACAGCTATGAAATAATATTTTCCACCCGGAAGTTATTCAGGCAAGGACTGTCTACGTAAATCTTGAGAAATTCGTTGCAGGTATAGCCACGACATCGAAAAACGAACCACAGTAGTGCATGAAAACTACAGCTTTTAGTCGTTAAATCTTGCATTCTCTGCTGGTTTGCAATATCAGTTTTCCTACTGCTTTCCATAAAGTTTTTGATGTTACGGAGTGTAGAATGCATATGGTAGGCCGAGAGCATAAAATTTTTTATATTCTTCCCTGTTTGAAAGATGTATAGCCAATGACTTGTCTTTACGCTGGATGGACTGCTATTAACAATGATAGGGTATTGTTAAAACTTCGAATTTTTTTCAAGGAAATCTGAAGGTATACAAATCGGATTTGTATTTGGACATGCACGTATCCATATTAAATACGCTGCTTATTTGATTTGTAATCATGGTGCGAGGTCTAGTAGAAAACTGCCTTAGGGAATGATTTCCCAGTAAGTTCCAAATTGATTTAATGAGATTAATGTTATACTCTCAGCTAATGGCTCGGCAAAGGTGCACTCTAAACGTACACTACCCGTTTGTACTATACTCGTATCTTGAGCGACAGACAAGTCTAATGATACCATAAGTTTTTGCAAACATTGTATCAGTTATACCATTTTCAAATAGTTGTGGATCTCGGTCTAATGATTCCATTTTTACAAATGCCAATGCATTTTTTGAAGGAATTTTACCAATGATAAATTAAGACTCGGCAAAGGTGCGGGAACCCGTGTCAATATGACACTGATTGGTGATAGTATGAGGAACAAGCAGTTTTGTATTATTTCCAATAGCTCTCAGTTTTTGTACTACCAAAAACCCATAAACTGTTGCTTTTGTACATGTAGTTTTGCCAAGATGAGAGACACTGCTACGTCGGGTGATTTCGGAAGTTCCTCTCGCAAAATGAAATTTGATGGAGCAAGCGTTTATTTTATGTCCACTTTAATATTTGGTGGTAACCATTGGGGTATATTAAATATCTCGTGATTTATTTTCCCAACTAAATGTAATTCACTAGTTGTCGCCTTTTTAAGTGCATCTGTAGTATCAGTGTCTGTCTAATATTCATATCCATTTGCTGAACCCCTCACTTTCTTATATAACTTGGCGTCATCGACATGAACTACATGTAGCTCGCATAATTCGAGAGATTGTTACTAGTGCTCACCAATGTTCCATTTATGTAGAAACTAATTTGTAGAAAAATCATGCAATACACAACTTCCATAGGATATTCCATCAGCAAGACTTGGCATTTAATTGCCAGATTTCTTGACTACCACATGTAAATCTATAAATGTGGAAGACATACCCACGAAATAATCTTCATTGGAATAAATTTGAAAGTGGATGTTCTCAGAGAGTGGTTGTTGCGGATGGAACTGTGCATAGTAACCATGTTTTACACTCAAATCAACATTTTCTACATTGAATAGATTTAAAGATGAAGTGAATGATGGATGGGAATTCTTGTGTGGTAGATGTGCCATTTCAATCTAGGAAAAGAACAATGTAAGATCCTTTTTTAATCTTACAATTTTTCCTCTTGGTTTTTTCTTGTTCTTTTTTCACAAGAGTGATGTCTTTCGTTTCTGACTTGAGTAAAGACTGAAGAGCGATGCCGTGTTTTCGACCTTTTTAGACCTTTTTAGACCTTTTCCATTTTGTCGAGATTCTAATTACTCGCCAAGGGATCGTGCAACAAACCTGAGATTTTCCGAAACATTTTTTTTTAATCGTTGCCAGAGCCCCAATCGTACGGTGTAGAGGATGCAAAATCTGCGGCAGCCAGTACAATATATTTTTTAGCCAAGGGTAGTGCAGAGCAAAACAGTTTAGCTGACCAACTGCCAAGACCATAGCCCATTATTGATGAACAACCTTTGTAATAGTCCATTCCATGACCCTTTTGTCTTGGACCAAGAGTAGCAATATAGCAATCAATATCAGGACAAGCAAATGGCATTCTTCTATTAGACATCTTGCTATTGAACGGGTCAAAAATGGCAAGTAATCACGGCCAAACTTTTTGTTATTGCTAGAGGATCACCAAATTCAGTCCTTAAAGTTAACTGACATATTGAACATGCTTTATATTGTAATGATGCATGTGATCTCGACTAATTTTTCGTTCAAGAACCAGGGGAACATTGCTATTACCAACTCTCGATGTTTCAACGAATGAAGCGAAAGAAATGTACAACTTTTCAAGGAGAAGCCAGGTCGATGTCAGCGAAACTGAAAGATCCGTAACACTAGTGCTTCCAGCACTTCTACCATTGATTATATTCTGTTTAAAACCTAGAATCTCTCAGATTATCATTGAGTATAACATTCTCACTGTCAATGGGTGACCTAATGTAAATCTCCCCCCGTCCCTTTGAATAGTTGAATTGAAAGGCACCATTTTTACGAGCGAAGATTCTTCTATTGATAGCACGAAAAATCATTCATGCTGCCAAATTCATTGTATGGTAATGTGACGAAGGGATATTCACCCCAGTTCATTGTTTCTATCGAAAGCTCGCTAACGAGTGGCCAATCTTGCGATCTAACTTTTATGAAACATGTACGATCTTTTCTCAGGATATCATATGTATTTTTGAGAATAAAATCGATAAGAGCAACTTCATCAATTTCAACTTCAAATCAGCAGTGAAAATATAGGTCTGATCACTGACATAGATCAGCATCTATTTGTAGAAATATCAATGAGGGAAGAATATGTTTTCCACGGGGATCGTATCTTGGAAACTGATCAGACTTGACAACGTACCGGTGAAAAGTTAGACGTAGATCTCACCCTTTAAGCTAAAGTTTTATTTTTATAGAATTAAAAAAAAATCGAAGGGGCAACTCCTTTCATATACTTAGTAATATCTGTTCGTTTCAAGGTGTGATGTTGCTTCTTACTTTCAGTTAAAAAACTTATTTTTTTAGATCTAATTTCTGATCTTTTTTAAATAATACCGGGAAATCCGGCTCTCTCTCCATGAAAAATTCCGGTACTTGTGTATTATACGCCACTCATTCAAGTTTACGATGTGTAAAACTAGAGAACAAACCGGTTTCTTCGTTAGTTTCTTCGTTACTTTAGAAATAAATTTGGGCTATATATTTGCACATGAGGGGGAGGGGGAGGTCTGGATAAAAAATGTGTTAGGTACAATTATTCTTCATTTTATGAAGTAAGATTTCTGACTTCAATTATTTTCTGACTTCAAACTGTCCAAATACTTTACCCCCCCCCCCCTATGTTCAAATATATAGCCCAAACTAAATATTTGCATCTATTCTGTCCCTTGTTTTTGTCTTGTCTCGGGCTGAGCTGAAAGAAACTAACGAAGAAACCACTTTGTCCTCGTGTTTTACACAGCTTAAACTTGAGTGAGTGGCGTATAATACACATGTAGCCGAATTCATTCCCCCTACTGAAAAAAAAAAAAAAAAAAAAATAGATTTGGAAAGCCTTATTTTTAACGGGTGGAGGGGTATTTTCCGTGGGTATTTTTTTTGGGTGAGGGGGATATGGGGTGTTTTCCAGGCGCTATTTTATGCGCGGAGGTGTATTTTCCATAGGGTACATTTTTCAAGGTGGTTATTTTTCACAGGGGGTATTTTCCAGAATGGGTTTTCCTCGGGTGAGAATATTTTCCACTGAGGTCGGGGGGGGGGGGGGTGAACGCCAGCCACCAGACAATAGAGAGGTATCCAAAACGGCATATGCAAAACGGTTTAAACGTAACAGTGGACAATTTTTTCTTCACAAGCTTCACCATTTGAGATTACTTTTTGAAAATCCAAGAAAATGGCTAAAACACTATTTCTGAAGCATCTTTGATGATTGCATCTATTTCTATGAGGTGATTTTAGTAAGTATGGCGAAAAAAGGGTCCCTAGTGCATAATTTTCTCTAAATAACCTACTTAAATATTAAAACTGGATTTAATTCACTCTTAGTTAGAAGCTTCAACAACAACCTCACATCAATTAAGAAGCAGCTTTCTGAGAGGAAAACCTCGCTCCTAATATTTGAAATAATATACACCTTAGAAGGTACTTTTCGAGATTCGACAAAGAAATTAGTAGAGGACAATGTTTTGCAAATCAATATGACTCATTGTTTTCGAATTGTCAGAACCTAGCTTAAACAAGAGCTAAGAGCTCATATGGCACTTGTGACAAGGCGAGAAGAGCTAAGAGCCAAGAGATCATATGGTATGAGCTCTAACAAAATTCTATGAATCAATAGATTGATTTAAAAAGGAAAATAAGAGGCTTAATACCGGTCAAGATTTAAAATAAGAGCTCTGAGTCACAAAGTCCTTCTAAATATCAAAATTCATTAAGATCCTATCACCCACTCGTTAGTTATAAATACCTAATTTTTTCTAATTTTTCCTCTCCCTTTTGCCCCCCAGATGGTCGAATCTGGGAAAACGACTTTATCAAGTCAAATTTTGCAGCTCCCTGACACGCCTACCAATTTTCATCGCCCTAGCACGTCCAGAAGCACCGAACTCGCCAAATCACAGAACCCCTCCCCCTAACTCCCCCAAAGAGAACGAATCCAGTACGATTCTGTCAATCACGTATCAAGGACATATGTTTATTCTATCCACCAAGCTTCATCCCGATTCCTACACTCCAAGTGTTTTTCCAAGATTTCCCCCTCTAAATCCCCACAATGTCAAAACATCTGGTCGGGATTTGAAATAAGAGCTCTGAGACATGAATTCCTTCTAAAAATCAAATTTCATTACGATCCGATCATCTATTCGTAAGATATAAATACTCCAATTTTCATGTTTTCCAAGAATTCCGGTTCCCCCCTCCAACTCCCCCGAATGTCACAGGATCTGGTCAGAATTTGAAATTAGAACTTTAAAGCACAAGATCCTTCTAAATATCAAATTTCATTAAGATCTGGTCACCCTTTCGTAAGTTACAAATACCTCAATTTTCAAAATTACCCCCCCCCCAATTCCACCAAAGAGAGCAGATCCGGTCCAGTTATGTCAGTCACGTATATTAGACAGGTTTCTATTCTTCCCATCCAGTTTCATCCTCATCTCACCGCTTTAAGTATTTTCTAAGATTTCCGGTCCCCCCAACTGCCCCCCCCCAATTACGCTTGATCCGGTTGAGATTTAAAATAAGATATCGGAGTTACGAGGTCCTTCTAAATATGAAGTTTCATGAAGATCCGATCACTCCTTCGTAAGTTAAAAATACGTCATTTTTCTTATTTTTCAGAATTACCCCCCCCCCCCCCGCAATTGAGCGGATCCGTTCTAATTATGTAAATCACGTATGCAAGACTTCTGCTTATTTTTCCCACCAAGTTTCATCCCAATCCCTCCAATCTAAGCGTTTCCCATCATTTTAGGTCTCCCCACCCCAAACTTCCCCCAATGTCACCAGATCCGGTCAGGATTTAAAATAAGAGCTTTGAGACACGATATCCTTCTAAAAATCAAATTTCATGGAGATCCAATCACCCGTTCGTAAGTTAAAAATACCTCATTTTTTCTAATTTTTCAGAATTAACCCCCCCCCCCCCCAACTACCCCAAAGAGAGCGGATCCGTTGTGGCTATGTCAATCATGTATCTAGGACTCGTGTTTTTTTTCCACCAAGTTTCATCCCGATCCCTCCACTCTAAGTGTTTTCCAATTTTTTAGGTTTCTCCCTCCCAACTCCCCCCCCCCCAATGTCACCAGATCCGGTCGGGTTTAAAATAAGGGCTCTGAGCCACGATATCCTTCTAAATATCAAATTTCATTGAGATCCGATCACCCGTTCGTAAGTTGAAAATACCTCATTTTTCTAATTTTTAAGAATTACTCCCCCCCCCTAACTACCCCAAAGAGAGCAAATCAGTTCCGATTATGTCAATCATGTATCTGGGACTTGCGCTTATTTTTCCCATCAAGTTTCATCCCGATCCCTCCACCCTAAGTGTTTTCCAAGATTTTAGGTTTCCCCCCTCCAACTCCCCCCAATGTCATCAGACCCAGTCGGGATTTAAAATAAGAGCTCTGAGACACAACATCATTCCAAACATCAAATTTCATTAAGATCCAATCACCCGCTCATAAGTTAAAAATACTTCATTTTTTCTATTTTTTCCAAATTAACCGGCCCCTACTCCCCCCCCCCAGATGGTCAAATCGGGAAAACGACTATTTCTAATTTAATCTGGTCTGGTCCCTGATACGCTTGCCAAATTTCATCGTCCTGGCTTACCTGGAAGTGCCTAAAGTAACAAAACCGGGACTTTAGGTTTTCCCTCTCCAACTTCCCCCAATGTCATCAGATCCGGTCGGGATTTAAAATAAGAGCTCTGAGACACAATATCATTCCAAACATCAAATTTCATTAAGATCCAATCACACGCTGATAAGTTAAAAATACTTCATTTTTTCTATCTTTTGCGAATTAACCGGGCCCCCACTCCGCCCCAGATGGTCAAATCGGAAGAAAGACTATTTCTAATTTAATCTGGTCCGGTCCCTGATATGCTTGCCAAATTTCATCGTCCTAGCTCACCTGGAAGTGCCTAAAGTAGCAAAACCGGGACCGACAGACAGACAGACCGACAGACAGACCGACAGACCGACAGAATTGGCGACTGCTATATGTCATTTGGTTAATACCAAGTGCCATAAAAATAGTCTGCATCAAACAGTTCGTGGTAACGAACTGTAGTAAGGAGCGACCCGGCTCAATAATAAACGAAACTCTAAAAAACGTAATTTTGATGCTAAAATATACACCAAAGGAATCAGATTTTCATGCTGATTTTAAATATATAAGTTTCATCAAATTTAGTCTTTGTCATCAAAAGTTACGAGCCTGAAAAAATTTGCCTTATTTTAGAAAATAGGGGAAAACACACCCTAAAAGTCATAGAATCTTAACGAAAATCACACCATCGCATTTGGCGTATCAGAGAACCCTATAGCAAAATTTCCAAGCTCCTATCTAAAAAAATGTGGAATTTCGTATTTTTTGCCAGAAGACAAATCACCGGTGCGTGTTTATTTGTTTGTTTTTTTTTTTGTTTTCCCCAGGGGTCATTATATCGACCAAGTGGTCCTAGAATGTGCCCTTTTTAAGTGATCAAAAAAAATGAAGGGCATCTAGGTCCCCTCCCACGCTCATTTTTCCTCTAAAGTCAACAGATCAAAATTTTGAGATAGCCATTTTGTTCTGCATAGTCAAAACCATAATAAATATGTCTTTGGGAATGACTAACTCCCCCATAGTCCCTGGGGGAGGGGCTGCAAGTTACGAACTTCGACCAGTGTTTACATATAATAATGGTTATTGGGAAGTGTACAGTCGTTTTCAGGGGATTTTTTCGGTTTTGGGGGTGGGGTTGAGGGGAGGGGCTATGTGGGAGGATCTTTCCTTGGAGAAATATGTCATGGGGGAACAGAAATTCAATGAAAAGGGCGCAGGATTTTCTAAAATTACTATAAAAAAACACTGAAAAATAAACACGGAAAAGCTTTTTTCAATTGAAAGTAAAGAGTAGCATTGAAACTTAAAACGAACAGAGATTATTACGCATATCAGGGGTTCTAAAAATACTTTAGCATAAAGAGCGAGGTATTTAGGAGGAGATAAATACCTCGCTCTTTATGCTATAGTATTTTTAGTAATTTCAACTATTTATTCTAGGGCCTTTCTGATTCAGGGGTCATTCTTAAAGAATTGGGAAAAAACTTACGATTTAGTGTAAAGAACGAGGTATTAACGAGGGTACAAAGCCCCTCATATACTTAATAAAGATTAAAGAATATAAAAGTTTGTTCCTTAAGTTAATTCTTAAGTTACGTATATTTTTTACAAATAAAAAAATTCGTTAAAAATTAAAATTTATAGTTGCCTTTTTATGTAACCGAAAAATTGCATGGCAACTAGGCCTCCTTCCCCATCCCTTATTTCTCAAAATAGTCTGATCAAGACTAAGAGAAAGCTATTTAGCCAAAAAAGGAATTAATATGCAAATTTCATTTTAATAATTTATGTGTGGAGAGCCAAAATCAAACATGCATTAATTCAAAAACGTTCAGAAATTACATAAAACAAATTAGTTTTTTTAACTGAAAGTAAGGAGCGACATTAAAACTTAAAACGAACAGAAATTACTCCGTATAAATGGGTTGTCCCCTCCGCAATCCCTCGCTCTTTACGCTAAAGTTTGACTCTTTGTCACAATTCTGCTTTTTAAAACAATTAAAAGCTTTAGCGTAAAAGGCGAGGGATTGCGGAGGGGACAACACATTTCATATACGGAGTAATTTCTGTTCGTTTTAAGTTTTAATGTCGCTCCTTACTTTCAGTTAAAAAAAACTATTTTTTTTTTTTTATGTAATTTACTAAGAAGTTAGCTTACTCTTTTAATTCAAACGCAAATATTGGTTGATGGTAATAAAATATTTCTGTGAATATAAGAGTCATTACATGAAAGAATCATGCACAAAGCAGTTCAATATCATTTTAATCAAATATTTAATATGTCTGCCAATTAAAAGCTTGCTATTGGTTTGAAAAATTAATGTTTGCTTATTCAATCAGGTTATTTTATAATTAAGGTAATTACCTTAAAAGAAAAAAAAATATCAGTCCGTGACGATTTACATAGAATAATATCATATTTTAGTTTTATTTTGAGCTTACTTATCTGGCGTATAATATTCCAGAAATAATATTCTGATGCCAATCCTTGTGCTAAATATGCTTAATTAGTTGCATTTTAAATAAAATGTTGAGTTTTCAGTAAAGCAAAAGTAATCCTCCGATGTAAAAGCAGGAGGCTGAAGGAGTCACAACTTCTCTAAGTCGAAATAATTTCAGTTCACTGCAAAATTTACTGTCACACTTTACTTCCGTTGGAGGTATATTTTTTAATCTTATTCAGTATAAACTTTCGATGTTGCCTAAACATTGTCATAAAGTAGCTTTTAGGTAAAATCAATTTTTCTTAATGAATATAATGGGTGGTTATTTATTCACTGAGCAAGGCCGTAGTAAAGCTGCAAAAGGCCGCAAATTTGCTCCTTTCTACGCAGGGAATTATTCCGATATTGTGCCGAGTCAGTCGGCAGGAAAGCTTTGAGATTCCGTATCTGTGACTTAGCAGGTTAGCAGGTGTAACTGTGCAGGCTTATCTTCAGCTGAGGAGGGGGGCAAACTGGGGTCTAGGGGCGATCAAACCGAGGTTTGGGAGAGATAGTTGTCCCCCCCCCTGTCCCATAGTAAATTACACTCCTGTTCAGCAACCCTGTGAAATTCCTTAGCTTATTTTGCACAGAGTCAGGATATAACTAGTTCCCATTTTTTCGACCTAAGCAAGAAAGCGCCCTGATCTAATTGGCACAGTTAGGGCTAGAATAACGGTCCCAGCGGAGAGATAGACGGATTCTCTGAGACATAAGACACCACTTCCGAGCCTAATCTGCCTCCCACATGGAAGTTTCCGTATTCTCTTGAAATTCAGTGGGTAGCCAGTGATCTAAAATTCAGAAGCGTGAAAAGTATTAGTAAACGGGTTTACGCGTAGTTTCAGGTTTAACATGCTTACCTTTCTCCTAAAAAGTTGGTGGTGATAGAAACACAGGTTGATACTAAGGCGTGCAAAGGTTGTTACCAATGCAATCTGGTGCGAGGTCAAAGGTCTGCAACCAAAGACAGATTGCATGCTTAAAAGCTTGGATGAACCTCAATATGTGCTAGATGGCTGGGCCCTTCTACATCACTTGCCTTGTGAGAAATGCAGCATGTAGGCGGATATGTGCATCAAATACGTCGACTATGTGACGCGAAGATATGAATGCGCTTTCATAGCGTTTGACGGGTATTTAAGTAGACCTTCAATCAAAAACGTGAGGCATGGGAGGAGGAGCAGGCCTAGAGGCTGTCCTAGAATCAGCATTCAGACACAAATGTCTTGTTTAGTAAAAAAAAGATGATTCCCTTGGTAACGCAGAAAAAAGCAGCCAATTGTCAGCATTCTGTCTGGCTACCTTAAAGATGCGAGATGTAAAGTGTACAAGTTGCCAGCAGACGCCGACATGCTGATTATGATGACTGTGGTCGAGTCGACAGAAAGCCGACCCAATTTTTTAATAGGAGAAGATATGGACTTACTAGTCCTTTTGCTGTCCCACACGAAACAAGACTGCAGACCGATATTTTTCTTTTTTGAGTCAAAGTTACAGAAAACTGAAGGCCGTCTGTTGGATATATTGGCAGCTAAACTGAAACATGGTGACACAGTTTACGAACAAAGTCTTTTCCTCCGTGGCTTTCTCGGATGCGATTCGACTTCTCAAATTATGGCATAAGGAAATCTACACCACTGAACCACGCGAAAAAGAAAAAAAACTTTCAGGATATCGCCGATCTATTCTTGGCTTCATCTTCTACAAAACACGACATCAGCAAAACTGGAAAGAAGGCCGTGCTTATCTCGTTTAAGGTTACAGAAAACGAAACAAGTCTTAACCAGGTCCGCTACAGGAAATTCCTCAACAAGTTTGCAGCTCTGGGAAGTATGTTGAGGAAAAACACTCCTACCAACAAGCAATGTTTGCACGTATCTCTGTTCGTTTTTATTGTTTAAATAAAGTAAAATTGAGAGAAAGAGTCAAACTTTAGCGTAAATAGTGGGGCGTTGAGAAGGGAACAGCCTTTTTCATACACGAAGTAATTCCTGTTCGTTTTAAGTTTTAATGTCGCTCCTTACTTTCATTTAATAGTTTTTTTTATTTAATTATTTAAAATTTATTAATTATTTAATGGTGGTTTATTTAAACTAAACCAACGTTCAAGACAAGACAAAGTAGGAAAAATTGCTGCCAGCTGGTACGCATCATAAACTTCTCCAGAGCATCATCGACCAACAAGCACTAGAAAATTCTTACATTTGCATTAGGAATTGTCTTGCTAACCCAACTGAGTGGCTCACCTAGAGGGTGCCCTTCGAGTCATCCCACAAAAAGTGCTTGTTTCGATTTCCCTCTATTTTCCATACGTTATTAGACGACTATACCAATCCCCTCTATTGTAAAAAATAAGACATCCGTATGGGCTTGTTCCAAGTGTATGGTTACAAAAATTTTTCTTCATGATCATACACACAGCCCGAGTTTTATTAAAGGAGATAGGGCAAAGAAGCAGAATTTTTCGACGGGCGAGGGTAATAGAAAGCTTTTTTAGCCCCGTTTTAGGGGAACTTTTTGAGGGAGTTTAACTCTAAGGAAAGGGAATTCAGGAAGAGAGGCATTGATTCTGAACAGGAAAGCGCATGGAGGACTTGGGGAAGGGACGTACGCAGGGGGCCTTTAGGATCGGATTCCTCCCAAATTTTAAATTCGCTATATTTCTGTAAATGACTTAATTAGATTATGAAATTAAATTATGCTTTTTGCCAAGAGAACTAATTGGAGAGAAAGAAACATGTTAAGAAACGATTTTTACTTCATAATTGCAGAATAATCATAGTTAATATATTTTTATGCAGGTACGCTTTACTTTACCCTCCCCCCTGAGTGCACGAACATATACCACAAATTATATGTTCCCAATCTTAAAAATAATTCTTACTTCGTAAAATGCCGAATAATCATAGTTCACACAGTGTGTATGCAGCCTCCCTATACTTTACCCCCAACCGCCCTTGATGTGCAAATATATAGCCCAAATTATATATTTCCTATCTATTCTCCCAATTAATCTCAGTTGTTTCAAACCGTGTACCTGCAAACTGAATCAACTGTGAAGAAAAAACGGGAAAAACAAGTTACGGGTGACCGAATGAACTGGCATTATCAATTTTGGATTATATATTTACACATTAGGGGGGTTGGGGGTAAAGTACAGCGAGGCTGCTTGCAAGATGTTTTAATTATATTTATTATCCATAATATGAAGTGAGAATTGTTTTCTTAGCATGTTTCCTACTCTCCAGTTAGTTCTCTCGGCAAATACCTAAATTCTTATTGGCCTCCCTTCGAAAAAAAAAAGTACGTCCCTGGATTCAAGTTAATTCTGCCCAAACATTATAATAATAAAGATCCCGTTTAATTCGCCTAATATTCGCATTTTTTAATTTATCACACCCACCCCCCCCGCAAAAAAATGCTTTCTCAGGCCACGATAATTATCACAGGTAACCTAAGAGTTCCACAAAAATTATTTTAAGCACCAGTAGTGTACATAAATCTAGCGTACTGTTAAGCCCCTCACTTTTATCCCCAGAACAAAAAAGGTCAAAAAGCCATTATATCTGAAAAAAAAGAAGGAAGGGATAGTTTATTATCTCAGCGCAGACAAACAAAACTCTCCGAGGAGTTTTTAGTAGGCGTGTCCTTGTCAATGACGTTTTCTTATTTCTCTCCCAATTTTCTGTGCTAATTCTGTCAAACAAAATCAGTATATCACTTGTAAAGTTTAGTAACAAGTTGATAAGTAAGGACACAAAACAAGGGAAAGGAACTTATCTCACTTTCAAAGGTAAAAAAAAGGATCGTTTACACAATTATTTTGAAATAGAAGATTTATTTAGGTCATGTATTCAACGAGATATTCAGTTGGCGTTAAATGAAATTTTAACCAAGAAGGTCTTTTGAATTAGTTTAAAAGGCCGGGTTAGAATTCAGCTTTAACGAAACATTATTTTAATCATGAATTCTGGGCTTTTACGGGGGTATGCTGTCAGAAACTTGTAACATAGAATCAGCATCAGAAGTAGTCGGGCTCCAAAGGTCGTATAACCGTTTTCAGTTAAACAAAAGTGGCACACTTTTTGGTAAATTCTTCGCTGTTCATAATATTGACTTACGAATTGAGTGAACTTACCAGTCGATGCCATTCTTAAGCTCTTTACGAGTATGAAAATCGCTTCTATCACAAGTTCAAAATCGAGCCCTTTTTGAGCTCTTGAAAATGACCATTCTATACCTTCCTCCGTCGGCTTTTATATTTTCAATATTTTATCGAAAACACAGTCATGTCATAGCATCGATTCTAGGTATTTGGATGGGAAATAGTTAAGATATGAGGACCTTTCGATAGGAAACACTAGAAATTTTTGAAAAACTCTTCAAATAATCATAAATACTTATTTATCGCATTCCTAAATGCACTTTTCTTTAATTTACACACCCCCCACCTTTCGAGGGAGTAATCTAATTCATATATTCCCAATATATTTTACAATAGCGCTTTCTTTTCTTTACCGCTTGAGCAGAATTCCCCCTTGTAAAATGTTAGCCTTCACCGTCCACTATGATAAAATTCAATGGAAAGACATGAAGTCAGCTGCGCATCTGTTCATCAGGGGGAGGGGGTTAAATTGAAGTGAAGCTCCTTTAAGAATGAGATAAATATGTATTACAATTGTTTGAATAAAGTTTCCAGAGTTCTGGTGTTTCCTTTCTAATATTCCGCAGATCTTAACTATTACCATTTGCTACAGAACTGCCACTACACTCAAATCGAAAACATTTAATCGACTATCAAACAGTTGACAATGTCATCTTTAAAAAGACTTCGCATAACATGAGTTTTCCAACCCCTTTAGCAATGCACCCGTTAATAAATTTCATAGTCTAATATATTCATTTGTTAGAGCGTTTTTAATAATTTCTCTACTCCATAAATCAATTGCTATTTTCCTAGCAGAAGAAAGCAATTAATACAAGATAATTTTTCAGAGCTTGATAATGGAAAGACTAATTAAAGTCCGCCTTCTTCACAGATGTTGGAAGATAGTCTCGTAGACTCTAAAACCCATTCCCTGCTCCATACCCTATTTAGGACAAGGATATACCCCGGGGGAGTTGAAATCAAATTACACCAAGTTTGTGGACACTTTTTGCTCAGTGTTTGATATTATTAGCTGATCCCCCGAAAAATCAAGTGTGGAAGTGCCTGCCCTAGTTTCAGAAAGTTACACTAACACAAAAATAAATAATGTAGAGAAAAAAAAGACATTCTTTTGCTTGGTTGCATCGTGGCATAAAATTATTTAAAAAGATACTATTTTATTTATTACCTCCTTATTTTAAGGCAAAAACCAAATCAGGGCTTGTAGACCATAAATAAAACGAAACATCAACTCCCTCGTATTCATGGTAATCAAATTTTTCCTCCTGGAGTCAAAATCATTTAGGGATTGATAATCTGGCGGTTTCATGGCCCATTAGTTTTTTCTTGCAGCCCAGGGGCCCATACAACCCGAAGTAGATGACGTTTTTAGTCAAAACAGTGATAGGTGATGTATTGAATATCAGAGTGCAGAATGTAGGAGAAACTGCAGTATTTTATATATAAGTTTTTGGTAGTAGTAAATCCAAATTTAAAGGAAATGGGAACTTCCTGGGAGGATGCAAAAAGGAAGGCATTGAATAGAGTGGGTTGGAAGAGGAGCGTGCGTAGCTCTGTTGGCCTCAGGCGGCTTGGTGCTTTGGTGAGTTATTAGTAGTGTAGTAGTAGTAATGACGGTGGTCATGAACCTTGAGGTAGGAGTAGTGTATTCGTAGACAGAGAAGCACTTATAGTTCTTTACTAGGTACGGGGATGAAACTATAAATTTTAGCAACTGGCCGAGGGCTCTTTTACCGAGGAAAATGGCAAAACTCTTGGGGAAAAGTCTTGAAAAAATTGAGTACGTGATCCCCGGAAACACCTTTTGACTCCCCTCTCAAAATTTGGGATGGATCAGCACATACATTGTTACATATTTTATTTGAAATATGGTATTACTGATCGAACCGGTGTGGCAGGGCCCACTTTAACATTGAGGACTCAGCTCGTGGCCAGACCCAGACCTAGCTGTCTTCACTCAATTTTTTTTGTATCAATGTTAGAATAGAAGACAACAAAGGGTAACTTAATAATAGAGGGCTTGTTAAACACACGATGTTAGTGTGGTATTAAAACAGGGTTGTTAAAATGAAGTCTAAAAGCGTGTAAAGTCTAAAATTCTGTTATACCGGATGGACAAAAAAGACACAACATTTTATTCCAAAATAAATAGCCTATATCTTTTTTGAAAAATGGCACAATTAGAATGGAATTCATAGGAAATAGAATGTTTAGAATCCGGAGTCCAAAAACAACATCATTAATTTTCTCACATTTTCTTGAATTACTGTTTTCAAAAGTTACATTAAAAAAATTCAAGCTAAACAAGATAAAACAGTATTTCTGAAACCTTTCTACATAATTTTCAACCATCTAAAATTCATCGTGGGTGTCTGAAACATTTGCAGTTTTATCAGGCCTGTTATACAAGAACACAAAGTGTTTACAAAAGAATAAAAAAGTGTTTACAATGATCAAAATTTGAATATAAGCGCTTTTGTATTCCTATTTTGTGAAACACCTGCTAAAGCTGGCAAGCGAAGAACTTCTTTCGTTAGGTTTTAGCTCTTTTGAACATCCAAAATATGACGAAATTAGTTCCTTGATCAACTTGACGAAATAAAGAATAATCCATGGACAGGCAGTCGTATCGTCAATAAGGGTTTCGGCATTCTCTACCCAGGCAAGTGGCCTGCCTACCATAAATTCCCTATGGTACCCCCGTATTAGGTGTCACCCCCAAAATATATGCCAATGAAAAAACAAGCAAATGTAGAACAACCAAGTAACACCAAAACAAGCTTATCCTATCTTAGTTCTGGCTCTCATGTATTTAAGTTACCAATTCACAATCTATATTAAAACTAAACAATTATTCAAAGTTTTTCACTACGTTAAAATTTCTCTATTAATGTAAATCTGACCTAGATAAAAATCAAGCTAAATGAATGTAAAATACGACCATTTGAAACGACAATATATGCAAAATCCTTCGGAAATCCACTGTCAAAAATTAGGGACTCGCCAAACTCAGTAACAAGAAAAATCAAAATTAACCAAAGATTTCTATATGTATTTCAAGATATTTATTTTGGTATTTATTTAAAAGTTCGTTATAATGAAAACTAAATTTTTTAAATTGCCAAGTTAATTTATTTGCAGAAAAACCTCTTAAAATCATATATATATATATATATATATATATATATATATATATATATATATATATATATATATATATATATATATATATGTATATATATATATATATATATATATATATATATATATATATATATATATATATATATATATATATATATATATATATATATATATATATATATATATATATATATTGGTATCTAAGCTGTGATCAAGACGGTGGCACAATAAATAGGGTACAATTCTAGATGAGTGACTTTTCACTAACTTGGGAAACAGTTGCGTTAGAATAAAACTTTCAGGAATGAATTCAGAGCCTGATCATGTTTCAGGAATGTGTTTTCAAGCTCCAATCTCTATTCCGTTCCTAGTTCTAACGCTTAGAAAATTATACAGAAGATGAGTCTTATTTTGGGAAATCAAGTTATAAAAAATTTACTTTAACAAACACAAACAATTTATTGATATTCATTTTTGTTACGCTTTTATGAGTTGGATAAACATTTCAGGGTGGAGTCAAACCCCCTACCCTCTTCTGCCGGACATGGTCTTGAAACTGTAGCCTACTTCTGGCATCCCTAGAATTTCCACACAAGTTGAGTGCAATTTTGTCTCGTAAATAAAGAGTATGATATCGTGTTGCTTCCTTTAAGGATGTGCACGTATAAAGTTCGATAATTTCCACAAAAATAGAAATGAATAAATTATGTATTTTTTTTCAAAAGCACATTTTTTAGTTTTCCCTTACCAAAGGGGTGGGAGAGGGAATATGCAACAGGGGGATGATAAACAAAAAAGAATCAAACAAGCGGATACCTTTGTATTCCAGAAATGGCACCAAAAAGTGACATATAGCAGTATGGCACTTTTCGAAGGAGTTATGAAGTTTCAAGACTAGTTTCAAATTAACAATAGCAGGTTAAAGTGGGTAAACAACTTATTTCATCGACTTCCAAGGGTGGGCTCAAAACGTCCGAAAAAGGGTTTCAGATCATAAATAATTGATTGGCTCTTTTAGAGTTTGCATTTCCTTGCATTTGGAACCTCTTGAAGCAACAATTAATGTTTTGCGGCACAAAATGGCAGAAAATACCACCCTGCTTTACTTTGTCAAGGTTAGTGACTCAAAACCTTGGCTGCTATGGGCCGAGGTCCGCTATTTCCTAGGCTGAAGCTCTCATTGCAACCACGTAACAGGCAATACACAGGTCTAGCGTGTCATCCGATTCACCAACTTCGTTACGTTAAAACTCTCTACTTTAAAAGAATATTTCTAGAAAACTCAGGAGAGAATCCAGGGGGGGTTTCTGGTGCCCTCATTCCGTTTTTTCTTTTTTACTCATTTTTAAAATAAACGTAAAAAGTTATTGCTCAAGGTCCACCTCTGAGCAAACTGATTGCTTGATTTACTTTAAGAGCCTTCTATTATAAGTATATCAAATCTCAATTACATTGCTTAATGTACCACGCAGTAATTTTTAATTACCAAGAATATTAAAAATAATACCATGTTTAATATTACCAATATTACCAGTAATTACCAATATAGTTACCACGCAGTACTTTTTCACATGGCGGTTCTTGCGCTTAGAAGTTTTCTAATCCTAATTAGACTAATATCTGTTGTTTAATATCTTCAAAATCCAAAGTACTTGTCTAGCACTAATCAATCAATATTATATCATTGATTCTCATATGATAAAAAAAACAAAAAAAAAAACAGATTTATCAATATAGTTTTTGCCAGCCCATCTCTCATCTTTGAGATAAAATTCGATTAAATTTCCGAACGAAAAGATTATCAAGAATGATGGTTTTACCAAAAAACATAGCATAAATGTTTGCGTTTTTTGAAAAAAATTGACAAAATAGCTTCATCTTTTCCTTTTCTTTATAAAGTTCATATTGCAATTTTAAAATGTTATGTCGAGCTGCTTTTGCTTCCGAGCTTAAGATTTTGATGAACAATTCCAAAATGTAAATCAAAGTCCTTCATTCCTAAAGGAGATGTAATATCTCAGGAAAAACATGTGCGGACCATTTTAACTGAGGTCTTTGACTCTTATTTGGCCTACCCGGGAAAAATATTGTCATGACCTTGTTTTTTTCAACAAAAGTGTATACCGTTGTATCAAAACGTTTACCAGTTTCTGTCATCAACCTTAGGATTTTGATGAATATTTCCAAAAATTATAAATAAGATATTCTGCCTCAATATCGTTCTTTCCTAAAGAAAATATGGTATCATGAGAAAGCGCGTACAAAAAATATTTTATGAGAATGTTATTTTTGCAAGATAAAAAATGGTTATTTAAATGTTTTTTCAGTTTATATTTTCAATCTTAGGATTTTAATAAATACCAAAAGATTGTTCAATCCTAAAACATCTTCATTCGGATGAAAATGAATTGGTTCTAAATAGATCCCAGGACAAATGCAAATAAAAAGTGCCTATATCCCAAAGGGTGGCAAGCATTTACCACCACCCCCTCCTGCGGAAAATACCATCCGGATAACACCCCCGCTGAAAATATGCACCCCGTGGAAAATCAGGTTTTTCCAAATTTGAGAATTTTATTTGAGTTTTGTTTTTTTATTTTCCGTAGGGGGAAGGAATTTCGGTACTTGTGTATTATACGCCGCTCACTCCGGTTTAGTTTCTTTCAGCTTAGCGTGAGACACGATAAAGACAAGTGACAAAATAGATGGAAAATATATAACTTGGATTATATATATTGGCACATGGGGGGGGGGGGTATACGATTTGGACAGTTTGAAGTCAGAAAATAATTCTTACTTCATAATACGAAGAATAATTGTACCTAACACATGTTCGATACATACCTAATATATTTCACCCTCTCCCCCCTCCATGCGCAAATATACAGCCCGAATTTGTTACGAAAAAACGAAAAGTAACGAAATAACCGATTTGTTCTCGAGTTTTACGCAGCGTAAACTTGAGTGAATGGCGTATAATACACAAGTACCGGAATTTTTCATCGAGAGAGGGCCAGATTTTCCGGTATTATTTAAAAACGATAAAGAAATTAAATTAAACAAAATAAGTTTTTTCACCTGAAAGTAAGGAGCAGCATCAAAACTTCAAACGAACAGAAATTATCACGTATATAAAAGGCGTTGCCCCCTCTACAAGACCTTGCTTTCATTTTGCTCCACATTTGGTTATTGAATAAAACGTCTAAATACTTTATCAAGGTTCTTTTCAATTTTTTGTTTATCTTATTAGATTGTAATCCCATAATCACACAAGATTGAAATATAATTTAACTTGTAAAATAAGAAAAGAATACCTCACGTCGCAGGGACTACCGTGGCTTGAGTTTTGAAGGGTGAAAAAAAAATCCATGTTTTCAGAAATATATTGGTACGAAATAGCTGAAAATCTATTATTTATCGTTCAAATGAAGTCTAGATTCTAGTCACGTACTTCAATAAATTTCAATGAAGCTGAAAGATCCGTCAAAATAATCGGCCCAATGGGCATGAAGGAGCATTTTCTTCTTTATAGTTTATATGGATAGCCCAAGGGCATAGGCCTATAGCATACGAGAGAAAGAAGTATACGTTCCAAAGAATATCGGGGGGAGGGACTAACAATAGTATCGAAAAGAAAAAATACCAACGGCATCTAGCATTGGCGACTTTTTTTTCAGACCAAAACTGCCGCACACTTGTCTTTTCAGATACCTTAAATGCTGAGAAGATAAAGAAAAAAAAATCTCTGTCCCCAACAGACCTAAGGTTTCATAAGTAAAATAGCCTACAGAATATTCCAAGATCTTTCTTAGCTAACCTAGGCAAACATTGTGTACACATTGTGAACATTGTGCCGATTGGAATTTAACTTTGAATAATTCTTGAAAAATTTTTTTTTATTATTTATCACTAACTAATTAAATCTCAGCTTTAATTCTATTACTTTATAGTTTAACCGCATGAAATATCTAATTTGCTTTTAAATCTTCTGCTTTATTTAAATAAATATGCCAGATAGTATACTGGAACCGGTGCTAATAATTTTTAATCTTTTCTTGTGTCAAATCGTCAAAGATACAGCTCTCGTATTTTATTTTATTTTATTATTTAAGAATTAACGACGCTTCTTGCCTACTAAGGTCCCTGCGTCGGCCCTGCAGTGCATTCCTGCAGCGTGATTCGATCTCTGGGTCCCGTATTACCAAGCTAAGGTCAAATCCACTGCGCCACCACAGGACGATACAGCTCTCGTAAATTTTATTCCCTTTGCTATATACTACCAAAATACGGTTGACATATAAAGTAGCAAAGGGCAATCAAAAATTCAATCTTGTGACTTATATTTTTTTGTGACTTTTGCTTTATATTTTCTTCTAATAATTTTTAATCTTTTCTTGTGTCAAATCGTCTAAGATACAGCTCTCGTAAATATTCATTTCCTTTGCTAAATACTACCAAAATACGGTTGACATATAAAGTAGCAAAGGGCAATCAAAAATTCAGTCTTGTGACTTGTATTTTTTTTGTGACTTTTACTTTATATTTTCTTCTTACCTTAGACCTTAGTTCCTCCTGTGCCGCCAGAGGCACCCAGGGCATCCAAAAAGAGCCGCCAGTCGTCCCTCATATGTGCTGCTGCCCAGACGTCTTCCCACTGGGGTTGGACTATCGCATTGATGTGTTTTAGGTCCCGCTGGTACGTACGACGAAGTGTATTCTTCGGCTTCCCTCTTCTTCGGGTTCCCTCTGGTTGCCACTCCAGTACAGTTCTGGGGAGTCTATCTCCCCCCATACGGATAACATGCCCCAGGTAGCGCCATCTTCGTTGGCGTATGACATCTGTTACCAGGGGCTGGCGCGAGATAGACCGAACAGTCTGGTTGGTTATGTGGTCTCTCCAGTTAATGTTCAGTATTCTGCGAAGACAGTTGTTCTCGAAGGCAAGAATCCTCTTTTCTTGGTGTTGGTTTAGTTTCCAACATTCACAGCTATAAAGGAGGGCGGAGATGACGTTACTGTTGAACAGCCTCATTTTCAGTTTCAGGGAGTACTTTTTCGATCGCCACACTGGTTTTAGTCGATTAAAAGCTCCACTGGCTTGTCCAATCCTAGACTGCACCTCCTTTTCGCTGGATCCAGTTCGTTCAACTGTACTTCCAAGGTATCTAAAATCCACTACCTGCTCTACTGTATTGTCCCCGCACTTTAAACCCAGTTTTGAGTCGCTCGTTGCCATGCTTTTTGTTTTGTCCGAGTTGATCTTTAGTCCCAAAAGACTCGCTTTCTCTCGGATTACTTCGAGAAGATCCTGGAGCCTTTCCTTGTTTGCTTCTATCAGGGTGATGTCGTCGGCGAAATCAAGATCTGCTAGTCGTTTGTTGTCGCAGATTTGGATACCAAACCCCGTGCAGTCTCGGAGCACATAATCGATTACAAGGACAAAAAGCAAGGGGGAGAGGACACACCCCTGTTTGACACCGGACATGATATGGAAATACCTTGTATTTCCTTCGTGGGTCCGAACGCAGCACTCGGTGTTTTCATATAGGGCAATGAACAAGGATACAAGTTTTTCTGGAATGCCGTAATATCGGAGGATATTCCACAGCGAATCTCGGTGTAGTGAATCGAAGGCTTTTTCGAAATCCACAAAGACAAGGTACATCTTTTGCCTCCATTCATTGCATTCCTCGATCATCATGCGTAGGACATATATAAGGTCGGAGCAGGATATTTTCTTCTAATAATTTTTAATCTTTTCTTGTGTCAAATCGTCTAAGATACAGCTCTCGTAAATATTCATTTCCTTTGCTAAATACTACCAAAATACGGTTGACATATAAAGTAGAAAAGGGCAATCGAAAATTTAGTCTTGTGACTTATATTTTTTTTGTGACTTTTACTTTATATTTTCTTCTAATAATTTTTAATCTTTTCTTGTGTCAAATCGTCTAAGATACAGCTCTCGTAAATATTCATTTCCTTTGCTAAATACTACCAAAATACGGTTGACATATAAAGTAGCAAAGGGCAATCAAAAATTCAATCTTGTGACTTCTATTTTTTTTTGTGACCTTTACTTTATATTTTCTTGTAATAATTTTTAATCTTTTCTTGTGTCAAATCGTCTAAGATACAGCTCTCGTAAATATTCATTTCCTTTGCCAAATACTA
Source organism: Artemia franciscana (assembly GCF_032884065.1). Taxonomy (NCBI): domain Eukaryota; kingdom Metazoa; phylum Arthropoda; class Branchiopoda; order Anostraca; family Artemiidae; genus Artemia; species Artemia franciscana. Next base: position 1,234,804 of record NW_027062617.1, read on the forward strand.
CCAAAATACGGTTGACATATAAAGTAGCAAAGGGCAATCAAAAATTCAGTCTTGTGACTTATATTTTTTTGTGACTTTTACTTTATATTTTCTTCTAATAATTTTTAATCTTTTCTTGTGTCAAATCGTCTAAGATACAGCTCTCGTAAATATTCATTTCCTTTGCTAAATACTACCAAAATACGGTTGGCATATAAAGTAGGAAAGGGCAATCAAAAATTCAGTCTTGTGACTTATATTTTTTTTGTGACTTTTACTTTATATTTTCTTCTAATAATTTTTAATGTTTTCTTGTGTCAAATCGTCTAAGATACAGCTCTCGTAAATATTCATTTCCTTTGCTAAATACTACCAAAATACGGTTGACATATAAAGTAGCAAAGGGCAATCAAAAATTCAGTCTTGTGACTTATATTTTTTTGTGACTTTTACTTTATATTTTCTTTTAATAATTTTTAATCTTTTTTTGTGTCAAATCGTCGAAGGTACAACTCTCGTAAATATTCATTCCCTTTGCTAAATACTACGAAAATACGGTTGACATATAAAGTGACAGAGGGCATTCCGAAATGCAGTCTTGTGACTTTTAAGGCTACCACAACTGTATGAACGTGAAGGTCGACTTTTGGGGGTCATAAAATTTTTATTCAAAGTAGATGTCTTAAGGAAGTAGGGTGGAGCGCGTTTAACATTTGATAGGTTGAATTGTCCTACGTTGTTGTCGTTGTTAGTCCTCACTTCTATTTCCAGTATGAGTTGCTGCAATATTTTGAATTGTTGTGACAATTCTTTTAACAAAAATAACCCTGTATTTTTTTCTTTTTGTCTGGGTATTATTTAATAATGGTATTGTTAATTATGTTTCCTTTATTTTATAACCCACTTAGCCTTATATAGAACATTTTTGTAAGTTCCAGCATTTATGAATAAATTATTTCCTTAATTACATACAACAAACTTTCTTTTCTTTTTAAAGCTACAAGAGTGTGAATTAAGACACTTGTATTCTGTGGGCACTTAGTCTTAGTAATACATAGGCAATTGTCATTTAGAAGCAAATATTCGCTTCTTATTATATTTTTTTGAATCTTCGGATTTCGCTTTAAAAGACTTTCAAATATCATAAATAAGTGTTTTGAACATTTTTCAATTTTAAATTGAAGGAATGTAATTTTTTTAAGCCCTTATCATTCAATCTAAAATAATATTTCTTTTTTTAAACATGCGACACGATGTAAGATTGATCACATCTAACCAAGAACAGTCGAAAGAAGAAGAAGAAGCAAGGATATAATCAGTAAACATACTATTCTAAATCTTCAATCTTTTCAGTTTCTGTTTTACGCTATTTTCATCCATTATTACTTTGAACCCTTTCTCCTAAATTAATTTTCAACTATTAGTCATTTATTTTGTACTATGTTTATTTTCCCAGAAATAACTATTTTTTCATTATTTTTATTTACTCATTTTGCTTTTCAGGTCTTAATAAACTCCAAGGAGTGAAACTTTGAAGACTCGTTATTTACACTGTTTCTTCTGGCCTATTAGAACTAGGGTGCACAAAACGGAGAGGTTGGGCGAAAAAAAACGAAGATGATGCATTCACACGGTGATATCTCTGCATTACATAATAATGGGATGTATGATTACGGAATAGGAAAGTTAAGACAGGTCAATCAACATTATGGATTTATAGAAAAGCAAGATTTCACAGCCAATCTAGGTACTTCTGAAGTATCCCATGATCTTCAAAACCTTATGGCATTCAATGAAGGTTTTTTACCAGTCCAACAGTTTCAGCAAAATCAAGGACATTTTTCGACAAATATTGTCTCTACCCAAGTGGCATTAACATCTGGCGGTACTGTGACCTCAGCCAATATGCCTGGGCCTTTTTGCCACAGTGAAGCCTATCCTTTTCCTCGTATAACTGTAAAGCGCGAGCCACAGGAGCCATTGCTTTGTGACGAGTCGTCCCACTTAATGTCCACAACTTATCCTTTTGATCGGCCGTCTCCTATTAATCATACGGAAGGATCGAGCAATTCATCCGCTTTTTCTTGCAAAAGCGACTGTGGGCGCTCCCCAGGTGACAAGGCAAGTGAGGAATACAGAAGACGTCGTGAAAGAAACAACATAGCTGTCCGAAAATCACGCGAAAAAGCAAAACTGCGATGCCGAGAAACTGACGAAAAGGTTAAGATGCTGCGACGAAGCAATGAATTCCTTCAAAGACAGTGTGATCTTCTGTCAGAAGAAGCAACCCTTTTACGTTCCCTATTCCAAAATATGGGAGGATTGCCTGATACTGTACAGCGAGAAATATCACTGAGGATGGAAACAGTTGAGCACAAATACCGACAGTCATCTTTATCTTTGCGTCTTTAAACTTTACAAGCACTGGCTGTGATTGTGTTGCCGTACAAGTAAGAATTGTCACGTGAATCATTTTGATAAGCATCCTTTGTCTGATGAGTGGTACAAGTGTCTTTTCGTGTGATGGAGTATTAGTACTTTATTTTGTAAATCTTAATCAATAACGTCCATTGTTAACACTTATTTGTTGAATTATATAGTCATATATGTTAAGATATTAAACGTAGCTGTTCAGCTGTCTAACTGTCATTGCCGCTCAAGTTGTAGTATACACTTGTTGTGGTATACTATACTGTATATAATACATTTTGTAGTTGTAGTATACTCTCAAAACGCCAAGTGTGCCGCATAGTTCCAGCCACACGGTTCCACCGCGATTCACACAGTTTTGGTCACGCTTGGCACAGTTTAAGCCACGCCTGGCACACTTCCGCCATGCTTAGCACACTTCCACCAATATTGGCACGCGTCCCATGGTGTATGTTATTTCTGAAAGTAAGTCCCCCATCTAAACTGACAACAGTTTTATTATTAATACAAGGGGAAGTACCGCTTTGAATACCCACTAAGGCTGAGAAAGCCACAAACTTCGTGTCAAAAAAGGAAAAACTTTGGTATCTTTGACAATATATATATTTTTTTTCATTTGATTTGCTTAGGAACCTGGAACAAGGAAGTCGCAATTAACTATCTATTGCAACAGAGCCTAAGTCATATCTGTTTGTGGTTTATTACAAAACCGTTTCTAAAACCCTTTAAATATTAATTTTAATCTTTAAGACAACCGATCGCAAAATAGCCGATATTATATTCAAGGATTCGAAAGAATGCTTTTCTGAGTTAACAAGTTGCGTCAAACGGGGGAGGGGACGGGGATGGCCTTTGCCCCTATGAGATAATTTTGCCACCCAAACCCCCTTAGATTTTGAAAAAATAGCTGTTCATTAAGAAATGCCTACTTTTTGTTATTTAAATTGAAAAAACGACAGGATTATTAACATCCGATGAAAAAATTCAAGCAAGCGGATTAGAATAGTAAAAAAAAAAACAAGTTTTGAAACTGCAAGTAAGGAGTGACACTAAAACTTAAAACGAACATAAACTATTCTGTATATGAGAGGGGTCATCCCCTCTCGCTCAACGCCTCGCTCTTTACGCTAAAGTTTGACTCTTTCTCACAGCCTTACTTTATAAAAAAATTTAAAAAATAGCGTAAAGAGCGAGGCGTTGAGGAGGGGACGACCGCTTTCATATACGGAACAATTTCTGTTCGTTTTAAGTTTTGATGTCGCTCCTTACTTGCAGTAAAAAACTTGTTTTTTTTATTTAATTTCTGAAAGTTTCTTAATTAATGCATGTTTTGATTTTGCCTCACCTTACATAAATAATTAAAATAGAATTTGCATATAATTTTTTTTTTGGCTAAATAGCTTTCTCATAGTTTTGATCGGACAATTTTGATAAAAAAAAGAGTGGGGGAGGAGGCCTAGTTGCACTACTCTTTTTGATTAATTGAAAAGGCAACTAGAACCTTTTTTTACGAACGTTTTGATAAGTAATAAGTATACGTAACTTACGAATTAACTTACGTAACGAAATTCTACATTTGTATATTTTTTATTACGTATATGAGGTTCTCTCCCTCGTCAATACCTCGCTCCTTGCCTTAAAGCTTCAATTTGGTCCCAGTTCTTTAAGAAATACCTCTGAATCACAAAGGCCGTAGAATAAATAGCTTTTTTGTTTGTTTTCTCATTGTTTTTTTTTTTTAATGCTAGAAAATCTTGCGGCCCCTTCATGGATATTTTCTTCTCTCGAGATAAATTTCTCAATGGGAAGATCCTCCCACGTAACCCCCTCCCCTGGCCCCCCTTTAACGTGAAAAAGTCCACCTGAAAACGTCTGTACACGTCCCAATAACCATTACTATATGTCAACAATGGTCAAAGTTTGTAACTTTCAGCCCCTCTCCAGGGGACTGTGGGGGATTAAGTCGTCCCTAAAGACAAAATTATTACATATTTCGACTATGCTGAACAAAATGGCTGTCTCAAAATTTTGATCTAGTGACTTTGGGAAAAAATGAGCATGGGAGGGGGCCTAGGTACCCTCCAATTTTTTGGTCACTTAAAAAGAACACTAGAACTTTTAATTTCCGTTAGAACGAACCCTATTGCGATATTCTAGGACAATTGGGTCGATATAATCACCCCTGGAAAAACAACAACAAAAAACAAACAAACAAACAAATAAACGCGCATCCGTGTTCTGTCGTCTATGATTCTATGATCTGTCTACGCAGAATCTATGGTGTGATTTTCGTCAGGATTCTTTGACTTTTAGTGGGTGTTTACCCCTATTTTCTTAAATAAGGCAAATTTTCTCAGGCTCGTAACTTTTGATGGGTAAAACTAAACTTAATGAAACTTATATATTTAGAATCAGTGCAAAAATACAATTCTTTTGATGTAACTGTTGATATCAAAATTCCTTTTTTTTAGAGTTTCGGTTACTATTGAGCCGGGTCGCTCCTTACTATAGTTCGTTTTCACGAACTGTTTGAAAAAAAGTCAACCACTGCGAAGAATATAGGCTAATGTAACAATAATAGCAAAGTATTGTTTTTACTTACGGATGATTACCATGGTCCGTTTGTCAGTTTTTTTTATAGTTTGTTTCAGATAAATCCGGCGAAACTCCCTAATAGTTATGTGTTTTCAAGCTCCGCTTAACCATAAACAAGGCTTTCAATCTTCAAGTTGAAATTCCATCATTCAAATTTCAAAGGGGTCAAATTGAGTGCTAGTTGCAAATCGACAAAAACAGGTTACAGTGGGTAGAAAACCTATTTTCTCGTCCTCCACGGGAAAGGGGGCTCAAAACCTACAGAAAAGGGTTTCAAATCATAGATAATTGATTGGCTCTTTTAGAGTTTGCATCCCCTCGCATTTGGACCCTCTTGAAGCAACAATTATGTTTTGCGGCACAAAATGGCAGAAAACACCACCCTGCTGTACTTTGTCAAGGTTAGGGACTCAAAACCTTCTGTTTAGAGTCATAGACTACGAAAACCCGATTTACTATCTTAGAATTTCCATTCTCTGATATTTTGACCCTCTTTGGGTAAAAACTGATGTTTGGTAGCATAGAATGGCGGAAAAGACCATCTTTATGTGGCACGATTTATTTGTTACTTGAAAAGGGCACTAGATTGAATGATTTCCTTTCAAAGGAACACTTCCTACGGAAAAAAAGTGATTTTCCTTGTTGTTCAAGGTGGAGGGTTGTAATTATTCTATATTAGGCATTCGACAATAGTGATTCTATTGTTACACTTTTCATTCCGATCCGACACTATTTTCAAAAGGTACCAGGCTCTTTTTTTAAATTCTCATAAAGTTGTTTTCAAAATAATGTTCCACTGTAAACATTACTGTAAAACTGTTATTTACTGTAATAACAGTTTCTATTCCTGAATTATTGTCCAATGTCGCTTTTTTATCACTAGAATTTTTTTCAAAACTCTTTTTTAAACTTTGGCTACTATGGACTAGGGTCCGCTATTTCCTAGATTGAAGCTCTTACTGCAACTATGAAACAGGCAATAGACAGGTCTAGCGTCTCATCCAATTCACCAGCTTTGTTACCTTAAAACTCTCTACTTTAAAATAATATTACTAGTAAACTCAGTGGCGGATCCAGAGGGGTCCCTAGAAAATTTTTCTTGCACCCTCATTCCGTTTTTCTTTTTGTTTACTCATTTTTCAAATAAACTCGTCAATTTGGTAAATTATTGTCACCTTTGCCACATTGCTCCTCCCCAAAGATTTTGCTCAAGATCCGTCTTTGAGCGAAGTGCTTGCTTGATTACTTTAAGAGCCAACTATTTTAACTATATCAAATCTCAATTACATTGATTAATGTACCACGCAGTAATTTTTAATTACCACGAATACTACCAATAATACCATGTTAATATTTCTAATATTACCAATAATTACCAATATAACTACCACGCAGCAATTTTTCACCTGGCGGTTCTTCCACTTAAGAATTTTCTAATTTGGACAAATCTTTGTTGTTTAATCTCTTCAAAATCCAAAGTACTTGTCAAGCACTTATCGATCATTATTATATCGTCGATTCACATAAAAAAAAAAAAAAAAAAAAAAAAAAAAAAAGATTTATCAATATAATTTTTGCCAGTCCATCTCCCATTTTTGCGATAAGATTTGATTAAAATTCAGAACGAAAGATTTCCAAGAATGATGGTTTTACCAAAAGACAAAGCATAAATGTTTGCTTTTTTTTAAAAAAAAAATTACGAAAAAACTTAATCTTCTCCTTTCCTTTATAAAGTTTATGTTGCAATGTTAAAGTGTTCTGTCGAACTATTTTTGCTACCGAGCTTAAGCTTTGATGAACAAGTCCAAAATTTAAGTCCAGATCCTTCATTCCTAAAGAAGATGTAATATCTCAAAAAACATGTGCGAACCATTTTAATTGAGGTATATGACTCTTATTTTGTCTATCCGGCAAAAATACTGTCATAATCTTGTTTTTTCAACAAAAGTGTATACAGTTGTATCAAAAAGTTTACCAGTTTCTGTCATCAACCTTGGGATTTTGATGTGTATTTCAAAAAATTATAAATAAGATGTTCTGTTTCAATATCGTTCTTTCCTAAAGAAAATGTGGTATCACGGGAAAACGCGTACAAAATATATTTTTACAAGAATCTTATTTCTGTAAGATAAAAAATCTTATCTTTAATGTTTTGTTAGTTTATATTTTCGATTTTAAGATTTTAATGAGTACCAACAGATTGTTCAATCCTAAAATATCAAACAGTTCGTGGTAACGAACTGTAGTAAGGAGCGACCCGGCTCAATAGTAACCAAAACTCTAAAAAATGGAATTTTGATACCAATAGCTACATCAAAAGTATCGCATTTTAATGTTGGTTTTAAATATACAAGTTTCATCAAGTTTAGTCTTACCCATCAAAAGTTACGAGCCTGAGAAAATTTGCGTTATTTGAGAAAATAGGGGGAAACGCCCCCTAAAAGTCATAGAATCTTAACGAAAATCACACCATCAGATTCAGCGTATCAGAGAACCCTACTGTAGAAGTTTCGAGCTCCTATCTACAAAAATGTGGAAATTTGCATTTTTTGCCAGAAGGCAGATCACGGATGCGTGTTTATTTGTTTTTTTGTTTTTTTATTTTTTCCCAGGGGTGATCGTATCGACCCAGTTGTCCTAGAATGTTGCGAGAGGGCTCATTCTAACGGAAATGAAAAGTTCTCGTGCCCTTTTAAAGTGACCGAAAAAATTGGAGGGCACCTAGGCCCCCTTCGACGCTAATTATTTTCCCAAAGTCAACGGATCAAAATTCTGAGATAGCCATTTTATTCAGCGTAGTCGAAAAACCTTATAACTATGTCTTTGGGGACGACTTACTCCCCCACAGTCCCCTGGGAGGGGCAACAAGTTACAAACTTTGACCTGTGCTTACATATAGTAATGGTTATTGGGAAGTATACAGGCGTTTTTAGGAGGATTTTTTTGGTTTGGGGGAGGGGTTGAGAAGAGGGGGATATGCTGGGGGAACTTTCCTTAGAGAATTTGTAATGGGAGAAGAAAATTTCCACGAAGGGAGAGCAGGATTTACTAGCATTATTTAAAAAAAACAATTAAAAAATAAAAGTGAAAAAGCTTTTTCAGCTGGAAGTAAGGAACAGCAATAAAACTTAAAACAAACAGAAATTATTACCCATATGAAGGGCTCACCTCCTTCTAATACCTCGCTCTTTACGCTAAAGTATTTTCGGTAATTTCAACTACTTATTCTACGGCTTTTGTGATTCAGGGGGTGATTCTTAATGAATTGGGATAAAATTTAAGCTTTAGTGTAAAGAGCGAGGTACTGACGATGGGGAGAATCCCCTCATATATGTAATAAAAACATGAGAATACAAAAGTTCTTTACGTAAGTAAATTTATAAGTTACGTAAATCTTTTACCAATAAAAAGATTCGTAAATAATTAAAAGTTCTAGTTGCCTTTTTAATTAACCAAAAAATCGGGGGGCAACTAGGCTTCGTCCCCCGCTCTTTTTTTCTCAAAATCATTCGATCATAGTTATGAGAAAGCCATTGAGCCAAAAAAAAAAATATACAAATTTCGTTTTGATTATTCCTCTGCGGAGAGCCAAAATCAAAACATGCATTGATTCAAAAACGTTCAGAAATTAAATAAAAAAAAACAAGTTTTTTCAACTGAAAGTAAGGAGTGACATCAAAACTTAAAACGCACAGAAATTACTTCGTATATGAAAGAGGCTGCTTCCTCATCAACGCCCCGCTCTTTACGCTAAGGTTTTTTACTGTTTACAAAGAAGAATTGAGAGAAAGAGTCAAACTTTAGCGTAAAGAGCGGGGCGTTGATGAGGAAGCAGCCTCTTTCATATACGAAGTAATTTCTGTGCGTTTTAAGTTTTGATGTCACTCCTTACTTTCACTTGAAAAAACTTGTTTTTTTATTTAATCTTTATTGGGATGAAAATGAATTGGTTCTAAATTGATCCGAGGACAAATGCAAATAAAAAGAGCCTATATCCCAAAGGATGGTCGGCGTTTACCCTCCGACTCCGCTGAAAATATCCTCCGGGAAATACTCCCCGCTGAAAATACACCTCCCCCGGGAAATATACGACCCGTGGAAAATAAGATCTGTTAAAATTTGAGAAGTATATCTGAGGTCTTTTTTGTCCGTATGGAGAAGGGTTTGTGTATTATACTCCACTCACTCAGGTCTACGTCCTGTGAAACTCGAGAACAAACCGGTTTCTTCGTTAGTTTCTTTCAGCTCAGCGTGAGACAAGACAAAGACAAACGACAGAATACATGAAAATATATAATTTGGGTTATATATAGGCACACGAGGGGGGGGGGGGTAAATATTTGGACAATTTGAAGTCAGAAATCAATTCTTATTTCATAATATGCAGAATAATTGTACCTAAGACATTTTAAATGCAGATCCAATATACTTTACACCCCAACCCCCTTCAACGTGAATATATATCGCTCAAATTTGTTTCTAAAGTAACGAAAAATTAACACAGAAACCGGTTTGTTCTCGAGTTTTACACAGAGTAAACTGGAGTGAACGGCGTGCAATACACCAGTACTGGAAATTTTCATGAAGAGAGAGCCGGATTTTCCGGTATTATTTAAAAAAGATGAAGAAATTAAAATTAAAACAAGAGCTAAGAGCTCATATGGCACTTGTGACGAGGCGAGAAGAGCTAAGAGCCATAAGATCATATGGTATGAGCTCTAACAAAATTCTATGAATCAATAGATTGATTTAAAAAGGAAAATAAGAGGCTTAATGCCGGTCAAGATTTAAAATAAGAGCTCTGAGTCACAAAGTCCTTCTAAATATCAAAATTCATTAAGATCCGATCACCCACTCGTAAGTTATAAATACCTAATTTTTTCTAATTTTTCCTCTCCCTTTTGCCCCCCAGATGGTCGAATCTGGGAAAACGACTTTATCAAGTCAAATTGAACAGCTCCCTGACACGCCTACAAATTTTCATCGCCCTAGCACGTCCAGAAGCACCGAACTCGCCAAATCACTGAACCCCTCCCCCCAACTCCCCCAAAGAGAGCGAATCCAGTACGATTCTGTCAATCACGTATCAAGGACATTTGTTTATTCTATCCACCAAGCTTCATGCCGATTCCTCACCTCCAAGTGTTTTTCCAAGATTTCCCCCTCAAACTCCCCCCAATGTCAAAAGATCTGGTCGGGATTTGAAATAAGAGCTCTGAGACATGAATTCCTTCTAAAAATCAAATTTCATCACGATCCGATCATCTATTCGTAAGATATAAATACCCCAATTTTCATGTCTTCCAAGAATTCCGGTTTCCCCCTCCAACTCCCCCGAATGTCACAGGATCTGGTCGGAATTTGAAATTAGAACTTTAAAGCAGAAGATCCTTCTAAATATCAAATTTCATTAAGATCTGGTCACCCTTTCGTAAGTTATAAATACCTCAATTTTCAAAATTACCCCCCCCCCCAATTCCACCAAAGAGAGTAGATCCGGTCCAGTTATGTCAGTCACGTACCTTAGACTGGTTTCTATTCTTCCCATCCAGTTTCATCCTGATCTCACCGCTTTAAGTATTTTCTAAGATTTCCGTTCCCCCAACTGCCCCCCCCCCCCCAATTACGCTTGATCCGGTTGAGATTTAAAATAAGATATCTGAGTTACTAGGTCCTTCTAAATATGAAGTTTCATGAAGATCCGATCACTCCTTCGTAAGTTAAAAATACGTAATTTTTTCTTATTTTTCAGAATTACCCCCCCCCCCCCCGCAATTGATCGGATCCGTTCCAATTATTTAGATCACGTATGCAAGACTTCTGCTTATTTTTCCAACCAAGTTTCATCCCAATCCCTCCAATCTAAGCGTTTTCCATCATTTCAGGTTTCCCCACCCCAAACTTCTCTCAGTGTCACCAGATCCGGTCAGGATTTAAAATAAGAGCTTTGAGACACGATATCCTTCTAAATATCAAATTTCATGGAGATTCAATCACCCGTTCGTAAGTTAAAAATACCTCATTTTTTCTAATTTTTCAGAATTAACCCCCCCCCCCCCAACTACCCCAAAGAGAGCGGATCCGTTCTGGTTATGTCAATCATGTATCTAGGACTCGTGTTTTTTTCCCCACCAAGTTTCATCCCGATCCCTCCACTCTAAGTGTTTTCCAAGTTTTAGGTTTCCCCCTCCCAACTCCCCTCCAATGTCACCAGATCCGGTCGGGTTTAAAATAAGAGCTCTGAGCCACGATATCCTTCTAAATATCAAATTTCATTGAGATCCGATCACCCGTTCGTAAGTTGAAAATACCTCATTTTTTTAATTTGTCAGAAATACCCCCCCCCAACTACCCCAAAGAGAGCGGATCCGTTCCGTTTATGTCAATCATCTATCTAGGACTTGTGTTTATTTTTCCCACCATGTTTCTTCCAGATTCCTCCACTCTAAGTGTTTTCCAAGTTTTAGGTTTCCCCCTCCCAACTCCCCGCCCCCGTCACCAGATCCGGTCGGGATTTAAAATAAGAGCTCTAAGACACGATATCCTTCTAAACATCAAATTTCATTGAGATCTGATCACCCGTTCGTAAGTTGAAAATACCTCATTTTTTCTAATTTTTAAGAATTACTCCCCCCTCCCCCCAACTACCCCAAAGAGAGCGAATCAGTTCCAATTATGTCAATCATGTATCTGGGACCTGCGCTTATTTTTTCCATCAAGTTTCATCCCGATCCCTCCGCTCTAAGTGTTTTCCAAGATTTTAGGCTTCCCCCCACCTCCAACTCCCCCCAATGTCAACAGATCCGGTCGGGATTTAAAATAAGAGCTCTGAGACACAATATCATTTCAAACATCAAATTTCATTAAGATCCAATCACCCGCTCATAAGTTAAAAATACTTCATTTTTTCAATTTCTTCCGAATTAACCGGCCCCCCACTCCCTCCCCCCAGATGGTCAAATCGGGAAAACGACTATTTCTAACTTAATCTGGTCCGGTCCCTGATACGCTTGCCAAATTTCATCGTCCTGGCTTACCTGGAAGTGCCTAAAGTAGCAAAGCCGGGACTTTAGGTTTTCCCCCTCCAACTCCCCCCAATGTCATCAGATCCGGTCGGAATTTAAAATAAGAGCTCTGAGACACAATATCATTCCAAACATCAACTTTCATTAAGATCCAATCACCCGCTCTTAAGTTAAAAATACTTCATTTTTTCAATTTTTGCGAATTAACCGGCCCCCCACTCCCCCCCCCCAGATGGTCAAATCGGGAAAACGACTATTTCTAATTTAATCTGGTCCGGTCCCTGATACGCTTGCCAAATTTCATCGTCCTAGCTTACCTGGAAGTGCCTAAAGTAGCAAAACCGGGACCGACAGACAGACCGACAGACAGACAGACCGACAGAATTGGCAATTGCTATATGTCACTTGGTTAATGCCAAGTGCCAAAAAAAGAAGATTTTTCAACTTAAAGTAAGGAGCTACATAAAAGCTTAAAACGAAAAGAAATCATTACGTGTATAAATGGAATTGCCCCTCCACAAGACCTTGCTCTTTACGCTAAAGTTTTGACTTAATGTCCTAATTCCTTAAGAACGATTCCTGAAACATATTGCTCGTTTAATTAGAATAACAAACTTTATTTTAAAATTCAATAAAAAAACTTGAGCGTAAAGAGCGAGAACTTGAGGAGGAGGCGACCCCTTTCGTAAACGTTATAATTTCTGTTCGTTTTAAGGTTTAATATTGCTCCTTATTTTCAGTTGAAAATTTGTTCCATTTTTTTATTTAATTACTTATAGATAATATTTATTAATGAGAAACATACGGAACAAGTTTCTAAAAAGAAAAGTAAAGAGCCTCAATAAAAAACAAACAAAAACTAATTTTAAAAAACTTTTTCCGCAAAATAAGTTCGTCAAAGCATAGTAAAAAGCTCCATTAAGCCAAAAATGAGTAGAAATAAATTCAAATAATTTTCCAAGCGTAAAATTACCGCAAATCACCATCAATAAATGAATTAGACCCAAAACGAACAGAAATTACAACAGATGACCTAGTCAAACTCCAAAAATAAACGTGAGGCTGACAACCTACTCACCTTCTCAAGACCAGAACATTATCTACACTTTATTGAAAACGAAATACATTTTAAATGTTATCACCTTTTTAATTTAATAAATAAATAATTTGATAATTAAGATTATAAGGAATAAATATCAGAACATGCATATTAACTGATAATACATGGTTATTTATTGTGTTTTTTTTTCAGTAAAGTGCAAATCATGTTCTGGTCTTGAGAAAATACGGGGGTTGCCAGCCCTACTTCTTTTGATTTTTGGAGTTTGACTAGGTCATCTGTTGTAATTTCTGTTCGTTTTGGGTTTAATTCATTTATTAATGGTGATTTGTGGTAGTTTTAGACTTTGAAGATAAGAAAAACAAACTCGTGGAATTTGACAACGCTTTCATCCGTGAAAACTTAAACACTAAAACAAAACTTAAACACTAAACTTAAAACACTAAGAAGTTGTTGGTTCCCAAAGCGAACCATCCTTTCAAAGGATAGCTATACCTTCTTAAACTTTCTGGTTTGTCTGTTTTTAGCTTAATTTTGATGATTATTCGACGATATTTTTTTCTCTTTTTTTTAATGTGGCGCCCGTTACTGCCAATTGCAGAAGTTCATACTGAAGTCTTTTCAACAAAAATGGATGTGCGGTTTTTCTTAAATTTAAAATACTTGTGGTATGTAAATCCCTCATTTTCCAAACTTATTTTCCAAGGGGATGCTTTCCAGAAGGGGGGGGGTATTTTCAGAAGGGGGGTATGAAGGCAAATGGAGGCAATGCGATTTTATTTCATTGAATTGCCTCGTTTCATAACAATTTATTTTTCGGTCCTGGTTGAACTTCGCTGAGGTAAGGATGCTGGGACTATTTTGAAATAAAATTTGTTTCCCACTGTCTTAAGAAAATTCCCTGTTGTTCTTCTTGTTTTTGTTGTTTGCCTGGAAGCATCTCGAAGTAAAGTTTATAATGTCTTCCTTTTTCCTAAGGGGGCCATCAGACCCCTCAAACCCCCTCTGGTGAAGCTCATGCTAAAAGCTCAATGCACAACATAATTTGCGCACGGCTGGATGACAGTATTTATCCCTTTTATAAGTTTTTCCTCTCTTTCTGACCACGACTTAACGCCTATGCCAACTCAGAAATATCTCTCAAGCAATCAAGCACAAGGTGAAACTGAAGTCATATTACCAATATAGAGCACATTTAGGTTAGAAGGACAATATATAGCCAAAGGGGGCTATGCATAACCCAATGGGACTATATAATAGAATCAGCCAATTCAGCATCACCGCTCAGATTAATTCCTCTCAGTCCGCCTTTTTCTCAATATCATCATTAATTAAATAATATTTGCTGTTAGTTCATACCAGTGTTGGGAAATACTTAAGTAAAAGTACTTAAGTAATTATTTAAGTAAAAAATATGAGTACTTGTACTCTACTTAAGTAGAAAATTTCTAAAGTACTTAATACCTTTACTTATGTAAAAAATTTAAGTACTTAAGGGTACTTAAGTATTCAAGTACTTTCTTCGTGGTAAAGAAAAATTATACCGGCATGACGCAGGGTGATGTGATGAATTGAACTCCCTATATATTAGTGGATGAATGGATTTTAGTCTTTGAGAACAGCGGCTCCTGGCCCAGCGCAAAATTTCAAAAAAGGACCCTATCATGGCAGAACTACAATGTATATTGAACAGACAGTTTTTTTGTGATAAATGTGATAAACAGTAGGAACAGAAGGAAATCAAGTAGGGAAGAGGCTAGGCTCACTTTTGGGATCGTCTGAATCTGAAGATAATGCTGATCCTGATTATAGCTCACCTTCTAAAAAAGTTAAGCTATATTTCTTTGCTGCAAGACCGTAGAAACTGACACAGTCAAAAGTGAATTCTTTGGCACTGGACTACATTGTGGACGAGATGCGACCCCCGCACACTGTTGAGAAGCCGTCGTTCAAAATCTGATAGCAGGTCTTGCTCCTTATGCAAAGGTTCCAGGAAGAAAAGCTTTAGCTGTGCAAATTGAAGCTAAGTTTTTGAATTACATAAAAGATATGGTTTATGATTTTGAAATCACCGAATACATGTCGCTGACAACACACATCTGGTCTGCCAACACCAAAAGTTACTTGAGAATGACTGCACACTTGCTCAATGAGGATTTGAAATTGAAATCTTATGTCCTTGCTTGCTGCCGGTTCAAGGGCTCACAAACTTATGACAGAATTGCTGAACAACTAAATGGCGTATTTGCCAGGTACAAAACTGCAGTTGATAAAAGGGAACAAGTGATTTTGACCAATAAAACCTCTAACTTTAGTAAGGCATTCAGGGAATATCCGAGGGTTTCTGATGAAGATATTCAAGACAGTGATAAAAAAAATGAAAATGAAGCAGGCCAGGATGGCTCATTCTCTTTTAAAAACGTTGGAGAGATACTCGATTCTCATGACGACCCTGAGTATTTCCTACTTCCTCCACACTTCGGGTGTCTCAGGCACACATTTAACCTGCTTGGATCCAACGATGCTGATAAAGCCCTCTGTGATATTGCATATGAGAGGCAGTACCACGCCGCTTTTTTGAAGTGTATTGCCCTCTGGGATGCCGTGAATAAGAGTTCAAAAGCTGCTGATGCTGTGGAAGAAGTATATGACAACCAGCTTATAAGACCTGTGGTAACCAGGTGGCACTCAAAGTATGAAAGGGTCAAATGTTTGATTGATTGTCACAAAATGGGAAAGCTTGCTAACATATGTGATGCTTTGCAAAAACCAAGGCTAACTTCTCGTGATGTTGAAATTCTTGAAGAATACATAAAAATTATGAAGCCAATAGCAGTGGCATTGGACATTCTTCAGGTGGAGGAAAAATGCCACTTTGGTGCTACCTATCCTACAATCAAATCACTTGAAAGGAAGCTCAAAAAGCTGAAAGATTTGGCGGAAGTCAGCCAGCCTTTGGTACATGCTCTACTTGTGGGTCTCTCATGCAAGAGACTATGTTATTGTCGAGGCAAGTCATCCTTTTTTCAAATTGAAGTTGTTTCCTGAAAAAGGCTGATAAAGGTGGCTTTTTGTCTGCAGATGAATACTTTGATCTTAGTGCTGAAAAAACTGCTCATGATATTTATGGCAACCATGGCCTTGAAACCAATTCTGTGAAGTTTTGTCATATTTGAATGAAAAGCGAAAGGAACTATCTGTGCTCAAAGTGTACCAAAGGGCAATGAAAGTTTTCAGGAAGTACAGCTGTATGTTCCCTTCGTCTGCACCACCACAAATACTCTTTTTTGGTAGGCGATGGAATTTTTTACTCCGAAAAGAAACATGCTTGAAATTGGTATGTTTGAAAAGCTTCTACCATTGAAAGGAGCAAAGAAAGAAATTAAAAGTTATAATGAAGCTGTAATGAATGTTCTTTGTAATTTTTTTTCTTTCTATATCTTAATTGAAGCAAAATTCAAGTAAAATCGAAATACTTGAGTACTTAAGTACTGAAGTACTTTTTCAAAAGTACTTATTACTTAAGTATATTCTTAGAGAAGTACTTAATACTTGTACTTAAGTAAAAATTTCTCTGAGTACTTGGTACTTGTACTTAAGTAAAAAAAAGAAGTACTTGGCACAACACTGGTTCATACTATCAACTAAATATAGAAAAAAAAAAAAATTTATTTACGACAGTGATTAAACAAAGTGAATAAACTGTATGTGGTAAAAGCCGTTTTTTTTTTTGTGTGTGTGTGTGTAAAAGTTCGAAAATTATGTCCCTTTTATGAATTAGATACTTTTTTATAGACTAAAAAAATATTGAATAGATTAAAACAGATCAATATAGAATTTTTGGAAAGTACAAATTTTTATTCCAAATATTTTGCATTGCTGATGATGAACCGATTAATCCACATGTTGGATGACCTCGGTTAGGGTCGAGATATTTCAGGGTCGTTGATCAGACTATGTTAATTGATCTTGGGTGGGATTTTCAGACACAACGAAATTCTTATTTGTTTATCAACAAGAGGGAAGAAAAATCCTTACCTAATACTCTATCTAAGAAAGACGATCAATTCGGTCACTTAGTTTTAGGGACCTAAAAAAGAAAATGAATATATACAAAGCTATACGGTACAGTTCACTATTAAACTTTAAATTGACCGAAAATAATAGAAACAAAAATTCTATTCGATGTCAATTGTAATCTCTGTTAAACACCAAATAATTTTTTTTGTTCCGGAAAAAAAGGCGCATTTTGTACGTTAGACCATTAAAGGCCAGTTACAAACCGCACAATCTACGATGCGTTGGAAAACTCCAATCTTTTCAAAACCTATCATTTTGTTCCACATTTGTTTATTGAATAAAACGTCTAAATACTTTATCAAGGTTCTTTTGAATTTGTTGTTTATCTTATTAGATTGAAACTTAATCACACAAGATTGAAATATAACTTAACTTGTCAAATAAACAAGAGGAAAATCATTTATATGAAACTTGGTGGGTAGACTAAGCAAATGTCGTAGATACGTGATTGACGTAACCGGAATGGATCCGCTCTCTTTGGGGGAGTTAGGGGGCTCCAGTGCTTTGCCGAGTTTGGTGCTTCTGGACGTGCTAGGACGATGGAAATTGGTAGGCATGTCAGGGACTTACACAAATTGACTTGAAAAAGTCGTTTTGCCCGATTCTTTCTTTGTCTGATGAGTGGTAAAAGTGTCTTTTCGTGTGATGGAGTATCAGTACTTTGTTTTGTAAATCTGAATCAATAACGTCCATTGTTAACACTTATTTGTTGAATTATAGAGTCATATATCTTATGATATTAAACGTAGTTGCTCAGCTGTCTAACTGTCACTATCGCTCAAATTGTAGTATACACTTGTAGTATACTATACTGTATGCAGTATATGTTGTAGTTGTAGTACATTCTCAAAACGCCACAGAGTTCTAGCCACAAAGTTTCACCACGATTCGCATTTTGTGCCACGCTTGGCACAGTTTACGCCACGCCTGGCACACTTCCGCCAATCCTAGCATGTGTCGTGTGGTGTATGTGTTTTCTGAAAGTAGGAGCCCCCTCGATACCGAAAATAGTTTTATTTTTACTACAAGGGAGAATACCGCTTTGAATAGCGTACTACCCCCTAAGGCTAAGGAAGCCACAAACTTCGTGTCAAATAGGGAAAACTTTAGTATCTTTGACATTTTTTTTTTCATTTCATTTGCTTAGGAATGTGGAACTAGCAAATTACAATGAAATATCTATTGCAACAGAGCTTGTCCTATCTTTTGTGGTTTATTACAAAATCGTCTGTAAAACGTTTTAAATATTAATTTGAATCTGTAAGACAACCGATTGAGAAATACCCAATCTTATATTCCAGAATTCAAAAAAATATTTTTCTAAGCTAACCAGTTACGTCAATCAGGGGAGGGTACAGGGGTAGCCAGTACCCCTACGAAATAATTATGCCCCCCTAACCCACCTACATTTTGAAAAAAAATAACTTTTTGAGGCAATTTTCATTAAAAAATACCTTCCTTTTTGGTATTTAAATTGAAAAAACGACAATTGTACCCTCCACCTAGCTACTGAATATACATTCGCCCCCTCCCCCGAATTTTAGTGAGTCAACGCCGCTCGAGCAAACCTAGCTCTATTTTTTCTGCTGAGAGAGCGTGAGTCGTGAAAGGAATATTTAGTCACATATATGTCTGAAAGTTTTCTATAGCTATGAATCCAACGAGCCATTTGAAAAAAATGATATTAATGTTGTTGTTACAGATATTAAAGAAATGTAGTACGAGATTTAAATTTGAACGTAAACAGTAATCTATAGAGAGAAAGATGGGTTTATTAATTTAAATAACAAAACAAGCAAACGGCACGAGCAAAGCTTGTTTGGGCTTACAACCCCAATACACATACATATAAAAACAATACGAAAAGAAGAAAAAAAGAAAAGAAAAGAAAAGAAAACAAGAAAAAAAAACAATTACTCTGCAATTCAATCATCACGGAATTACACTTCAAAAAAGACAAAACAAAAAGAAACTTAAACCACTTGACCAGTATCGCCTAGAACAAAACCAACATCTTGGCTCCACTTGAGGTCCACTCAACTATCAAAACCATAAATATTAAGACAAAATAGCTTTAATTCCCACCGAAATTCAACAAAATTATCCATGTTTCTCAAAGTCGTAGGTAAACAATTCCATGCATGGGGTCCTAGATGCCGAATAGCCCCTAAAAGTTTTCTAGCGTATTTTAATAGATGATACACTTTGCGAGAAAGACAGAAAAACAAAACTAGAATTTTCGTCTTTAATGTTGAATGTCCGCTCCTAAGATAGTGCATTAAAAAAAAAAAAAAACTTAAAAATAAAGAGTCACCTTTTGTGGAGTTCTCCACCAAAATTTTCCTTCTTTTTTCATCGGTTTGGAATTACTTAATTGTTGTTGCTATCCTTTATTGTACTATCATGCTTTGCCACTGTGGTGTCAGAACTTACAAGCATTTGCACATTTTTCTAATTAACTAAAATCAAATTGATGGAAATTCAAATTAAAAAGATGCAGTTTAATAAATAGAAAATGATCATTAATGTAGCATGTGATTCCTTCCTATCTATTTCCATAAGAATATTTCATGACACCGAGTTGTCGAGCAAACAGATGTTGATCAGTGCTAAGAAGCAGTTCGATAACAAAATCGAACATCCAAATCTGAATACTATGACGAAACCTTAACGGTTTTAAATTGATGTGCTTGATCGCTCTGTTCAGGCACAAATACAAGAAATTATTTCAGGGGACGGAAGGAAGAATTAAATTTAAGGAAGGCGCAAATAAGTACTGAGACCACAGCACCTTAGCATAACGATACGATAAAAAGGACAACGGGGAAAACGAGGTAATTCACAGTCGATGAAAACAGGAGGGAATTTCGGCCGAGACCACAACAAAAGAAGACTTACATTTTATTCTTTCTTTATTTTTAAGATTTTACTTTTCAAGTTTACTTTTATTCACTTTTTTACTTTAATTTTTACATTGAGAACAGCTGAGCGGAGATCTCAGTCAAAACATTTGCAATTTTCTTCCTTTTTTTTCACTGGCTCAGAATTGCCTCGTTTTTCACTTTGTCCTACGTTTTTCCGTATTGAAAGAATAAGCAAAAGTAAGCAACTTCTATGAAAAATGTTCTGGATGGATTCCCCACATAAGATTACCCTCACAAGTACCCCTCCCCCCAAAAAAAAATATTCCTCCCACGCATAAAATTTAGATGCTAAAGGTAAAGAACACAAATAAAAAGAATGAAGAAAACAAGAGATTTTTGAATATTCTACCTATATTCCGAAGTATTCGTAGAATATATGGTGTAGAATATCCTATAGGATTTATTTTTATTTCATTTAAATCTTTTTCATGTTTTGAGGTTTGAGTGACCGTAGCAGAATAAATAACAGTTACCACGGAGGGGAGGGGGGTAATTTGGAAATATATTCTTAGTGGCAACTGCGACAGGGGCGCCCTTCGATAAAAGTTTATAGATTTAAAGGCAACGGTTATGAAGAGCGAGTAATTACTTCCCATTAACTTGATCTAGCCCCAACATCTATATTAAATGGGTGGCCGGCGTTTACCCCCCCCCCAGGTGTATAACCCCCCAGAAAATACCTCCCCCCAAAATACCCCCCGTCTTAAATGCCCCCGCGGAGACTATCCCCCGTAAAAAATATCCCCCAGTAAATACCCACCCCCTCCTGTAGAAAATAAGGTTTTACAAATTTAAGGATTTTGTTTGATGTTATTTTTTTTTTTATTTTCCATAGAGGGAAGGAACTTTGGTACTTCTGTATTATACGCCACTCATTCAAGTTTACACTATGTAAAACTCGAGAACAAACTGGTTTCTTCGTTCGTTTCTTTCACCTTAGCGTGAGACAAGACAAAGACAAGTGACTGAATAAACGTGAAATACATAATTTGGGCTATATACTTGCATATAAGGGGAGAGGTAAAGTATTTGGACAGTTTGAAGTTAAAAACAATTCTTACTTCATAATATTCAGAACAATTATATGTGCAAATGTGCCCCCGCTAATGTGCAAATACATAGCCCAAATTTTTTCTAAAGTAACAAAGAAACTAACAAATAAATCCGTTTGTTCTCGAGTTTTACACATGGTAAACTTGACTAAGTGGCGTATAATACACAAGTGCCTGAATTTTTATGAAAAGAGAGCCGGATTTCCCGGTATTATTTAAATAGAGATGTGACTTGTGACGAGGCAAGAAGAGCTAAGAGCCAAGAGCTCATATGGTATGAGCTGTAACAAAATTTCAAGAATCAATAGATTGATTTAAAAGGAAGATCAGAGGCTTAATGCCGGTCAGGATTTAAAATAAGAGCTCTGAGTCACGATCTCCTTCTAAATATCAAAATTTATTAAGATCCGATCACCCACACGTAAGTTATAAATAGCTCATTTTTTCTAATTTTCTCTCTCCCTTTAGCCCCCCAGATGGTCGAATCTGGGAAAACGACTTTATCAAGTCAATTTGTGCAGCTCCCTGACACGCCTATCAATTTTCATCGTCCTAGCACTTGCAGAAGCACCAAACTCGCCAAATCACTGAGCCCCTCCCCCAAAGAAAGCGAATCCAGTACGGTTACGTCAATCACGTATCAAGGACATTTGCTTATTCTATTCACCAAGCTTCATCCCAATTCCTCCACTCCAAGCGTTTTCCAAGATTCCCGATTTTACCCTCCAACTCCCCCCAATGTCAACAAATCTGGTCGGGACTTCAAATAAGAGCTCTGAGACATGAAATACTTCTAAATATCAAATTTGATTAAGATCAGGTTACCCGTTCTTAAGTTAAAAATACTTCAATTTTTCTAAATTTTTCCAAATTTACACCCCCCCACCTACTCCAAAGAGAACGGATCCGTTCCAATTGTGTCAATCATGTATCTAGAACTTGTGCTTATTCTAACCATCAAGTTTTATCCCGATCTCTCCACTCTAGGCGTTATCCAAGATTTCTATTTCCCTGCTCCAGCCCCCTGTGTCCCCGGATCTAATTCGAGTCGAAAATCGAGCACCTGAGACATAAGATCCTTCTATATATATTAATTCTCATTAAGATGCGATCACCTATTCTTAAGATAATATGGCCCCCCAAACTCCCCCCAATGTCAAAGGATCTAGTCAGAATTTAAAATTAGAGCTTTAAAGCACAAGATCCTTCCAAATACCAAATTTCATTAAGATCTGGTCACCCCTTCGTAAGTTACAAATACCTCATTTTTTCCGAATTACCCCCCCCCCCTCCCCAACTCCACCAAAGAGATCAGATCTGGTCCGGTTATGTCAGTCACGTACCTTAGACAGGTTTTTGTTCTTCCCATCCAGTTCCATCCTGATGTCTCCACTTTAAGTATTTTCTAAGATTTCCGGTCCCCCCCCCCAATGACGCCGGATCTGGTTGAGATTTAAAACAAGAGATCTGAGTTACGAGGTCCTTCTAAATACGAAGTTTCATGAAGATCCTATTACTCCTTCGTAAGTTAAAAATATGTCATTTTTTCTAATTTTTCAGAACAAACAAATACAAAGTAGAAACAATAGGGAAAATATTTTCAAGACAGTGGAAATCAGTTCTGTGAATATTTCGGCCTTATTTCCAAGGGCCGTCTTCAGCACAATAGGAGAACAAGAGAGAAAATATGTAATTATAAATAAACTTACATTAAATTGTGATAATTGAAACTAAATAATATTTTCTAAGAACTTTTTTTAAAAACAGCTCTAGCAACCTTACTTCAACGAAGTTCAACCAGGAATGACAAAAAGAATAAAGTGAGAATATAAATTTATTCAAACAAAACATAACAAAGCGATTAAGTGCAATTTCTCAGAGCTAACCTCACTTTTTTAGCAGCCTGTCTCAAAGGCCTTTTCGTAGCTAGTTCAATACTATTATATATCGGTTTAGTAAAATATTTTGTTAGATCATTTTTATAATTTCGATTGATTCTCGAACCACCTGTTTTATACACAAATCATTACTGATGCGTGAATATTTTTCAAAAAGTATCGTGTGGAACGGATTATTAAACAATTAAAAACTTTAGCGTAAAGAGCGAGATATTGCGGAGGGTACAACCCACTTCATATACGGAGTAATTTCTGTTTGTTTTAAGTTTTAATGTCGCTCCTTACTTTCAGTTTAAAAAACTAGTTTTTTTTTATTCTTGTAAAATCGAAGATATTTCACAATTTGAGGCTACTGATAAGCCCTCAATTATTGTCTATCTTCCGCATATCCCAAAAATCACAACAAAATTAAAAAATATTTGAACAAAAATAATCTGTACGTAGTTTTTACTAATAATTTTGAAATAATTAATTTCTTAAATTCCGGTAAAGATAAGACACCAGTTACTCGCCAAAGAGGGATCTATCAAATACCCTGTGATTGTTGTCGGCAGGACCCATCAGAATCTAGCAAAACGGTTACACAACATAAAAAAACATAGACAAGGCATTAGTTTCAAATAGTTCCAACAACTCCTTTGATTCTGCTTTAGGTTGGCATATATTTAATAATCCACCCCACGCGACACTTTTTGAAAAATCTTCACTCATCAGTAATGATTTGGGGATCAAACAGGTGGTTCGAGAATCAATCGAAATTAATCTCAAAATAAATAATAATATTTCTTTGAACAAGAACTTAGGGGAATACTCACTAAATTCCTTATACTCAAATTTAATTAAAAATGATCAAACAAAATATTCTACCAAACCGATTTATAATAGTATTGAACGAGCTACGAAAAGGCCTTTGAGACAGGCTGCTAAAAAAGCAAGGTTGGCTCTGAGAATTTGCACTTAATGACTTTGTTATCTTTAGTTTGAATGAATTTATATTTTCATTTCATTCTTTTTGTCAGTCCTGGTTGAACTTCGTTGAAGTAAGGATGCAAGGGCTGTTTTCAAAAAAGTTTTTACAAAAAATTATTTAGTTTTAATTCTCACAATTTAATGTAAGTTTAGTTATATGCACATATTTTCTCTCTTGTTCTCGTATTGTGCTGAAAACGGCCCTTGGACATAGGGCCGAAATATTCACAGAACTGATTTCCAGTAACTTGAAAAGATTTTCCCTATTGTTTCTTCTTTGTATTTGTTTGTTATAGAAAGGCAGTATGGTCTTCGTCGCAATTTTTCAGAATTAACCCCCCCCCCCAATTGAGCGGATCCGTTCCAATTATTTCAATCACGTATCTAAGACCTCTGCTTATTTTTCCCATCAAGTTTCATCCCAATCCCTCCAATCTAAGCGTTTTCCATTATTTTGAGTCCCCCCAGTGTCACCAGATCCGGTCGGGTTTTGAGAAACGATATCCTTTTAAATATCAAATTTCATTGAGATCCGATCACCCGTTCGTAAGTTAAAAATACCTCATTTTTTCTAATTTTTCAGAATTAAATCCCTCCTCCTACTACCCCAAAGAGAGCGGATCCATTCCAGTTACGTCAATCATGTATCGAAGACTTGTGCTAATTTTTTCCGCCAAGTTTCATCCCGATCCCTCCACTCTAAGTGTTTTCCAAGATTTTAGGTTTCCCCTCCCAATTCCCCCCCCCCTCATTGTCACCAGATCCGGTGAGGATTTAAAATATCAGCTGTGAGACAAAATATCCTTCCAAACATCAAATTTCATTAAGATCTGATCAACCGTTCGTAAGTCAAAAATACTTCATTTTTTCTATTTCTCCGAATTAGCCGGCCCCCCACTCCCCCCAGATGGTCAAATCAGGAAAATGACTATTTCTAATTTAATCTGGTCCTGTCCCTAATACACATGCCAAACATCATCGTCCTAGCTTACCTGGAAGTGCCTAAAGTAGCAAAACCGGGACCGAAAGACCGACAGAATTTGCGATTGCTATATGTCACTTGGTTAATACCAAGTGCCATAAAAACGGTCAGAAAATAAATTTTAAAAAGCACATTTTTTTAACTGAAAGTAAGGAGCAACATCGAAACTTAAAACGAATAGAAATTATTACGTATATGAAAGGAATTCCCCCTTCCACGACACCTTGCTCTTTACGCTAAAGTTTCGACTTTTTGTCCTAATTCTTTGAGAACGATTCCTGAAACAAAATGGCCGTTTAATTAGAATAATAAGCTTTGTTTTAAAATCCTAAAATGTGTACACTAGTAGGTTTTTCTGTCTGAAGTACCTTTAAGGGACGTTTTTCTTCTTCTTTTTTGTTTAATTTAATTTCAGGTCAATGGCATGAAGTCAAACTCAAAATCAGAACCAATCAAATTTAAAATGGACAAAACTCTTTACTTCAAATAAGCAAGCAATAGGCTCTTTAAATTTTATCTGACCCTGCTATGATGATTCAGCCCCCACCCCCCAAAAACATGAAAAAAGAATTAAACAAAATAAAAATAAATACTACAGAATATCCAACACCAAATATTCCACTTATATTTTTGAATACCGGTAGAATATTCCAAAATCACTTCTTTTCTTCATTTTTTTTACTTGTATTACTTTTCATTTGTCATGTGGGGGAAATTTTTTAGAGGGGTAATGGTCATCAGGAGGAAATTTTCAGGGGGCAATATTGTGCATGGGCAAGAACTTTCCGGCGGAGAATTTTCCATGGGCAATCAGTCGGAGACTTTGGAAAGTATGAGCAATTATGAGGACAATAGTAAAAATCAAAATGTCAGAAGTGGTACAATAGCGTTGACTAGGAAGGGATCTATAAGCGATCTAAGAAGGGACCTTTTTTTCTTCCTCGCCACTTCATATGGAAGCCGTGGTTGTAGATGACCATTTTCTGAGTCGAGCGATCAAAAATCCTGTTTTGGGAGGGGGCAGGAGCCAAAACAACTTTCGTCACTGATCTTTTGGAAGTTACAGCCGCAAGTCCTAGGGATCAAGGAACCTCATGCATAAATAAATATTTCCAGTGCATGACCCCCACCAAAAATATGGTGCAAAAAAGGATCATTTGGAGGGGGGACTCAAAACTTATTCCGGGACGTTGTTGTGCGAAAGGGGCCCAATGCAGAAGGAAAAACAGAAAAGATCATGATTTCCCGAAAACTGACCTAAAATGAGCCAATAAATTCCTGCCACATATCGCAGAAGGGTGGTTATAAGAACTTGGGAAGGGGCTCATTCCGTTGCAAATTGAATGTTCTATTGCCCTTTTCAAGGATCGACAGTGTTTTGAGGGCAACCTGCCTCTTCTCAATCCTGTTCCCTCTGCTCCCCTTTAGCCCCTAAATCCTAATTCTGAGATAGTCATTTTACTCAAAACGCTAAAAATTCTTGTAAACACACCTTTGGGTTCAACATAGCACCCGCAGCCCCAGGGGCAAAAGCCAAAACTTGTGTACAGTTGCCATTGCTGAAAAAAAAACACAACTCAAATGTAACAAAAAATGTCTACCAGTTTAACCCCTTATATGATTAGAATGAATTCACGGTAGCAGTAATGTAAATCGAATAGTACTATATTGACCCAAGTTAACAAAATAGGGCGTTCCCGATGTCTCAAGAACGGCTTTCGATATCAAACTGAATCTTTCAGGAGTTGTTGTAGGATCAAATAGACCACATGTTTTGACTTCGGGAGAGAGGGAAGAGGTAAATCTGAAGACATCATAAGTGTCCAGACTATCAAAATTGCATATCTTTAAGATCATAGGAATCACTTGTGGGATATACCCCATAATTTCAGGTAAAGTGGGGGACATGGTAGCTCCAAATTCTATGTTAGCGAAAACCGTCACCTTCAATCCCTCAAAACCGATTTACTTTTAAGGGAAACTCCAATTTTTCACATATAAGCAGCGAAGCAAATCCAAGCACACTTCGTGGTAGGAGCTTAGCGAATAGCCCATCTGTAATCTCTCTGAAATAGCTTTGAGTATGAAGTTTGACAGTTTTACCCCTTGCAAACTGTTGGGTGACAGTTTTACCCAAGCAGCGAAGCAAATCCAAGCACATTTCGTGGTAGGAGCTTAGCGAATAGCCCATCTGTAATCTCTCTGAAATAGCTTTGAGTATGAACTTTAACAGTTTTACCCCTTGCAAACTGTTGGGTGACAGTTTTACCCAAGCAGCGAAGCAAATCCAAGCACATTTCGTGGTAGGAGCTTAGCGAATAGCCCATCTGTAATCTCTCTGAAATAGCTTTGAGTATGAAGTTTGACAGTTTTACCCCTTGCAAACTGTTGGGTGACAGTTTTACCCAAGCAGCGAAGCAAATCCAAGCACATTTCGTGGTAGGAGCTTAGCGAATAGCCCATCTGTAATCTCTCTGAAATAGCTTTGAGAATGAAGTTTGACAGTTTTACCCCTTGCAAAATGTTGGGTGACAGTTTTACCCAAGCAGCGAAGCAAATCCAAGCACATATCGTGGGAGGAGCTTAGCGAATAGCCTATCTGTAATCTCTCTGAAATAGCTTTGAGTTTGAAGTTTGACAGTTTTACCCCTTGCAAACTGTTGGGTGGCAGTTTTACCCAAGCAGCGAAGCAAATCCAAGCACATTTCGTGGTAGGAGCTTAGCGAATAGCCCATCTGTAATCTCTTTGAAATAGCTTTGAGTATGAAGTTTGACAGTTTTGCCCCTTGCAAACTGTTGGGTGACAGTTTTACCCAAGCAGCGAAGCAAATCCAAGCACACTTCGTGGTAGGAGCTTAGCGAATAGCCCATCTGTAATCTCTCTGAAATAGTTTTGAGCATGAAGTTTGACAGTTTCACCCCTCGTAAACTGTTGGGTGACAGTTTTACCCAAGCAGCGAAGCAGATTCAAGCACACTTCGTGGTAGGAACTTAGCGAATAGCCCATCTGTAATCTCTCTGAAATAGCTTTGAGTATGAAGTTTGACAGTTTTACCCCTTGCAAACTGTTGGGTGACAGTTTTACCCAAGCAGCGAAGCAAATCCAAGCACACTTCGTGGTAGGAGCTTAGCGAATAGCCCATCTGTAATCTCTCTGAAATAGCTTTGAGTATAAGGTTGACAGTTTTACCCCTTGCAAACTGTTGGGTGACAGTTTTACCCAAGCAGCGAAGCAAATCCAAGCACACTTCGTGGTAGGAGCTTAGCGAATAGCCCATCTGTAATCTCTCTGAAATAGCTTTGAGTATGAAGTTTGACAGTTTTACCCCTTGCAAACTTTTGGGTGACAGTTTTACCCAAGCAGCGAAGCAAATCCAAGCACATTTCGTGGTAGGAGCTTAGCGAATAGCCCATCTGTAATCTCTCTGAAATAGCTTTGAGTATGAAGTTTGACAGTTTTACCCCTTGCAAACTGTTGGGTGATAGTTTTACCCAAGCAGCGAAGCAAATCCAAGCACATTTCTTGGTAAGAGCCTAGCGAATAGCCCATCTGTAATCTCTCTGAAATAGGTTTGAGTATGAAGTTTGACAGTTTTACCCCTTGCAAACTGTTGGGTGACAGTTTTACCCAAGCAGCGAAGCAAATCCAAGCACACATCGTGGTAGGAACTTAGCGAGTAGCCCATCTGTAATCTCTCTGAAATAGCTTTGAGTATGAAGTTTGACAGTTTTACCCCTTGCAAACTGTTGGGTGACAGTTTTACCTTAGCAGCGAAGCAAATCTAAGCACACTTCGTGGTAGGAGCTTAGCGAATAACCCATCTGTAATCTCTCTGAAATAACTTTGAGTATGAAGTTTGACCTTTCAGAAAGCCTTAGGGGGATTGGACCACATGTTTTGGCCTGAAGAGGAGGCAGAAGGGGATACTAGCCAAAAATATCTTATTTCTGATCCACTTAGGTGTTTTTTGCACTATGTTCCTTTTCGGAACTACTACCCCTACTACTATTGACAACTCACTGCAGCACCAGGCCGCCTGACACCAACAAGGTTACGCATGCTCCTCCTCCATCACAATCTACTTAGAGCATCCCTCTTAGCATCCTCCCAAGAAGGTCCAGATTATTTTGCACAGCTTACCGTTTTAAATACGGTTAGATAGACGGGACCCAAAATAAACCGTAGACAATTCCTCTTAAAAGAGCTAATAAATCACCCTTGTCTATCGGAGCGCCCACGCATCAGAACCATAATTGACTACTGTCGTCACTGCGGTTTCCAATACACTTTACTTGGTTTGCAGAATTACCTATTCTTCCGAACTTTTTTCAAACTAAGCAAAAATATCTTGGGCCTTCGCTATCCTACCCTTTAACATCTTCCTGCATCCACCATGTTTACTAACAATAATACCTAGGTAAGCGAAGCTATCCACTTGATCGATCATCCCGTTTTCCAACATCACCTATTCAGCTTCACTATTTCTAGCCTTGAGGAGTTAGTCTTCCAACAATAATTTTCCTGTCAATTCTTGCACCCTGAGCTTTCAAAACACCCAAAAAATCATTTATTTTGCTAACATTTTTGTCCAAGATCATCAAAATATCAGCATAATGTAAGTCTAGGAGATTTTTTCCCCATTCAATTCCTTATTTTCCAATAGCCTTTGTCATTTTCCTTAGGACAAAGTCCATCCTCTTCCCTTCCTAAAACCTGGTTTTTCTTCTCTTAAAACTTTACCTAGAGCGTCTCTAAGCATCAGCATACTAAGCAATTTCCTTCCTACAGAAACCAAGCTAATGCCTGTAATTACCTCATTCACTCTTATTAACTTTCTAATAGAGGGGTTTAATAAAATTTTCTTAAAACCGCCAGGTACTTCTCCTAAATCGTTCTTCTAAATTTTTCTATGTCTTCAAAAATTTAACTCCAACTTCAAAACCCCCACATTTATATAAACTCACTTACCACGACATTAGCATCTGAGACCTTATTATTTTTTTTTATCCTTTTATAGATCTCCCTTCACTTCCAAAGTGTTTCTTTATACACTTTTCTAAACACTTTCTAAAATAGATTAGCCTATAAATCATGAAGAGCCAAAACTGTTACTAAAAAACGGAAATAAATTGTGGCCTAAAAGGCTAATTTTCGCCCTATCTTCAAATGTTTTATATTTTTTCTTTATACAGACTACAGGATCCTTCACATTAAGCTTTAAAACAATCTCAGTGTTACTAAAAGAAAGGGGGAAACCAAGTTAAAATTTAAAATAAGCAACTTTAATGGGCGAAAGATCAGAAGGTCTGAAATTTCGGAAGAAGAGGGACGGGAACAATACGTGAGGCAGAGCAACAGCGCTATACATACGACCAAGGACGTCCCGACGGTAAAGACCCCGAAAACGAATTAAAAGAACAAATGCCTTGCGTAGTTTCATCTGAACATGCTGAACCAGGACTGGTTTGAAATCTCTTTTCGAAGCAGCATAAGGTAATCCCAAATAGGTGACTATTGGCGACGACTGAAAAATAACACCATTGCCGCAATCGAGAGTCGCCCTGGCATTATTCTCTAAACAATTTACAACAAAAAATTGACATTTTTCAAAACTGATAGAAAGGCCCAAACCTTTTAAACAATTAATTAAAATATTAAAATTAGAAACAAGACTAGACTTGGACCGGCTTAGAAGGATAATGTCATCAGCATATGCAATGTAAGACAGATTTCGAGATAATGAAACAAAAGAGCAGGAAAGAGAATTAAGGGCAGTAGCTAAACAAGAATTGAATATATAAGGAGAAATAATTCCTCCTTGTCTAATTCCTCTACCCACTTGGATTAATTTGGACTGAGATGAAGACGAACTCGGACAGATACGGATCTTTAAACCAGAATACCAAGAGCGAAGGACTCGTATGACAGCTAGGGGCAATCCAGCATGGATTAAAGTGAGCAGAGCGGATGCATGAGAAATGTTATCAAAGGCCCCCTTGATATCAATCAAGAGGGCGTATATGAAAACAGTTTTTATTAGGGTTGAATGAAACTAGTCTTATGACAAGCGTTTGAATAAAGTAAATCGGACAAATTTTATAATACGAACCGAATTATAATCAACCAAAAACGACAAGTCTAATACTTTTCTTTGCTAATGACATACGCTTGAGAAGAGTAAACCAGCGAACTTATGTAAAAAATGAATCAATTGCTATGGCATTTCTTAGAGAGAATTTATGATCATCCATGTCCCACCAAGGGGCCCTAAATACCTGCCCCATATTCCCCCTCCCCCGTTTTTGGACTTGTAATTTTTTGAACGTATAGTTTTTTCGACCCGGAATTTTTTAGACAGGTGAACATAGTTTTTCGGATTTTTTTATGCAGATGCCCAAATGGATGTTCATCAGCACTACCTGTATGATTTCAATCAGTATTTTTTACAAATTGGAATGATAAACAATTCCATCATTTTTTAAAAAGAGAGTGGAGAAGAAATATTCAAATAAAGTATGTGCCCATGGTAAACTTATCGATGCGTTGAATGCTGACAAAGACAAATGTTTGACCTATGAGAAAATAACTAATGGAGATCTTGTTGGAAAAGTATGCGCGTGTTGTCATGACAGTGAGCAATTAAATTACTTTGGTGCATCAAAAAAAGTTTTATGATGTTGGAAGTGCGAGTGTAACATTTCCAGTGCTCAAAGATAATACAAGCCTGAAACTAATAGTTAAAGATGAGGGTCAACTTCTTGCTAATGAAGTTGACAATAGGGTCAACTTCTTACTAGTGGTTCTGGTAACGCGTTACCCGTCGACAGATCCTATCACCATCTTTCTGGTATTAACATTCGTACGACAGCAAAGGGGAAAAGAAAGTCCTACTGCTACAGTAACGCAAAAATGCATATCATGTCTATGTGCCAAACGGCAAACTATGTAAAAGTAATTCGGAATCAAACAGTGAAATCGAAACCAAAATAAAATGGCATTCGCAGACAATGCAAAAACAGAGTAAAAAGATGAACAGATGAAAAAGTAAAGCGTATGTTAACATTATTGCTACCATTGACGATATACCAACAGATATAGTCAATGAGCCCAATAATGCCAATGACGAAATGTGTTATTTTGTTGTAGCTGAGACCACGTTAAAACTCGTGTATGACCCCAAAGTTAAATAAGTACCATGCCATGAGAAAACATAATGAAGCATTTGATGGAATGGAATCAAAGCACTCATTTTTTATGACGAAATTCTACATGTCGTCATTTCAATAAAAACTATTTTATGCATCACTTTATTGTGTTTCCATTGTTTTTAGAGACGCTAGCAAGTCGAACATTTGGAATGTTTATAAAAAAAAAATCAGAGATGTAAGAAAAGGAATTTTCAGAGACATAGATACTATTAGTGTGCCTATAGGGGGTATGGTAGACACTGAGATAGGCTAAAAGAGCTTTTAACTAAGTCTGAGAGAGATGAGCTGGATTTTATACAAAAAATCCAAATACACAAGCAAAAACCCGCTCAGACATAAATGCACAGATAGAGCGAGAGACAAAACATATGCAAACACACAGAGTCAGGCACACAAACACACAAAGAGGGAGAAAGAGAGAGAGAGATGGAGAGAAAGATTGAGAGAGAGAGAGAAAAAAGCAAATAGCCACTCAGACACAAAGACATACAGAGACAGAGAGAGTCACAGAAACACACACAAACACACAGAATCAGACCAACGAAGACAGAAACGGAGATAAGCAAGCATACCACTCGGACACACAGGCACACAGAAAGAGAGAGAGACAAATACGTATACAAACACAGAAATTCGACACACAGGCACAGAGAGAGAGAGAGAGAAACAGATACAAACACAAAGATTCAGACACACAAACATACAAAGATAGACAAAGAGACATGGAACCACTAGCTCAGACACATATGCACAACACTTGAGAGAGACAAGCAAACAGCCGCTCAGACACATAGGAACAGAGAGAGAGAAAAAAAAACACTTACAAACCCACAGACTCAGAAACACAAACAGGGAAAGAAAGATTTAGGGACAAGCAAATATTCGCCAGATAAACAGGCACATAGAGAGAGAGAGAGATTAAAAACAGATACAAACACACAAAAGACACAAAAAGAGAAAAAACAAACACCCGCTCAGAAAAACAGGCCTAGAGAGTGAAAGGGACAAACACACGCTGATTTAGACACACAAAAAACAAAGACAGACACAGGGACAATCAGACATCAAACATCCACTCAAACACACAGGCAGAGAGAAAGAGACATGCAAACAGCTGCTCAGACGCAGAGGCACAGAGAGAGAGAGAGAGAGAGAGAGAGAGAGAGAGAGAAAAAAAAACAACATATAAACACAGAGTTAAAGAACGCGTACATAAAGGCACAGAGAGAGAGAGACAAGCAAACAGCCGCAAAGGCACATAGGAACAGAGAGAGAGAGAGAGAGAGAGAGAGAAAAAAAAAACATATAAACACACAGAGTTAAAGAAATCGTACATACAGGCACAGAGAGAGAGAGACAAGCAAACAGCCGCAAAGGCACATAGGAACAGAGAGAGAGAGAGAGACAGAGAGAGAGAGAGAGATAGAGAGAGAGAGAGAGAGAGAGAGAAGAGAGAGAGAGAGAGAGAGAGAGAGAGAGAGAGAGAGAGAGAGAGAGAGAGAGAGAGAGAGAGAGAGAGAGACAAAGACCTACAAACACACAGAGTCAGACACATAAACAAACAAAGACGGGCACGAAGACAAGCAAACATCCGCTCAGACAAACAGGCAAAGATAGAGAGAAATAAAAAAATACAAACACACAGAGTCAGGCACAAAAACACAGAAAGACATACACAAAAGCATACAAACACTCACTCACACACACAGGTGTAGTGAAGGAGACAAGAAAACAGCTGCCTCAGAGATACAAGTGGAAAGAGAGAGATCATCCCATCTCTTTAGGGAAGACCCCTGGGATGAAAACATTGCACGCGACCACCAAATACTGTTTTTTATTCTTGAATAAATTAGCTGATTAAAGCACGTCTACGAGATGGGGGCCGGGATAGCGTTAGGCCAGGATGGCTTCATTTGCATTTTACTCAAGACTATATCTTTCATTAATATATTTTTATTCGTTTTAAAATCAACAACATAACAAAGATAACATCACATGGCTAATCATAATCTACTTTAACTAGGTCTCACCCGTCCTCGAAGGTTGTTGGGGCCTCTTTATTACTATGTTATTAATTTGGCGTCTATACAAGCTTCTCTTTGGCCAGGCAGAAAAGCTACAACAGGTGGGAGAAGTTATCTCTTTGGGGGGGGGTGAAAAATTTTCCCTACGTTGTATTAGGCCAAGCTGCCTAAGTTGTTGTAGGCTTACTTTATCAAGTATGGCGTGTTTGATCCTGATGATTCCAAACAACCTAATATTGGAAACTCAATCCAGGTGATTAGTGCAAGCAATTGGGCGGAGTGATTTCGTTTCAAATGTAGCAAGGCAATATTGATTGTCTATTTCGAGGGTCCATGACTCACAGGCCTATATGGCTATTGGGATAATCAGTGTGTCGATGAGTTTTGTTTCCATTAGTGTCTACAAATACTTGTTCCTCCAGATAGGCATCAAGGCTTTATAACTAGAGTCGGCAATCATCAGACGTATCTAAACGTCGTTCGAGTGGTTGTTGTTATCGGAAGTTAAAGGACTAATAGGATAGGTGAAATCGTGGACCCAATCTATGTTTCCTCTCTTCCCTGTTTCCCTGGCCATGGAGCCTTTCGGTGGGGGAGGAGAATGTGCTTTTTATTCATTTTCTGATTATATATTGTTGACTAATGTATTGATAAATAAATGAACACAAAAACTCTGAAATCAACTTTCGGACATATTGTCACTGTCGAGATGGCTAATTCTTTGAGGAATCGATGGTCATCTTAAAGCGACTGATGGTTGACAGGATGTTGTCGACCTGGAATTGAAGATACACGAGGATAACCAAGGTCTACAAAAAGAGTTGTGCTACTCCTCCTCCCTCTCACACCTTCTAAACGGATTAAGTGCCATTTGCGCCTTACTCAGAACTTTATGCATTTTGAATGCGTGGTTTTTATTTATCAAAATACATGAACAAAAACTAAAAATAGAATCCCTATAATAACCAAAGTGACTGGAAAGAACTAATGAAAGTAAACTAATTGTTCAAAACACAATGATACTAATTCCTTATAATCGACATTTTTTTTATTTTCAACGTTACAATTGAGAAAGAATTTTTTTAAAGCAATGATTTGTTTTCAGTAATCCGCAAGTAAAGCCTTTAGAACAATTAGGGGGCAGTGCCCCCTATACTAATTCCTGATAATTTCTGTTCGTTGAAGTTTAGCCTGATTATTCATTTTAATTTTTGCTTGTTTTAGGATCTATTTATCTATCTATAGAAGGAGGTTATCTGTTATCTTCTGTTTGATGTGATTATTTATGTTAACTAGTGTTTATTTCGGGTTTCATTTATTAATACATAGTACTTTATGTTCCTTTAAAGATTGAAATTTCAACGAACATTATTTCAGCCCGACTTCAATTTTAATATGGGTGTTCACTTTTCTTTGAAGCTTTCCTTTCCTGAAAACGTTGCAAATTGATATTGAAAGAAAAAAGGTCCATAAGGCCGCCCCCTACTTAAGTGGCCGGCCATGTATCACTTGATTTAAATCTAAATTTATTTTCACAGAACTGAGGAATCAGAATTTTCAACAAAACGTCATGTGCTTTTAGTTTAGCTCGCCATCAATTACAACGCGCAAGCGTAAGTAATTTCTATTTTCAGTCTATTTTCTTTGTAAATTCTGTTCATATTCCTATATTTCATAAGGAGAAAAACGACTAAAAAGAACAAAACAGAATATGAGTTACATAACGGTTTTCATTGCAAAATTTCCATCTGGGTCGCAACCTTTTTGGGGGAGTTTCGTTCCTATTTCTAGAATTATGCAAATTTAAAATGTGCTACTAAATTTTAACTAAAAATTAAAAATTAATACCTTTTATATATTAAAAATCAGCATGAACGATTGCGTTGTTGCATAGATTGTAATCAATACTTCCTTTTCAGAGTTACGGTTTCTATTGACAAAGGTCGCTGTTTACTAAGTTTGTTACTGCCTGTTGTTTGAACTAATGCTCTCCTAAATGTGTAGGAAGGTCGGCACTCCTTCCTTAAACACCCGTATTTTATATTCAAGATTAATATTCGTAAAACAATACTTCGTAAATGATAATCATCCCTGAAAAAAATGTACCCACAGAAATATTTATTAGGAGGGAAAGGATGTGAAAATTACATAATTCATTATAGATTCATCATTTTGACGGTTTTCAAGGCAACTTCTTTGACCAAATCTTTTTATAGGGACTTTCACATGAACGCCAGTAGGAGGGCGGTACTCCGAGAAAGAAGAAGCCGTTAAATATTGTATGGAGGTAGAAAAATAAGTATATTACCGTTCAAATCTAGGGATAGAGTCTCATAGCAGCACTTTTGCATCCGTTCCCCTCCCGAACCTCAAGAAATTTTCTGGTGTCACTGCTGACCACCACACCCTCCACCTCTTCAGCTATGTGCTAGTGGACCTGTGTGAATGTAATTTTTCAGGTTAAATAGAAGAAGAGTTTCTGCCATAAGTGGGCGATATCATCCCCCAGTACCCACATTAAAAACAAAGTTCCGATGTTACAGACGTAACCCAAGAACATTTCCGGGAGTCAAGAGGGATTAGAGCCAGAGAAACAAGAGGATGTCCCAAACCTCCTTCTATAGTTATTTGAAGGCTCAGTAAGTTAGGGAGTTTGGCATAAGCAATACTTTTTGAGGTTTCAATAACACTCCCCCACCTACACGAAGATCCAAACGCCCTCCTTCATAATGGTTTATGCGCATATATTAACCACTGGACCTAATTTTATCAGCCCCCCATGAATAAACTCAGTTTCATCAAGCTTTAAAATAGATATCTACGGTAACCTTTTATTTTGTATTGACTCTGGGCATCTTCAGGATAATCGGCCACTTTATAACATTACTGTCTCTGAAACTGGAAAGCATAATATGTACGTTTTTAAATTTTAAATCGAATGGCGATCAATCTTGAAACTTTCAGTTAATGCCTTTTAGCACGCTTTGTTCCACTATTGTCGTTTTTGTCGTAAAAGGGCTGAAAAGGCCACTTCACTGTGGCATTATCTTTTTTGCCTCTTAAAAAGACGATGACACTTTTGATGTTCTTTATACAGAGCCTTATCCAGATATTCTAGGACCGTCGATTAGATACTAGAGGACAATCGAAAAATAATGACAAGTCAACGAACAAACACGAATCCACGATCGTCCTTAAACAAAAATCAAATTATTTTAAACAGGGCCTAAAGTTTGGCCACTTCAAGTTTTCTATACTTTGAATTTGATGGTGTAGTTTTCGTTCAAATGACTTGCTTTTTTTGGGAGTGTTCTCCCTTTCCGTAAATGGGGCAAATTTCCTCAGATTCGTAGCTCTTTTGGGTAATTTTAAGCAGTATGAATTTTACATATTTGGTCAATTTTATATAAAGTCAATTCTGGTAATGTAAATATTGCTATGAAAACTTACTATTTTATAGTTAGGCAACTATTATCAGGAGCCACTCCTTACTTACGATTCGTTGGCACGAGCTGTCGAAAATATAAAGTAAACTTAAACTCAAACTTTTAGTTTAAACATCTCGTAAAGCAAAGTTCTTGGTAACACTTGCTAACCTCCTCCTGCGAAAGTCCCTAAAGACACTCAAGATTCCTCCCTCCCTCCAGCTTTTGTACCAATAAGCATATGGATTTAATCTTTTATTCTGCAAAGCAAATCCTATTCTACAACAAGAAAAGGGCCATAAACCTGTAGCACCTATATTTAGAATCAATCCAATTGCAGGGAGATTAAAAGTCAATTTATACCTCCCATCAGACCCTCTTCTACAATCTGAAGGCTCACGAGGAGTCAGAAAATATGGGTATAAAACCAAACTTTTTGAAGTATCAGGCATATCTTTAAACCTGCACAATGACCGACCGACCCTCCTCTATAATTTTTAATGAGCAACTATACATCACGGTGCATAATTTTATTAAATATCAAGTAACTCAATTTAGTTTAATGAAGCTGAAGCTTTAAAATAAATGTTTATATTAACCGTTTATCTTGTTTGGACTACATGACTCTTCAGGAACAAATGCGCCACCGTACATCATTACCGTCTCTGAAGTTGGAAACCTCATTATAAACTTCTTAGATAATTTTAAATCGACCAATTCTCTTTGGACCGGCAAGCATATGAATATAGTATTTTAAACTACAGTGAAAACATTTGTTCTGCAATAGCAGGGGAGCTATCACACACAGCTCCTGTTTTCAGGCTGTGTCCAAATGAAGGATGATTAGAGATTTATTTCTACCCCCTTCCTTCACTCAGACTTTCTTCTATAGTAATCAGAAGACTTGTGGAAAGTTAAAAAATTTGGGCAGAAAAATACATTTTTTCTTTAGGCATCAGGCACATCCCTTCTACACCCGCCTGAACAATAACTCAGCGGCCCTCCTCCATAATAGCTGATGCATACTTATAGGTCACTGTACACATTTCTATCAAACATCAAGTGAAATCAACTTAGTTAAATGAGGCTTTAAAATAAATGTTCTTGTTCACCATTTATTCTGTACGAACTACCTGACCTTTTAGGAACAAATGGGCCACCACGGAGCATTACTGTCTCTGAAGCTGGAAGCTCAATGTGAAGTTTTTCGACAATTTTAAACCGATTGGCTTGTTTCTATGCCACTTGTTTCTATGCCACAATATGACTGAAAACAGAACTTCCATGGGGTGCAATCTTTTTGGCTTTTTAAAAAGAGCGTTAAAACTTTTAACTTTTGTTCCTTTCCCCAACTTTCTAAGAACATCGGTTCAATACGTTAATTCCTAGACAAAAAAACAGCACCGGAACAGCATCGGTCCACCATTCTTTAAAATCTTCCTTCCTTTGAGTGACAATGCCAAGAATCCTTTATTGTTGTTTTTTATCACTTAGTTTATGGTTGTATTATTTTATATGGTTTTTATTCAGATATCAATAGTCATTGACAAAATTAGTTAGACCTAATATTTTGCTTTTTTGCTCTTTTTGCTAATACTTTATATTTGGCTTGAAAAGATCACTTACCTTAGACCTTAGATCCTCCTGTGCCTCCAGAGGCGCCCAGGGCATCAACGAGAAGCCGCCAGTTATCCCTCATGTGCGCCGCAGCAAGGACATCTTCCCACGCCGGTTGAAGGGAAGCATTTATGTTTCGCAAGTCCGTCTGATAGGTGCGCCGCAGTGTATTGCGCGGCCTGTCTCTTCTTCTTCTTCCTTCTGGTTGCCTCAGGAACGTCGCTTTCGGGATCCGGGAATCGTCCATACGAAGTACATGCCCCAAGTATTTCCACCGACGTGTCCTAATGACATCTGTCACTATGGGTTGTCCGGTCATCCGTCTCACCTTCTCATTAGAGATTTTTTGTGACCAATGGATGTTTAGTATTCTCCGGAGACATGTATTCTCGAAAGCTAGAATTTGCCTTTCTTGCGTGTTATTCAGATGCCAGGTTTTGGAAGCATATAACAGGACGGGGATGACGTTCCTATTGAATAGACGAAGCTTGAGTCGGAGGGAGAAATTCTGCGACCTCCATATCGGTTTCAGTCTGTTGAATGTGCCGGAGGCCTGCCCAATACGGCATGATGTATCTTTTTCAGTTGATCCCGTATTTTACACTGTGCTCCCAAGATATTTAAATTCTAGAACCTGCTCAATGTCCTGGTTATCGCATCTCAGGTGTAAAGGTGAATCGGCTACTGCCATACTTTTTGTTTTATCAGCGTTGATTCTTAGTCCCATAAGTCGGCCTCTGTCATATACATCTTCTAGAAATTCTTGCAGTCTTTGTTTACAGGACTCAATAAGCGTGATATCGTCGGCAAAGTCTAGATCATTAATTTGGTGTTCTACGTTTAATTGTATGCTTCTGGTGCCAGTGTTACGGAGCAGATGCTCAATGGCTAGCGCAAACAGGAAAGGTGACAAGGCACAGCCTTGTTTAACACCGGAAAAGACACGAAAGTATCTTGTCCTTCCTTCTGTTGTTTTAACACAGCATTCGGATTTTTCGTATAGAGCCATTATGAGGGCTATTCCCATCTACTCCATTACCAACTTACTTTAGTATAGTACTTCCCCATATGACCAAAAACTAAAAAATCGAACAGTTCATGGTAACGGACTGTAAGTGAGGAGCAAATCGGCTAAGTTGTACCCAAAACTCTAAAAAACTGAATTTTGATATTAATAGATACACAAAAAGAATTCGGTTTTTATGATGATTTAAAATATAAAAGATTAATCAAGTTTAGTGGTACCCACCAAAAGCTACGAGCCAGAGAAAATTTGCCTAATTTTCGAAAAGGGGAAGAAACACCCTGAAAAAGTCAACAAATCTGAATGAAAATCGTACCATCATATTAAACGAACCAGAGGTTTCAAGCCCCCATCCACAATAATATGGAATTTTGTATTATTTGCAAGAAGAAAGATCACGGGTGCGCTTTCATTTGTTTGTCATTTTATTTTTTCACAGGGTTGATCGTATGGAACCAATAATTCTCGAGTATCGGGAGAGGGATCATTCAAACGGAAATTGAAAGGTTCTAGTGCCCTTTCCAAATGACTAAAAAGAGTAAAGGACAAGTATCCTCCCCCATCACGTGTTTTTTCCTCAAAGTTGTCCTCTCAAAAATTTGAGACATCTATTTTGTTAAATATTGTTGACCGATGAGATAACTTTGGCTTTGGGGATAACATGACCCCCCAGAGCCCCTGAGGAAATGGCTATAAGTTATGGAATTTGTCCGTTGCTTATGGATAGTATTTCCTATTGAGCAGTATACAGACATTTTCTGAGGGGAAGGGGTGGATTTTCTGCTTGAGGAATTTTCTACAGGGAAGGTTTTCCGTGGAGACGGAAGTTTCCGGGGTTGAAATTGCCAGGAGAACTTTTACAATGGGGGAACAGCGTCTCGAAGAAAAAAACATTACAGTGTAAAATAGCTCCTCGCCTACATTTTAAAAAAGGTCGCGAAGAAAAAACATCTCAAAGTCAAAACAACAAATGTCGAAAAGTTAAAACAAGCGTCAAAAAGAAAAAACGACTCGAAGTTAAAAAACAACATCTGGATGTTAAAAAACAGCGTCGTGAAGAAAAACGTCACAAAGAAAAAACAACATCTGGAAGTTAAAAACATTGCAAAAACGTCTCGAAGAGCAAAAAACGTCCCAAAGTTAAGACAAAAACTTTACAAAGAAACAAAAACGTTTCTAAGTAAAAAAAACATGTCGAAAAAAGAACGTCTCGAAGCTGAAATAAAATGGCTCGAAGTTAAAAACAACATCTCGGAAGAAAAATCGTCACAAAGAAAAAATAATGTCTCGAAGTTTAAAAAAACGTCACAAAGAAAAAACTTCTCGAAATAAAGAAAATCTCAAAGATAAAAAACGCCACGAAAAATAAAAACGTCTCGAAGCATAAAAAGCCTCTCGAAGAATAAAATGTTAAAATAAATATATAAATAATTTTTTTTGATTTTTTCAATTTTCAATTCAATTCATTTTATTTACAATCAATTACCAAAAACAAACAAAACACGGACAACCGTGTCCTCTGCGCGAGCGCATGACATTTGTTTGGCTAATCATCAACAATAATACACATCTCTTAACCCCCCACCCACCCTACCCCACCCCTACCAACTAATAATAATAACCTATAAATGTTTATTAAAATGCTGGGCGAGATATTCTAACTTTACAAGAGAATTTTGAATCTATTTTTAAACCAAAACTGGTTCTCTACCTCTCTGATCTGATAACCCGACTCCCTGATGAAAAAAAAACAAAAACACTAAAACACATAAAAATAAAAAGAATAAAAAAGGAAATTCATTATTCAAAATATCCCATAATTTCATCAAAATATGAATTTTCACGATATCTTTAGGAATATGAAATGATAGTAAAATCATGCCTGATATTTTCAAAATCTTATCAACTATATCAAGAGTACAGTGATCTTCAGGAATGTCTCATGAAATTACCGGATAGAGAAATCACCTGCGCAACGCATACACCTTCGAAAACATCATTACGTAATCATTAGTAATAAAAAAAAATTTGCGGCTGCCCCTCTCCCGTCATACTCTGTGGTTAGTCACCGACAGTACTTAGGTTATCATATTTTTTCGAAAAGCATTATCTGTACATTGGAAGAATAAACAGTTACATCTTATTTTAAAAAAGTGAAGCAGAAATATTTGAAGAAATTGTGTGTTCATGATAAAGTTGTCGTAGCATTGAATGTTGACAATGACAAATATTTGAACTATGAAAAAGG
Source organism: Artemia franciscana (assembly GCF_032884065.1). Lineage (NCBI taxonomy): Eukaryota > Metazoa > Arthropoda > Branchiopoda > Anostraca > Artemiidae > Artemia > Artemia franciscana. The sequence continues at coordinate 1,277,345 of NW_027062617.1, forward strand.
TACTAGTGGCAACACTATTGGAAAGATACAACGGAAAGCCTGGCTTTGAAGGCGTTCGACCTATTACTCTTACTCCTATTTTTTTCAAAATTGCATGAAGGATTACTTGCAGATTTGCTAAAGGAAAAAATCCTACCTCTTACTGACCTGAAGCAATTCGGTAACCTAGAATCCACTTCTACTTCCCACTACCTCGTTTCTCTTATTAACCACATCGGGAAAATCCTCGAAAAGCCTATATCCTGGCTAAACTTAATTTCCATTGACATTCAGAAAGCCTTTGACCTTGTTAACCACAGTATTTTAATTGAGAAACTAGTAAGCGAGTTCAATGTCGATCCCTTACTGGTAAAATTGGTTGCCCCCTTTTTAACAAATAAATCGTAGGTGGTTAAATACCAGAACCATTACTGAAATCCTCTCCCTATCTACAATGGCATGCCCCAAGGAACTCTCCTAGACCCCCTCTTTTTTCAGTCATGATCAACAGCCTCACGAAGGAAGTCCCTGACCCTTGAAAATTTTTTGATGACCTAACGAATGTGTAAAGTTGCTTCAGAAATTTAATAAGCGACCCTATGTGTATCCACAATGAAATTGGAAGTGAGGTTTTGGACTTAGACATGACAGTAAACCCCTCTAAGTCCATGATAATGCCGATTTGTTTCCTCAAATCCTAGCCATGTTTTGTTTATCCTATCCCTCCTAAAATTTATGTGTCCTCGGTTAAATTACTTGGAGTCACAATTTCTTCAAATTTAAAGTGGAATATCCACGTTAAAGACATCATCCATAAAGCTAATGCGCCTATCACCCTCCTTAAGGTCCTAAATAAATATAGCGTCCCCCCTTCTCACTCCTTAAGGTTCTACACGTCTTTTGTCCGCCCGTATCTTGAATATGCTTGTCTAGTTTGGCACCCTGGCATCTCTGGTCAAGAATCAGACAAAATTGAGTCAATCCGAAAAAGAGCCTTGCGAATAATTTTCAAAGAAGGCAAGGTGCCATACTCTCTGCTCCTACAAAAAGCTAGTTTGGAAACCCTTAAGCGAAGGGGGTTGTTGTTGTGCCTCAGTTTTTCAAACAATGCAATAACGAACCCTCGGACGACAAGTATTTCCCCCAGACGTCACTCCCCATCCAGATTACGACAGCCTCGAGCTGTTTCTGAGCCCATCCCAGTTTTGTCCCCCATTCGCTGCGTTACTTCCAGATATGAAAAAACCTTTGTCCCCTTCATCACAGAAAAAATTAATATGGGAAAAATAAGCATATATTTGTGATCTTTTTTCTGGCAAAAATTACAAAATTCCACGTTTTTGTAGATAGGAGTTTTAAATATGTAGAGTCAGGTTCTTTGAAACGTTGAATCTGATGGTAGGATTTGCATTAAGATCACTTGACTTTTTGGATGTGTTTTCCCTTTTTTTTCTAAAACCAGGCCAATTTTATCAGGCTCTTAGCTTTTGATGGTTAACATTAAACTTAATGAATTTTATGAGAAAACACACAAAGCCAATTCTTTTGATGTATAAATTGTTACAGAAATTCCGTTTTTTAGGGTTTCGGTTACTATTGGGTCAAATCGCTCCTTAATTTGAGTTCACTACAAGGAACTGTTTGATTATGTCCAGTAATATATAATTTTGCATCAGCTATTTCGAAAGAAAGGCAGTGGGCATTAAGTAGAAGGGCGTATTCCTAAAAGAACATATTTCAATGCCAAAATTGTCTAGCTCTCCACGAACCTATAGTTAAATAAAGATATCTTGAGAGATAACACATCTATTTTGAGAGTTACTGATGGTGCCTTAGGGAGTAAGTCCAGACTATAATTAGGAATATTAGTGAAAAGGCTTTAAGTTTAATAGAGAAGAAAAGGAACTTGTAAAAGAATTATCTGAGTGATAGATCATATGAAAACAAAAGTAATGTAAAGACAGTGGAGAGAGCATTAAAATATGAGCCAATGAGGTTTGTAGTGGAGGCCATAAATAAAATTGCAGAGATCTGGAAGCTGCAGCTAGACGGTATAATAATAAAATGCTGTACCGGCACGTTAATAAAATGAGCGGGAGTAGTCCATCTGGACTTTTCCCGCTTAAAGATACGAACGGGGCAACAATTAGTGACAAGGAAAGAAAGAGATGAGCAGAACATTTTGAGAGTGTGCTAAACCATGATAGAGTAGCTGGAAAAGATACAGAGAAAACGAAAAAGTTTGTGATACCTCGGATGTGAAGAAAGATTTGTTTTGTGAGGAAGAATTAACAACAGTACTAAAAGGATTACAAAGTAATAAGGCCCCAGGTGCTGATAGTGTGGTACATGAGTCTCTTAAATATTGCGGCTCTGAGGTTAGAATTAAGTTACTGGCGATTACGAATATAGTTTTTGAAAAAGGGGAGGTACGTAAGAATTTTGAGAAAGCCTTAATTAAACCTATGTCTAAGAAAGATGATAAGAGTGAGTTTGGTAATTATCGAAGCATTAGTCTGGTCTCTGTAGGTAGCAAATTACTTAGTAATATGACACTTTTTAGACAGAGAGATGCCGTATACGAAGTCTTAAAGAACAACAGTGCGGTTTTAGAAAAGGCAGAGGATGTGTCGACCTAATTTTCAATCGTAAGTAAATAATTGAGAAGTGCCTGAGTGGTCAAACACCTTAGGTCTTCAGTTTTATAGATTATGAGCAAGCGTTCGATTTTGTTGATAAAAGAGCTTTAGCAAAGGTCATATCCTTGTATAGTATACTAGATATATACATTAAAGTGATCGGTGCTATGTACGAGAATAACACTGTTGCGGTGAAGGTAGAAAATGAGGTTAGCAGCTGGCTTTGCACTAAATCAGGAAATAATCAGGGTTATGTTACATCCCCCTTTATATGGATCATTTGGATGGACTTTGTCCCAAGGAACACAGGAAAGGCATTGTGAGACCACGGAATCAAATGGGGAGAAAACCTCTCGTGGACATAGACTATGCTGATAATTTAAACATCCTAGATAGAAGCGTGAGCAAAATGAATGAACTTTTAGAGGTTTTGCAAGTTCAGGGTGCTAGAATAGGTTAGGAAATTAAGGTTAAGACTGACATTTTGTTTAAGGTTCATTTACCTAGACTAATTTGCTTCATGTGTCATAAAAATATATATAGTGATGTGTAAAATACGTACCAGCTGTTATGAAGAAGAGGCTCTGAATCATTGTGTAGGCTGGGGGCGGATACCTTCAAAACTGTATTTTAATTTCCAAAATTTTTAACTCTTATTAAGTTTCCAGATAAATATACAATGAAATTTTGGGAAGATGGGAGAAGTAGAAATTAATCCCTAATCCCTATTAATCTCTCTTGGTCCTCGAGAATGTTCTTGATCCACACCTTTAATATGGTGGTGGGAGGTAATAGCACCCCTCCCATCGTGACATTTTTTCAATGTAGCATAAAAGTATACATTCACATATCTACGATTACAGAGGAAAATAGGCAGGGGAAGTGCTACCAGAATCTTTCTTATCAACAAGTTTAAATGATGGTATTTATCATTTCCTATTTATATTCAATCATTAATGTTTTCTTTTTTCGGACAGCGTCACCCCCATGCTGGAATTCATGGAGAACACCCCCATAAATTTCTTTTTGTGTGGGGAGGTTACTTTAAAACTGTGAAAATGATGACTTTATAACAATTTTGAAACTATAATCCCCATCCTTTTAAAGAATATTCAAAGGACGCGTTCTTTTTTAGTCATTCTCTAAGTGCTGTTTTGCGAATGTTTAACTGGAATAAAAAAACGGAGTCGAAGGAGGGAGGAGTAGCCCTCTTTCACATTTAAGAGATCCTTGGGTTAGATAGCTCCTAATAAAAGACTGAGTAAAGTGCAACCCTTATCAATAGAAACCGAAACTCAACGAAATATTGAATAAAAAAAAACAACTATGCAATAGAATTCATCTTGCACGATATACCTAAAGGCGTTATCTGCAAAATGTGGAATTTCTGGTTTTTCTTATCGAGTAAATAAATGAATGAACACATACATTATTCTAAACAAAACCTTAAAATTATTATTTAAGTTTCATCGCTTAAGTATTAATTTAAAGTTTCATCTACAAAGTGCAATTACGTAGGGAAAAGGGGCTTTGAACCACTAGGCCTTCACAAACTGACAATTTTTACGATTCCCGCTATATTGTTCATAAAATGTGACAATTGTGACACTGTTTTCGAATTTTGAATCCTCTCCAAAATTTCTTTCCGGGGGTGTCAATTGGGGGGGGGGGTGTAACCTTAGACTTCGAAGATTCAGGATTGCTGGATAACGATGTTGATTTCATGCCTTCATGCCAGTAGGTTTCCAGTATTATTTTTTTCCCATGGTTTTTACCAACATCGGTGTTTTCCCATCAAAGACCTTAGCATTAGAATACTATAGACTCCCCAAAACAAATGTTTTAGGCGACTACCATATCCTATTTTCTTGAAGCCAGAATACACCTTATACACATATCCCATTGAAGAGAGAAGAACAATAGAATACGTAAGTAGTCTGTGTAAAATTAAATTGTATTCAAAAAGTTGGACTGCAATGAAAAGAAAGTTACAAAGGTTTCGGTTTAGGCTTAGGACGCTGTGGGACAGATATGTTTGTGAAGCATTCCACGAACCTTTCTTGGTTTTGATATATATATATATATATATATATATATATATATATATATATATATATATATATATATATATATATATATATATATATATATATATATAAGGAGACATTCTCCACTGACTAGTTGAAGAGCATATTTGTAAGAGCCTGTGCATCATCTTCGAATGGTTATCACCATTCCCATCAGGGATTATCAGCCATTCCACCAAAGATTATCCCTGAAAACCTATGTAATAGTTCTTTTAAAAGGAAGTTCAACAAATACAGTTCAAAGGGGAAAAACTAGATAAATGTTGACTAGATGATTACCATTAAAGAAGTCATAAAAAAAACTTTTACTTTTGGTTTAAGTTAAAGTTGTAGGCTTGTCGTAAAATCGCATGTCTCACGGGGAATTTAAACCTTACTGCTTATTTAATCAAAGAAGCTGTAAAAATGGTCAGCATATTTTAAAAGTACATCTGTACCGAAGGACAGGTCCAGCCAAATACGTAGTAAAACATCAGCTTTTGTTTGATTTTAATCTTAGCGGAGAGCTGGCACATTTGTTCTGTTGATGCTAATTTTCAGTTTCGGCACAAGGAAAAGAAAACATTAAGTATTCACAGATGACCAGATTCTAAGTCATTTTCTAGTCTAGTCCTGTTTAACTATCAACGGGAAACAACAAATACTGCCTTTTGAATATTAAAAGTATCAAGACGCATACATGAAAGGAATCCTGAATCGGAAATGACGGTCTATGCGCTGAATATGAAGTGGGTAATTAGCGCTAAGGAATCTAATTAACGGATCAATATTGAAGACGCACTTTGGATATTTAAATAGTAATAATCTGAGACCCAAAAATATTTCAGTTTTTTCACTCGGATCACGTACTATAAACATAAGTACTAGTAACTTAGGCACAGGAGAATAATAGCCTTGAAGTTGTACCCAGCCATTAATTGAATGACGATTGGAAAGTTATGGTTCTGAGTAAACAAAAAAATTATTTATTTTTTTATATAGTTTCGTCGTACTCAGCCAACTAGTCAATGGGAAATAATCTATTATTTCGGGGCCATAATTTTTTCAAGGACTTCAACCTATCACCCGCGGACACAGTGTGTTTTTTTTTTCAGGGGAAAGGGGGCACTGATAAAGAAGATAAATTATATTTTTGATAATTTACTAAGAAATGTCAAGGTCTTTGTAAAAAAAAAATAAATAGGAATTCATACAACTGGCATCCAAAACCCACATTTTTTTTTTATTTTCTCCCTCCTATGAAAAGGTCCATAAACTTTGAGCCTGACAAACATGACACCTGAAAAATTTTGAACCGCTGCAATCAAGTTATTGATGGAATTTTTTCAAACATTTCGTGGTAACGAACGCGAGCCGGCTCAATAGTAGCCGAAACTCCAAAAAAAGGAATTTTAACACCAATATATTCATCAAATGAATCAAAATTTTACGCTGATTTTAAATATATATATGTTTCATTTAATTTAGTCTTACCCCTCAAAAGTTACCAGCCTGAAAAAAATTGTCTTATTTTCGACAAAAGGGGAAACGCCCCCTAAAATTCATAAAATCTTAATGAAAATCTCACCATCAGACTCAGCGTATCAGAGAACCCTACTGTAGAAGTTTCGAGTTACTATCTGCAATAATGTGTAATTTTGTATTTCTTGCCAGAAAAAAGATCACGGTTGCGTGTTTATTTGTTTATATGTTTTTTGCAGGGGTGATTGTATCGATCCAAGAATGTTGTAAAAGGGATCTTTAAAACGGAAATTAAAAGTTGCAGTGCCCTTTTTAAGAGACCAAAAAATTGGAGGGCAACTAGGTCCCCTCCCACGCTCATTTTTTCCTAAAATCATCGGATCAAAATTTCAAGATTGCCATTTTGTTCAGCATAGTCAAAAAATCTAATAACTATGTCTTTGAGGAAGTCTTAACCCCCCAAAGTCACCGGGGGAAGGGCTACAAGTTATGAGCTTTGCCCATTGTTTACATATAGTATTTGTTATTGGGAAGTATACATACATTTTTAGAGATTTTTTCTGGTTGTGGGGAGGGGGTTACGTCATAGGATCTTTCCTTTGAGGAATTTATCATGGGGGAAGAGAATTTTTATGAAGGGGGTTCTGGATTCTCCAGCATCATTTAAAAGAAACAGGGAGAAATTAAATAAAAAAACTAGTTTTTCCAACCGAAAGTAAGGAGTAACATTAAAACTTAAAACGAAGAGAAATTATTATGCATATGAGGGGGTTTGTCCCCTCCTCAATACCTCGCTCTTTACACTAAAGTATTTTTTTATAATTTCAGTCATTGATTCTAATTAAACGGCCTTTGTGATTCAGGGGTGATTCATAAAGAATTCGAACAAAATTCGAATTTCAGTGTAAAGAGCGAGGTATTGACGAGGAAGCGAACCCCCTCATACGTAATAAAAATAGACAAACATAGAAGTTTATTGCGTAAGTTAATTTGTAAGTTACATATATTTATTATTAATAAAAAACGTTCTCAAAATAAAATTAAAAGTTCTAGGGGACTTTTTAAGTAACCATAAAAATTGGAGGGCAACAAGGCCCCCTCTCCAATCCCTTTTTTCTCAAAACCTTGCGATTAAAACTGTGAGAAAGCCATGTAAACCAAAAAAGTAAAATTTATATGCAAATTTCATTTTAATTATTCATGTACGTTGAGCCAAAATCAAAACCTGTAATAATTCAAAAACGCTCAGAAATTAAACAAACAAACAAGTTTTTTAATTGAAAGAGCGACATTAAAACTTAAAACGAACAGATATTATTCTATATACAGAAGGGGCTGTCCCCTCCTCAATGCCCCGCTCTTTACACTAAAGTTTGACTCTTTCTCACAACTCTATTTTTTAAAACAAAACACTTTAGCGCAAAGAGCAGGGCACCGAGGAGGAAACAGCCCCTTTTATATACGAAATAATTTCTGTTCGTTTCTGATTTCGAATGCCAAGGCAAAAATATGGTCCTAATTTGCATCATCTAGTTGAAAATGATGACTTCAGGAACAATGTCAGAACACAACTTCGGAACTTTGGAAGGAGGCACAAAATTGGGAGTGGATGGGGAGCAAAATACAAAATGGGCAAATTAAACAGGAAAAATATGAGTAAATATGAAGAAAATCGTAGAAGTTTTGAGATTGGGAGTAAAGGCAGGCCCGAATTCATGCAGAAGCTGGAACAGCGGCCGTCCCATTTTCATGTGTCTAGTTTAGTTTTTATGGCACTTGGTATCTACCAAGTGACATATAGCAATAGCAAATTCTGTCGGTCGGTCTGTCTGTCTGCCCCGGTTTTGCTAGTTTAGGCACTTCCAGGTAAGCTAGGACGATGAAATTTGGCAGGTGTATCAGGAACCAGACCAGACTAAATTAGAAATTGTCGTTTCCCCGATTTGACCATTGGGGGGACGGTAAAATCTGAAAAATTAGAAAAATTAGGTATTTTTAACTTACGAACGTGTAATCGGATCTTAATTAAAATTGATATTTAGAAGGATATCGTGTCTCAGAGCTCATATTATAAATCTCGACCGGGTCCGGTGACATTGGGGGAAGTTGAGGGGGAACCTAAAATCTTGGAAAACGCTTAGAGTGGAGGGATCGGGATGAAACTTGGTGGGAAAAATAAGCAGAAGTTCTAGATACGTGATTGACATAAACAGAACGGATCTGATCTATTTGGGGGAGTTGGGGAGAGGGAGGGTTAATTCAGAAAAGTTAGAAAAAATTAGGTATTTTTAACTTATGAAGGAGTTATCGGATCTTAATGAAATTTCATATTTAGAAGAAATTCGTAACTCAGATCCCACATTTTAAATCCCGACCGGATCCAGTGTCATTGGGGGGGAGACGGGTTGGGGGAACCGGAAATCTTGGAAAACACTTAAAGCGGAGAGATCAGGATGAAACTTGGTGGGAAGAATAAAAACAAGTCCAAAATATGTGACTGACAAAACCGGACCGGATCCGCTCTCTTTTTGCAGAGGTGGGGGGGGAGTAATTTGAAAAATTAGAAAAATGAGGTATTTGTAACTTACGAACGGGTGATCAGATCTTAATGAAATTTAATATTTAGAAGGATCTAGTGCTTTAGAGTTCTCATTTTAAATCCCGACCAGATCCGGTGACCATGGGGGGAATTTGAGGGGGAAACCGGACTTCTTGGAAAACGTGAAAACTGAGGTATCTTTATCTTACGAATGGGTGATCGGATCAGGTGCTCCATTTTCAATTCGAATCAGATCCAGGGACCTAGGGGGTTGGAGGGGGAAACAGAAATCTTGGAAAACGGATATCTGGAAAACGCTTAGAGTGCAGAGATCGGGATGAAACTTGACGGGAAAAATAAGCACAAGTTATAGATACGTGATTGACATAATTGAAACGAATCCGTTCTCTTTGGGGGAGCTGGGGGCTGTTAACTTTGAAAATTTTGAAAAATTTAGGTATTTTTAACTTAAGAACGGGTGACCAGATCTTAATGAAATTTGATATTTAGAAGAAACTCATGTCTCAGAGCTCTTATTTCAAATCCCGACCAGATCTGTTGACATTGGGAGGAGTAGGAGGGGAATCCGGAAATCTTGGAAAACGCTTAGAGTGGAGAAATTGGGATGAAACTTGGTGAGTAGAATTAACAAATGTTGTAGATACGCGATCGACGTAACCGTACTGGATGGGAGTTAGGGGGTGGGGTTCAGTGCTTTGGCGAGTTTGGTGCATCTGGACGCGCTAGGACGATGAAAATTGGTAAGCGTTCCAGGGAGCTGCACAAATTGACTTGATAAAGTCGTTTTCTCCGATTCGACCATCTGGAGGGCAGAAGGGAGAGGAAAAATTAGAAAAAATGAGGTATTTATAACTTACCGAGTAGGTGATCGGACCTTAATGAATCTTGATATTTTGAAGGACCCCGTGACTCAGAGCTCTTATTTTAAATCCCGACCGGCATTAAGCCTCTGATCTTCCTTTTAAATCAATCTATTGATTCTTAGAATATTGCTAGAGCTCATACCATATGAGCTCTTGGCTCTTCCGGCCTCGTCACAAGTGCCATATGAGCTCTTAGCTCTTATTTATTATTTTACTTACAATTACAATATTCTGTCGATTTATCCAAGACATTTCGAAGTATTATTGACCTAGTTTCTTCTATCTCTCTGCCCCCCCCCTCCTTCTGTCCTTCATTCAGCAGACTTCCTGTACTGTAATAAACAATAGTAATTATGCCTAACCGGTAGTTTCTCTTATTTATAGGATAATACGAGACTTTTCTCATATATACGATAAATATATTTTGTTTGTTAAAAATTACAAAGGACAGTGACAATGAAATCTGAATTTTTTAATTGGTTTTAGTGGAGACTTACAGTGCCATCTATATATTAAAAAAAAACTTAGAAAAAAGAATACTTTTAAAGAAGAGTTTGTCTAAATATTAACTAGAAAAAAAGAAAATCATAATACTAATCAAAAATAAACGAAAGTGGGTCCTTGAGCCTTATTTGGATAAGCAACCGTCGACTCCGCCCGAAACGCTCTACACTTGACTGTAGATGGACTTCTATATACGAATACGTTCGACTCAAGGATACGACGTTAGGGTGCTTTCTTTTGACATTAGAAGAATTTTCCATAGTGTCTAGCACAACGGCTTATTAAAATAACTCCAAGCGCATAGAATTTGTGGTCCTCTACTCGATGTTCTTTGGAATTTTCTTAGGAATCGTACTTCCCATGTATTTCTTGATGGATTTGCTTCCGGTGAGTGTCTAGCAAAGGCTGGAGTTCCTCAGGGTAGTATCCTGGGTCCCATACTTTTTCTAAAGCACTGGCGAATCCAGGGGAGCGGTCGAGGGACCTCGCCTCCCCAAAGATTTTTCCTCACGCCAACTTTTCGAGTTTTCCAGACAATTTTTTTAAATAGATTTGAAAATTTGATCAAGTATTGGCACCCTTGTCACATTGCATCCCCCCAAGATTTGGCTCTAGATCTGCCATTGTTCTAGAGTTCATCAACGAAACATGGGACAATATCATTGACCCTCAACACTATTTTGCAGACTATAACACGATCCATGAAGGTGTCTATACACAAAATAACCCTGCACAACCTTCCCTATTCCTACAGTCGGATCTCTAAGAGAATCCAAAATTATGCCTCAAGAGTAAATTGTAGCAACGATTGGACACCCTTACAACTTATAAATAAGAGATCTGATGTAGCATCAATGGCTGTTTACTACAAGTGCATCCACCACCCTCCCTCCACCAACCTATCTATACTTGTGCCTCCATTTTTCGTAGTCAATTTGCCATTTATCGTTTTCTTTTATTTGCACCATAGTTTTTAACAGCTTGGCACCAGGATTTCTGCCATAAAAAGAAAGAATTGGCAAATCATATATGATTCATCAACTAAATTCCCAACACGTTTGAAAAGAAAGTATTTAAAGAAAACAAAGTATTTATGAAGATTCCCTGCGTGTCAGACCAATAAAATTGCACTGTTTGTCTAAAATGTATTGATACACACAAGAATTCCTTAAAGTTCTGGAAATTTTTCATTTTAATATTGTAGTTATACGATAAAATTGTTCAGAATATGGTTTGTTTTAGGTAAGGAATGAATAATACTCTAGATCAGTGGCTCTCAAACTTATTTAGAAACTAGACCCCATTTTACCCACAAAACACCTTAGGTACCCCTTCTCATTTACTGGTACTAAATAAACTATAGCTAAAATATTAATAGAATTACCAGTCCTAGAGTTGAAGGGTTGTTTGTTTTTTTTGTTGGCTAGCAAAACACTCCCTGAAATTTTTTGCGTACCCCCAAGGGGTAAACGTACCAAAGTTTCAGAACCACTACCTTAGACAGAGCGTTTACGTGGGAGGTGGTAAAATTCTTATTTATGGTAATTTCTATTCGTTTTAAGCTTGACTTGAACATCTATTTTATGTGTGTTTCAGGCTTCGTTTATGCCTATCGTTATTTTGAAGTTTGATTTGCCACTATTTCCGAAGTCAATACGACATACACCGCTTTCTTTTATTCGTAACATAGTTTTTTAACAGCTTGGCACCACGAATTTTGTCATAAAAAAGAATTGGCAAATCAATTTTGATTCACCAATTAAATCTGCATATCAGACCAATACAACTAAACTGATTGTCTAAAATACAATGATACATAAAAAAAATTCCCTGAACCTTTAGAAATTTTCCATGTTAATGCTATAGTTACAAGAAATTTAGATTTAGACAGTGTTCAAGAGGTGGCTCTTTTATTTTCTATTTTAACGTTTTGGTAACTTCTGTTCGCTTTAAGCTTCACTTGAACATTCATTTTACACTCGTTTCAGGCTTCATTTATTCATATCGTTATTTCAAATTTTGACTTGGACAATGCATTTTACTTCACGTTCGTTGATTATTATGTGCGTTTGTTTTATGTTGGATTTATCAAATGGCTTTATTTCTCCTCGTATTAAGTTCAATATCGCTCCTTAGGCTACTTTCCTTCGATTTTTTGGAAAACTCTATAAAATTATGCCTTAAACGACATAGATTCGTTTGACTACCAATCAAAAAGTGTATATGACCAATTATCAAAAAGAAGATTTGCAATTTTGTGGATAGGAGCCTCAAACCTTTGAGATGGCGGCTGAGATATACAGAATTTGGTAGTTTAATTTCATCAAGGTCACTCTCCTTTCTTATGGGGGGGTATTCTCCTTTTCTGAAATTTGGCAATTGTTTTCATGCTAAAACACTTGTGAAATTAATGAATTTTATATTTTCGGAATCACCTCCAAAAGTTGGTTCTTTTTATTTATATTTTGTTATCAAAATTTGATAATAAAGATTTTACTTTCTTTTGAATGTGGTTTTTTCATTGTAGGACCATGAACTTGCATTATCTTATACCGTCACGAATGCGAAAGGTAGCTACAGCAAGGTAAATATCAGACCTTTATATAGTATCTATTTTACCAGGGTTGTAGGTATACCAGAAGTAGAAAATAATTGAGCGTTCCTCATATTAAAGCAAGCCAAAAAAGCACTTAATTCAGTTCTCAAATATTTCTGAATCTGTCTGTGCAAACATATTTAATATAAACTTTCTTTGAGTCTACAAAAAATCAACTAATGTAACATAGCCTACTCCTAATTTCTCAAAAAGAGAAATAGAAAAACAACTGTAGAGTCTAATTTTCTTGGATCACACGCCTTGGCAAAATGGCTCTATGGGTTTGATTTTGGTTCTAGGTAAGCTAAATTCAACCTTTCATTCAAAGCTAGGACCAACATTCCTTGAATATTAAAAATAAAAAAATAGGGAAGAAGTAGGCTAGAGGCCCAGGATCCAAATAGAACAATTTCAATATAAAATCCTGTGAAATATTCAACATTGTTGTCAAAGAATAATATGGCGATTTTAATGCAAGCGCATCCAAAAGACAGCCATCAAACACCTGTTTCATTTGTCTGATTATATTTATTTTTTTCCTCTCAAGAAACATTCAGAATTTGTAGAAGCTTTACTGTCCAGTGTCCGTTTTTGGTGTCCGTAAAAATTAATTAAGATGAATAATTAATATTATCTAATTAAATTAGTTAAGTTGATTAAGATAATAAAGTTAATAAACTTTTTCCTCCTCTGCCTTTGTCTATTTATAAAGTAGAAAGAGATTAGACTTATTTGAATTTTTCAAGAAAGTCAGCTAAGGTTAAACAATATTCCTATAACTAATATACCAGAATTGCTACAACATTAAAAAGCAAAATTCTTGTGGGAGCAAGAGAAACTTTATAGATTTGTAGAAAATTTTGATGACTTTATAGCTGCTGTGGGAGTCCTTTATTGAAACAAACAAAAAAATGGACCTATTCAAAAGATATAATATAATAAAAATGGACCTATGTAATAATGGACCAATAATAAATATGATAGAAATATATATAAATGATAAAAACATAATAAAAATGGACCAATGTAAACGGACTTATAATAAAAATGGACCTATAAAAAAACGCAGGATGCAAACTCAAAAGCAGGTGTCAGTTCAAAGAGACTACTACTACTAATAATAATAATAATAACTCACTGCAGCACCAAGCCGCCTGAGGCCAACACAGCTACGCACGCACCTCCTCCAACCTAATATATTTAAAGCCCCCCTCTTTACACCCTCCCAGGAAGTTCAAAGAGACTGAGTCTGAAAACTGTAAACAAAGTCATGGGCAACGCAGTAACTAATTTCTTCCTCAAAATTGTTAATTGGCACGTTTCTATACTTACGGTTCTTTTTCTCCACTTCGATCCATTTATCTTTGATGTTATGAAAGCACAATTATAATTTGGGAGATTATAAAAATGAGGATTTTCAGATAATTGTCAGTGGAATTTTAATGAATGAACAAGCAATCAGTCAACATTTCATCAATTAATTTATTTTCTTCTTAGATTAAAGCATAAAATCCAATATTTTAACTGGATTTTTCATTAGCTTAGTTTTTTTCAATCTATCCAGCAGCTTATCGTACTCCAAACAAAAATCATAACAAGAAATCTAACAATTTAAGGACAAAACAAAAATGTACAGCTTTTGGACATGCTTTTATTCATCTGGATACTGTTTTTGGTTGTTTATCAAGTCATCATCCTGGAGGGGGTATAGGAGTACAAGAAAGTAAGTTAAAACATCTTCACGGTCCTAATTTAGGTTGTGGATCCATTCCCATGGATATGAAATGCCATTAAACAACAATTTTCTGCAAAAAGTTAATATCTTGTACTTTTCTGTATATCTCGTGCTCTGATCTTTTGTGATTAACATATTTTGTTCCATGTTTTACTTAGATTTGACAATGCCAAATGCCATGATAAAATTTAGATGTGAAAATTGCGCTCCAAGATTCTCCTCTTTGAAGGAAACACTATAATAACAAGAGAGTAATACCATTTAATTTCTTATTCAATTTCTCCCAAAAACAATCTTCTGTACAATGATAATTGCCATTCGTCTTCCCCTTGCGGTCAGATTTAACCATAGACTACATACAAATAGTAGAAATTTAAGATGAGAGGCCTATTTGAAGCAAACTCTACAAAATTCTGATAACTACTTTAAACAATCATAAATATTTACTTATTTCATTCCTAAAATCATGCTGCTTCACATCCCCCACCCCCTCAATGGAGCAACATATAGCCTAGCCAAACCTATATACTCTGACCATATTTTCCATAGACTGACTCTTCTTCTTTATTATTTTATGGCAAACCCAAAGCAATTAGCAGGAAAAAAGAGCAATGCTATTGCAAAATATGGTGGGAATATGCATTGCCACTTCTGGATCAAGGGAGTCCAGGGACCCCCCCCCATCCAAAGATTTTTCTGGCGCCCTCATTCCTTGTTTTTTTTTCTAGTGTTATTCCTTTTTTAAATTTGTCAATTTGATCAATTATTGGCACCCTTTTCACACTGAGTCTCCCCCAAAGTTTTTACTTATTGGCGCCCTTGTCATACTGCCCCCTCTCCAAGATTTGCTCAAGATCTGCCCCTGTAAATTGCTCCAATACGGGAGGAGGTATCAGATCAAGCAATGCACTTTTAGGAATTGAACAGCCTATATAAGTACTCATAATTATTTTAAAGTAGTATTGAGAATTCTTTTGGGCTCCCTTCAAATATGTATCCTTGCTTAACCAGGCCAAACTTCGCAAGTAAACACAATAGTAACAAAGTTTGTATTTAGACTATGAAGAAGATTTCTATTAATCATATTTTCAAGGTTCCTTCATTTTAATCAACATTTAAAGTTGATTCCTTTGACATTTTGAAATAACACACATAAGCAAGACATTCAAGGATCTTATAGAAAACTCTATGATGGAAGCTAGGTCTATTACAAACTTGAGAGATGCGGCAATATTCTACACGAAAGCTTTTCGCTATCTTGGAAAATGGTTAAGGAAGGTGAGTTAAGCTCCTAGGATTAAATCTGGAGCCTTAGTTATCCCTGGGAAAGTAATTTTTAACACCTACCTCTAGCCTCTCCCCTCCCCCCCTGAGGGCACTTACCTTTTATGAGCTTTTACAACCTTTGTGTTATAGCATCCAAACCTTGCAAAGCAAGAAGTGCTGCTCAAACCATGAACAAAAAAAGTGTTTTGAACCTTATACATTTAGTCAATCTTGATCTATAAGGTTTAAATATTTAAAAATATGTTTCTTAGATTGAGGAAAAAGGCCTTGAAATGGCTCAAAATCCTACTGAAAGAATAGGAATTAGAGTTTCAAAATAAAAAGAGAAAAGGAAAGCGACAGAAAATCTACAATGAAGGTGATATGTTTTATTTTTTGTCTAAATTTAGATAGGTAATAGACTTATCATCTATGTAATCTTCTAAGCATCAGAAATAAGGAAAGGGTAGCAGTTTGATAACACCATCTACAATATAATCTAGGCTCTCAATTCATCCTTGAAAGTTTTATCCATCTGACTCAGTCAGCTACTTTCCAAGATAGATATAGGGGCCATCTTTTGAGCCCCTCAAATAGACCTTCGTCAACAATACTTACTTCATAATGCGAAGAATAATGAGTGGCAAATCCAGGTGAGGGGTGCCCCCCTTACTTAGTGGCGGAACTGGGGATGGAACTACTTGCCATGGTTGGGGTTGGGAGCAAAGTTATTTTTTGTAATTGGTTTTTAGTAGTTAATTTTTAAGACTGTTTCTTTTCACAAACAAGTTTGAAACAAAATTTCCGTTACTTTGTGTGGTCTCTGTTAGATTTTACTGATAGCGTGTACTGCCTAAAAGTATTTATCAAGGGAATCTGTGTGTATTGCAACAAAAGCCAACTGGGAAGCGAAAATCTTCATCAAACAGTTCGTGGTAACAAACTGTAGTAAGGAGCGACCCGGCTCAATAGTAAATGAAACTCTAAAAAACTGAATTTTGATCCTAAAAGATCATCAAAAGAATCGAATTTTTGTGCTGATTTTAAATATATAAGTTTCATCAAATTTAGTCTTTATCGTCAAAAGTTACGAGCCTGAGAAAATTTGCCTCATTTTGGAAAATAGGGGGAAACACCCCCTAAAAGTCATAGAATCTTAACTAAGATCACACCATCGCATTCAGCGTATCAGAGAGCCCTATAGCAAAAATTTCAAGCTCCTATCTATAAAAATGTGGAATTTAGTATTTTTTGCCAGAAGACAAATCACGGGTGCGCGCTTATTTGTTTGTTTGTTAGTTTTTTTCCCCAGGGGTCATCGTATTGACCAAGTGGTCCTAGAATGTCGCAAGAGGGCTCATTCTAACGGAAATGAAAAGTTCTAGTTCCCTTTTTAAGTGACCAAAAAATTGGAGGGCACCTAGACCCCCTCCCACGCTCATTTTTTTCCAAAGTCAATGGATCAAAATTTTGAGATAGCCATTTTGTTCTGCATAGTCGAAAACCATAAAAACTATGTCTTTGGGAATGACTTTACCCCCACAATCCCCAAGGGAGGGGCTGCAAGTTACAAACTTTGACCAGTGTTTATATACTGTAATAGTTATTGGGAAGTGTACAGACGTTTTCAGGGGGATTTTTTTGATTTGGGGGTGGGGTTGAGGGGAGGGGGTCATGTGGGAGGATCTTTCCTTGGAGGCATATGTCATGGGGGAAGAAAAATTCAATGAAAAGGGCGCAGGATTTTCTAGCATTACTATAAAAAAAAACAATGAAAAAATAAACATGAAAACATTTTTTCAATTGAAAGTAAGGAGTAGCACTGAAACTTAAAACGAACAGAGATTATTACGCATATGAGGGGTTCTAAAAATACTTTAGTATAAAGAGCGAGGTATTTAGGAGGAGATAAATACCTCACTCTTTATGCTAAAGTATTTTTAGTAGTTTCAATTATTTATTCTACAGCCTTTCTGATTCAGGGATGATCAAACAGTTCGTGGTAACGAACTGTAGTAAGGAGCGACCCGGCTCAATAGTAAACGAAACTCTAAAAAACGGAATTTCGATGCTAAAAGATATATCAAAAGAATCAGATTTTTATGCTGATTTCAAATATATAAGTTTCATCAAGTTTAGTTATTGTCATCAAAAGTTACGAGCCTGAGAAAATTTGCCTTATTTTGGAAAATAGGGGGTAACACCCCCTAAAAGTCATAGGATCTTAACGAAAATTACACCATCGCATTCAGCGTATCAGAGAACTCTATAGAAAAAATTTCAAGGTCCAATCTACAAAAATGTGGAATTTCGTATTTTTTGCCAGAAGACAAATCACGGGTGCGTGTTTATTTGTTTTTTGTTTTTTTTTTTCCCCAGGGGTCATCGTATCGACCAAGTGGTCCTAGAGTGTTGCAAGAGGGCTCATTCTAACGGAAATGAAAAGTTCTAGTGCCCTTTTTAAGTGACCAAAAAAATTGGAGGGCACCTAGGCCCCCTCCCACGCTCATTTTTTTCCCAAAGTTAACGGATCAAAATTTTGAGATAGCCATTTTGTTCCGCATAGTCGAAAACCATAATAACTATGTCTTTGGGGATGACTTACCCCCCACAGTCCCTGGGGGAGGGGCTGCAAGTTACAAACTTTGACCAATGTTTACATACAGTAATGGTTACTGGGAAGTGTACCGACGTTATCAGGGGGATTTTTTTTGGTTTGGGTGTGGGGTTCAGGGGAGGAGGCTATATGGGAGGATCTTTCCTTGGAGGAATATTTCATGGGGGAAGAGAAATTCAATGAAAAGGGCGCAGGACTTTCTAGCATTATTATAAAAAAAAAACAATGAAAATATAAACATGAAAAAGTTTTTTTCAATTGAAAGTAAGGAGAAGCACTAAAACTTAAAAAGGAACAGAGATTATTACGCATATGAGGGGTTCTAAAAATACCTTAGCATAAAGAGCGAGGTATTTAGGAGGAGATAAACACTTCACTCTTTATGCTAAATTTTTTTTAAATAATTTCAACTATTTATTCTACGGCCTTTCTGATTCAGGGGTCATTCTTAAAGAATTGGGATAAAACAAGATTTAGTGTGAAGAGCGAGGTATTAACGAGGGGACCAACCCCCTCATATATATAATCAAAAATATAAGAATATAAAAGTTTGTTACGTAAGTTAATTCTTAAGTTACGTATTTTTTTTACTAATAAAAACGTTCGTTAAAAATAAAAGATCTAGTTGCCTTTTTAAGTAACCGAAAAATTGGAGGGCAACAAGACCTCCTTCCCCACCCCTTATTTTTCAAAATCGTCTGATCAAAACTAAGAGAAAGCCATTTAGCCAAAAAAGAATTAATATGCAAATTTCATTTCAATAATTTATGTACGGAGAGCCAAAATCAGTCATGCATTAATTAAAAAACTTTCAGAAATTAAATAAAAAAAACAAGTTTTTTTAAATGAAAGTAAGGAGCGACATTAAAACTTAAAACGAACAGAAATTACTCCGTATATGAAAGGGGCTTTTCCTCCTTGACACCCCGCTCCTTGCGCTAAAGTTTGATTCTTTCTCGCAACTCTACTTTTTAAAATAATAAAAAACTTTAGCGTAAGGAGCGGGGTGTCGAGGAGGAAAAGCCCCTTTCATATACGGAGTGATTTCTGTTCGTTTTAAGTTTTAATGTCGCTCCTTACTTTCATTTAAAAAAACTTGTTTTTTTTATTTGATTCTTAAAGAATTGGGACAAAACTTACGATTTAGTGCAAAGAGCGAGGTATTAACGAGGGTACAAAACCCCTCGTATACATAATAAAAACATAAGAATGTAAAAGTTTGTTACGTAAGTTAATTCTTAAGTTACGTGTATTTTTTACTAATAAAAACGTTCGTTAAAAATTAAAAGTTCTCATTTAGCCAAAAAAAAACAATTAATATGCAAATTTCATTTTAATAATTTATGTGCGGAGAGGCAAAATCAAACATACATTAATTCAAAAACGTTCAGAAATTAAATAAAAAAACTAGTTTTTTTAACTGAAAGTAAGGAGCAACATTAAAACTTAAAACGAACAGAAATTACTCCGTATATGAAATGGGTTGTCCCCTCTGCAATCCCTCACTCTTTACACTAAAGTTTGACTCTTTGCCACAATTCTACTTTTTAAAACAATTAAAAACTTTAGCGTAAAGAGCGAGGGATTGCAGAGGGGACAACCCATTTCATATATGGAGTAATTTCTGTTCGTTTTAATGTTGCTCCTTACTTTCAGTTAAAAAAAACTAGTTTTTTTATTTAATTTCATAACAAGAAGGATGGGAAATTTAAAATCACAACTTCTTTAGGCTGTGAAAATGATATTTCAGGATTGTGCTGTTACAACAGGGCTGAAAAACTTAATATTTAAACTTATTTTTACTGTCAAAAAGACTTGTTTTTGAGTCTTACTATGGCACAGAGGCAAAGAAATTGATATTTCTTTGTTGAAGCAGGTTGATATACCCCACAAAGCAGATTGGTTTTTACAACATTGTTGTTTTTAAAAGGATTTGTATAATAGAAAGTAAATGTATGAGAAGTGCAAACATATTATTAATTTATGTTTTGAATTTTGGTGAGCAAATGGTGGCCACACTACTTAAGTTGACCACAGAAATGTAATGCAACTACAATATTATTTTAGAGTTTCTCAACTTCTCAATACCAACCAGTCACAAAATATAGTTATGTTTTTGTATAGGAGTTGTATATATTTGTTCATAAAAGTGTAGAAACTGCTATATATATTGCCAAGGAATTTTATACTTATTTTGATACATGCCATCCAATCATATTTCCATGATCAGTAATCTATAAATCAAAATTTTACAGGACAATTCTCTCATTTAAAGCTAAACCTGAGCCAATATTTTGTGCTCAACAGACGTATTGAGATCTAAATGTTTGAATTCAATATCTAGAAAACTCAAGATTGAAAAAAAAAAATTGAAATCTACCTCAGCTTGAAAACCTGAGAACTTAAATCACTACTCTATAGCTATCAAATACAAAAATAACAAACATGTAATTATTCATTTTTAAGAAGTATTTTGACTCATATACTTAGTTGGAATCACATACCTACATGCATCTTTATTGTAGTTCATATTTTTCTGATGATTTTGGCCTTTATTCAAATATCTTAGGATGAATAGAAGAGGAAATACTTACAAAGAGCTCCAAACTGACAGGACTCTAGACTGACAGCACTAGCCATTATAAGTGTTCACCAAAATATTTAGGTAGAGATTGAACATGTAATAAATAGATATGGCAGTAGTAGAAATAAAGAAAGACTTTTTCTTATAAAAATGTGAATTCTGTAACTTAAACAAAATATACTGAACTTTAAAAAAGTTGAAAGTAAAATTTTGATTAGTAGCTTGTGATATTTTCATATTAACATCCTCTATTCTTAGCTTATACTGTCTTGTATGCACAACTACCCTATGTCCATTCTCTTGTCATAATTTGCCATTATTGTATAGGGTAAATCTGCAGTTCTCAACATAAATTAGCTAGGATGAAAGTTAACATGTCCCTTGATGCCTTGCTTATGCTCTTACATAGATCAAATAATTACTTCTGGGGAAAATTATATTTTGACCCCTTAAAGGACTCAAGACAGTCAGTAGTAACCAAAAGTTTAAAAACATGTTTCTAGAAAAAGATTATCATTTATAGCTGATTTAGGAATGGTAATTACTGCTTTTCTTAGTCTTAATAGCAAAATATTATTTTGAAAAGAAATTTGTCCAAACTTTTTAAAAAGAGCTAGAATCCCCTCAAAAATGGTCAGTTTTGCTATGATGTCATTTTCAAGGAGTTAACAATTCATATAGATTTGTTTTTAAATAACATTTTATTATTAAAACTAAGGAAAATGGTAATTACTATTCCTATATCTTCTGTAAATGACAATTATACATATATATATATATATATATATATATATATATATATATATATATATATATATATATATATATTTATATATATAGAGAGCTGCCATCATTTTGTACCAATAATTAAAATGAGCATATCACTTTATGTTTTTTATACTCTTTCATAATATAATCATTGCTTTTGTCATAATTCAATTTTAAGCTTTTTAAAGACCTTCAAAGATGATCCTTTTTCTTGTAGGCTATTTTAGAAATATCTTATATACCTCTGCTAGCATCCACTCTTGTTAAAACAAGTTTACCCTTGTTAAAACAAGTTAAATTGTTACAGCTTAAAAGCTGTAACAGCATTCATAACAATAAATTTGGGCATTTTATAATATGGTTTACATATTTGGATAAGATTGGAAAGGTTAGTTTAAAATTGAATTTGCAACAAGAGCAATCATTAGGATACAAGACCTCTTTTTGTGAAAGACCACTTTTCTTTACAATTCCAGAAAAACAGCAATGGATTTGGTAAAATTCTAGATGAGTGATGTCTTGCTATCTTGGAAAGGGGTTAGGTTAGGAAAATGAAACTTTCAGGGATGGGTCTACAGGCTAAAGTATGGGTCAATGTTCCTATTACCTGAACAATTGTTAAGGGTCATGAAACTATTGTTAATAGATGCATTTTGACTTTTTGAACATCTTTTCTCTCTTGCAAAACTACTGCAAACTCACCATTATGGAGTTATTCTGGCCCAAATATCTTGTATTTACACATATAGAATTGCAATCATTTCTCTTTTTGGGCTATGTATTTCCACATCAGGGGGGCGGGGTTAAAGCATAGCATATATTAAATATGTAAACTAACCCTTGCTGTATTTAATGTATGATATGCTTTACCCCCCCCCCCCCCCTAATGTGCAAATATATATTAACTCCATAACAGTGAGTTTGTGGTAATTTTGCAAGAGAGAAAAGATGTTCAAAAAAGTCAAAATGTATCTGTTAACAATAGTTTCATGACCCTAAACAATTGTTCAGGTAACAGGAACATTGACCAAAGTATGTCCCAGGAAGATATTTTGAAGTACCTATCTCTATTCCTTCTCTCTCTAGAGGGCCATGACCTTTGATTACCTTTAAAAAAATGGGTGTTGTAAAGTGAAATCTTGCAAAATAGATCTTCTACTTGAATGAAGTACAACAAAATTGTTTTCAGCATCACAACTTTGCTCAATCCCAATAAGGTTTTAAAGATATGCTAATACATTTCCTAAATTTTGAAAAAAAAAACATTGATATGGCTCAGAATTCTACTCAAATAACAGAAATTGCATTTTCAGAACTAAAGGCAGAGAAAAAGCAACTGGTAACTGAAAATTAAGGTAAAATGTTGTTTTGTCAAAATTTCAATAGGTATAGACCTATCATGTAGGCAAATTTCAGGGCCCTCTAGAGGGAGAAGGAGTGGAGGTGGGTACTTTAAAATACCTTCCCAGGATATACTTTAGCCTGTAGACACATCCCCAAAAGTTTCATTTTACTAACCTAACCCCTTTCCAGGATAGCAAGAAGTCACTTAACTAGAATTTTACCATAATAGATTTCAATAATTTAATCTAGGCCTGCAGTGTTTATCAACTTACAGAAATTAGGAATAGGCCTAGGCTAGACAGACATAAATCATAGGCTGTGCGTCTATTTACAGGATTAAACGTAAGTATCCATTAGAGAGCATATGTCTATGTCACTAACCTATTTTTGTTACAATCAGTTGAGCCAAATCACAAAATGAGATTCTGTACAAAAAACAAAAGTAACCTTTCAAATGTTCAAACTTTTTGCCAATTCCTGTTCGTTTTGATATATAGATTTTTACTATTTTAAAGCAACTTTGCAGATTATTCTTATTATTGTTAACATTATTTTATTATTATTATTATTATTATTGTTATTACTATTATCACTATTATTATTATTTTTATTATCATTGACGTTAGCATTTTTTCTATTATTTCTATGGTTATTATTATGGGTAGAATAAAAAAACTTAGCCGGGATTCAGGCCACAAGTCCATTGCTTCCAATCCCCCCCCCCCAAAAAAAAAACAAATCTAATTAGCAATACATTTTCCAACTGCTGGATATTAAGTTCCCTAGCTATTTATTCTAGAATAAAATCCAGTTTATAGACTGTTTCTAACTGGTATCAAGCCCGGTCGGACATTTCTGTCTAAGATGTCTTTATGTTTTCATGACCATCTAACATTTTTGCAAACTGGGGAACTAGCTCTTCCAACTCGGGTAAAATTAATTCTAAAGATTTTCAACACCTCTAATTGCTTCAATAGCTATTCATATTACAAAGCTATTAAGTCATACAAGATGTTACTCACCGTGGGGTTAAACTTTAGAATCACTCCTTTGTTGCTGCGCATCCCATCTTCCTATTCCAATTTGTTCTGTCCACCCATAGCTCCGTTTTCTTATTGTCACAATCCATCATCTATGAGATTAGGGCATGAAAAGCTCCAGTCTACAACATGCCAGTGATGCCCCAACCTTGGCTACTTCATCTGCATATACATTACCTTTCATCCCAGTGTGTTCTGGAGCCTAGACCAGAGCAATTCCACTTCGGTTTGCATCGCACCCTTCTCTTGGACTTAGTGACCGGTAAGTAGCCACGTTCCGCTGGATAGAAGGACTCACATTATTGGATACGTATCCTCGGATACGGACTCTGCTTCAAGATCACGACCTCAGCGCTTCAACGGACATATTGTCGACGTCAGGAAGGCCGACGGATTTAACCTTATTGACCAAAGGGGACTAAGAATAGCCATTTGGAATGTTTTAACCCTGAATGCAGCCACAGCAAAAGACCTTTAATTTAAAGAACTATGTAAGAACAAGATAGTTATTACAAGGCTGACCGAGACCCGCCTCAGCCACAGTGGTAAAGAACGAATAGGCGATAACCACTCATTATTCTGGTATGGTGGTAGCACAAGAAGGAACGGTGTCGGTCTTATGTTCAATAGCCTAGCAAGAAAGTTCCTGTTGTCCCAGGAAGCGATTTTGGACACACTTATGAAAGCACGTTTTTAGCACAAACATGGCAAAATGACGTTTCTAGTGTGCTATGCTCCAACAAACGATTCCGATAATGAAACCAAAACAGAATTTTATGCTCAGATCTCCAGAAAACCCGCAAGCGGATCCCTTCACAATATCAGCATCCTGATTTGGGAGTTCAACGCTATGTAAGAGACAACACAGGCGTGTGGAGAGGCACCATAGGACGCGTAATTCCTGATCCCCTTAATGACAATGATCAGCACTTACCTTAGTACTGCAGATCTTACGACCTTGTTGTTTCAAAATGTACTTCCAGCGCAAGCAATCCTCTAATATACATGGTACAGCAACGACGGCTGCACGAAAAATATGATCGACTGTGTTATCATCTCGCAGCACAGGAGATCGTCGCTGAGGTATTACAGAACGTACAGATCAACCGAGCTTGGAAATTGCTGACAACAGACTTCTCTGCGCAGAAGTTCAGCTTCGCCTGAAAGCCCAACGGTCAGATACGAGGCCAACAGTTATTGATATCTTGAAAATCAGGGAATTGAACCCCAAGCGAAAGTACGCCGTTCAGGTATCGAACCGATTTGAGCTACTTCCCACTTTCACGAACAACGAAAATGCCTGAAAGTACTCCAGGACTCAAACGCATTAAGCCGTGCAACTAGTCCTAAGCATGAAGAGGCACCCCCAGAAAGCTTGGATTTCAGAAGAAAATTTGCGTGTCATAGAACTGAGGTGGAAGGCTAGACTACATGGTGACATGGCGTCCTAGAGGAAGCTAAATGACATCCACAACAAGCTTATCAACTGACACCGAGAGAGGTTCGTCCAAAACAAGGCTGACAAAATCGAGAAAGCGGCAAGGAAAAAAGACATAGCCAGTATGCTCAAGCATCTTCGAGATCTCACTGAAAGCAAGGCCCTACAGTGGGATCCGTCGTTTCAAGAGATGGGACTCTTCTTTCGGATGGTAGCTCGTGCCTCGATCGCTGGAAGGAATGTTTCTCCTTACACCTGAACAGAACTACTCCCCCTGTAGTAGCCGACGAAATACTACGTCGGTCTCCCAAACCAGCCATCGAACTCGGCGATCTTCCCACTCATTCATTTAGCACCTCAGAAATAAGAAGCACGATGAATAGGCTTAAGAACAATAAGGCCTCTGGTGTATGCCGAATAAGTTCAGAGCTGCTAAAATATTCGGACCCACCCATGCTCATTCTTCTGCAGACTCTCTTTTCTGTTGTGTTGGAAACGGAGGTCATTCCAGAAGACTGACAAAGAGGAATCATCATCCTCCTATAAAAGAGGAAAGGTAGGTGAAGTGACTCTGCCAATTACCGAGGAATAACTCTTTTCTCAGTACCTGGCAAACTCTTCTCAATGGGGCTTCTAGACCGTTGCCGAAACATTATCCGTCAAGTCCGACGACCAGAACAAGCCATTTTTATGTCAGACCGATCGACTGTAGAGCAAATATCCACAGTCCGTCAAGTAGTTGAGAAAACCAGAAAGTTTTGATATACAGCATTCATCGCCTTTTTCGACTTCTGAGCTGCTTTCGATTCAATCGATTGATATATCCTGTGGAAAATCTTGAAGTTCATTGGCATGCTAGATAAATATTGCAGAATCTTCGAAGCACTCCATCACAAAACAAAGAGCTGTGTCCAAGTCAACATCCAACGAAGTCAGGTGTTCGAATTTGTAAGGGGTTCGGCAAGGTTCTGCCGTTGCGTCCGAGTCGTTCAACGTCATCATAGACCACATCATGGCGAGGACAATCTCAAGGGATGGATTTGGACTTAAATTTGACGATTGCATCCTCTCGGACACTGACTTTACCGACGACCTGGAGCTCGTGGTGGAATCCATGGACTAACTGGTGGAAGCAAAAGAAGAATTAGCTGGTCAACTGTGAAAAAACCAAGATTATGGTCGTTGATCTATCCTCTAGTATTGCAAATCCTCCTGTGGCCCTGGACCAAACAACTACTATTGACGTGGCTCAGAAGCTGACGTACTTGGGCTCTGTCATTGCTGCTGATGACTCGATTCTCCCTGATCTACAACAAGAATAGCTAAGGTATCTGCTGCCATAGGGAGGTTAAATCGTCACCTATGGCGGAAATCAAGTATTAGTCAAAACACGAACCCTTTTGTTGGGTCTGTAATTCTTTATGAAACAGAAACCTGGCCGTCTAAAATCAGAGCTCTCAAGACCGTAGACGTGTTCCAGACATAAAGCCTTAGGAGGATAGAAGGCCTGAAATGGTTTGACTTGGTCAGCAGCAAGAAGTTACAACAGACAACGCAGCAGACACTATTTCCCATCCAAATTGCCGAGCACACTCTACAATGGTACGGTCGTCTCCTTAGAATAACATCACGCCTAGCTGCGAAAATCGTGCTAGACTTTTACCCCGCAGAAGCCGGAGGGAAACGACCCCGTAGCAAACGGGAACATCGATGGTCCATTAGTCTTTCAAAATACTTGAAGTTGGCAAACATCGATGTCCACGGTGCATCAGCGTTACCTGCTGATCGCGCCAGTTAGTGGAGGCTGACATCACTCTCTACGCTGAGCCACGCCCGGAAGGAGACCTAAGTAAAGTAAGTAAAGTAAGTCTAGTCGGTGAAATACTTTATGCCCATCTAACTCACTTTTTTCCTGCTATTAGTATCTTCAAGGCCCTCGAGGTGTTCTTGGTTATCAGTTAAGATAATTGTGTCTCAGCCTTTACTTTTTATTTGCATCGTGTCTCTTTGCTATCTGTTCTATTCTAAACGTTTCAGCCTGGAGGACTTTTGCAAGTTGCCTTAGGAGATAACTCGCAATCTCCTTAGTTAAGCTAGGGATATTCGAGTATATCACTATTCTCTGTCATCAATTTCCCATGGGCTTGTGACCCGTCTTTATGAAAGATCGTTATTTGTGTGAAGCATCTCTTGGTCCACTATATTTGAAATTGCACTACCGGCTCCATTACATTTAAAATCTGAAATTGCGCTACCGGTTTAACTAGAGGGACAACATTATTCTTTGGCACCCGCAGCTCGGCAGCAGAAATGAGTTGCAGGTATGCAGATGACTTTTGATTTTCCCAGTTCGTCTCTGATTGGTCAACAATCTGCCTCCTGGCAGCACTTTTAATTCTGTGTTTCTCTGCAATCGCATACAGTGCTTGGTAACGAACTGTAAATAAGGAGTGGACTTGGCCTAAAAAACCAAAACTGCAAAAAAAAAAAAAATTGATAACAATACGCACCAAAAGAATTGAATTTTTATGCCAATTCTAAATGTATAACATATATAATATAATTATATATATATATATATATATATATATATATATATATATATATATATATATATATATATATATATATATATATATATATATATATACACATATACAACCTTTCGAAAGCAATGAATCCGAGTTAATTTGTTTGATTTTTGAAAAAAGGGAGAAACACCCTCAAAAAGTCAAGTGATCTTAATGAAAGTCACACCAACAGATTCAGCGTATCAGAGAGGCCCTACTATAGAGGTTATAAGCTCATATCTACAAAAAATTACCAGAGGAGAGATAACATATGAGTTTTTTCCCCCTGCGGTGACCGTATCAAACAAAAAGTCCTAGAAGATCGGGAGAGTGCTGATTCAAACGGAAGTCAAAAGTTCTGGCGCTCTTTTAAATTTACCAAAAAAGACTTGACGGCAACTGGCACAACTACCCAGCCCTTTATTTACCCAAATATATCTAATCAAAATTTGAGAGAGCCATTTGATTCAGCGTAGTTTGAAAGTCGAATAACTATGCCTTTGGGATGAAATGACCGTTCATAGTCCCTGGAGAAAGGCGGTAGTTTATGCAATTTGCCCATTCTTCGCATATAGTGTTTGCTTGGGTGTTTAAGAGGATAGCTTCAGTGGGGAATTTTGCATTAGGGACGGGAAAGGGGATTTTTGGCATGATTCGAAAGGCGGTTAGAAATATAAATAAAAACAAAAAGTATCTTCAAAGAACAACATTATAGCTCAAAATTGTTCCTTATAAGAGGGGGAAGGCTTCTTAAACCCTTGCTCTTTATGGTAAAGTTTGAATTTTTGCCACAATTCCTTAAGAATGACTCCTGAAACACAATGGTCATTGAAACTAAATGATAAGTACTGCCAGTCCTCCTGATATACGGAGTAGTTTCTGTTCGTTAAGCTTTGATGTTGTTCTTTACTTTAGGCTGAAACACTTTTTTTTTATTTACGTTTGTAAATGTTTGAATCCTACGCATATTTTTTTGTTTAGGGATCTCTGCCCATAAATTTTAAAAGTAAGAGGAGCTTCAATTTACTTTTGTTTGTGATTGAATAAAAAAAAAATTAAACTGAAAGTAAGGAGCGACATTAAACTTTAAAACGAACAGAAATTACTTCACATATGAAAGGGGCTGTTCCCTCTTCAACGCCTCGCTCTTTGCGCTAAAGTTTGACTCTTTCTCTCAACTCTCCTTTTTAAAACAGTAAAAAATTTAGTGTAAAGAGTGGGGCGCTGATGAAGAAGCAGCCACCTTCATATACGAAGTAATTTCTGCTCGTTTTAAGTTTTAATGTCGCTCCTTACTTTCAGTTGAAAAAACTTGTTTTTTCTTATTTGATTTCTGAACGTTTTTGAATCAATGCGTGTTTTGATTTTGGCTCTCCGCAGATGAATATTTAAAACAAAATTTGCATATTAATTTTTTTGGCTAAATGGCTTTCTCATAGTTTTGATCGAATGATTTTCAAAAAAAAGGAGCGGGGGAGGAGGCCTAGTTGCCCTCCGATTATTAGGTTATTTAAAAAGGCAACTAGAACTTTTAATTTTTTACGAATGTTTTTATTAGTAAAAGATACACGAAACTGAAAAATTAGCTTACGTAACATACCTCTGTATTCTCATGTTTATATTACGTATATGAGGGATTCACCCCCTCGTCAGTACCTCGCTCTTTACACTAAAGCTTAAATTCTGTCCCAATTCCTTAAGAATGACCCCTGAATCCCAAAAGCCGTAGAATTAATCGTTAAAATTACTAAAAATACTTTAGCGTAAAGAGCGAGGTATTAGGAGGAGGTAATATGCGTAATAATTTCTGTTCGTTTTACGTCTTAATGCTGCTCCTTACTTTCAGTTGAAAAAGCTTTTCATATTTATTTTTTCATTGTTTTTTTAAATAGTGCTAGAAAATCCTGCGCTCCCTTCATGGAAATTTTCTTCCCCCATGACAAATTCCTCCATCATATCCCCCTCTTCTCAACCCCTCCCCTAACCAAAAAATCCCCCTTAAAACGTCCGTACACTTCCCAATAACCATTACTATATGTAAGCACTGGTCAAAGTTTCTAACTCGTAGCCCCTCCCGCGGGGACTGCGGGGAAGTAAGTCGTCCCCAAATACGTAGTTATGAGGTTTTTCGACTACGCTGAATAAAACGGCCATCTCAGAATTTTGATCCGGTGACTTTGTGAAAATAATTAGTGTGGGAGGGGGCCTAGGTGCCCCCCCCCCTATTTTTTATCACTTAAAAAGGGCACTAGAGATTTTCATTTCCATTAGAATGAGCCTTCTCGCAACATTCTAAGACCACTGGGTCAATGCGACCACCCCTGAAAAAAAAAACAAAAAAACAAAAAACAAAGAAATAAACACACATCCGTGATCTGCCTTGTGGCAAAAAATACGAAATTCCACATTTTTGTAGATGGGAGCTTGAAACTTCTACAATAGGGTTTTCTGATACGCTGAATCTGACGGTGTGATTTTAGTTAAGATACTATGACTTTTAGGGGGTGTCTCTTCCTATTTTCTAAAATAAGGCAAATTTTCTCAGGGTCATAACTTTTGATGGGTAAAACTAAACACGATGAAACTTATATATTTAAAATCAGCATTAAAATGCGATTCTTTTGATGTAGCTATTGGTATCAAAATTCCATTTTTTAGAGTTTTGGTTACTATTGAGCCGGGTCGCTCCTTACTACAGTTCGTTACCACGAACTGTTTGAATATTACTACCTCGCCCTTCTCAAGATCGAATCACAGTTTTGCTTTTGTGACTATACCTAAGCTCCCAATCCAAACAAAGTCTTCAAAGTTCACCTCTTAAGAAATATAAACAGATCATCAGCATGAACCTGGATGTGCCAGGAATGTCATTCTGAAATTCTAATAGACCCAATAGATTATACGTGAAAAGGTTCTACATGTACAGAGAATTTACTCCTCGTTGAAGGCAGCTCTGTTGAATAATTTTGACTTTTTGAGCTGTTTAACTCCATAAAATACTTGTCATTTCCTCGGCATAGGGGAATTTAATTGTTTCACATTTAGAAGTTAATAATATTAAAAGGAACTCTGTTTATTATCTTTAAGGGGCCTCTCAAAAGCGAAACACTATTTAGACAAATAATTAATCTGCCTGTCTTAATCATCTGTCTTAAGACAGATGATTTAAAAAAAATAACTCCATATGCTGCAATAGGCATCTTGAAAGGGGAAGGGTCACGGCCAAGATCTTTCAATAATCAGTTGAATTAGTCACTTACAAGTTAACCTAAAACTTTTCATGGGGTGCAAAGGTCAATTTTTTCAGGGGGTGCATTGCCAATCCTTGAAACAGCCTTCGACGGATAATCCCTTTTTATTTCCAGTTTTTACACACCACTAAATTTATAAAAAGGACTAGCACAGTTTTAAAATAGATTAGGTTATACAATTTGTAAAATAACTATTTCTAAAAGTAGGCTTCTTTTTCTTTATCAAATTTGAAACAAAAGGCTGACCAACTACCATTTGCCTTCGAACGATATGCTGAAATATTTTTCTCTATTGATATTTCGGCTTTAGTAAATACAGTGCATTTTTCCGATTTAATCTTTCAGTTTAGCTTATAAGCCAGAAATCGGTGCTTAAGAGAGCAAAAAAGTTTTATTATAATCTTTACTGTGCTGGTTAGAAAAAAGAGATTTCCACCAATTAGTACATAACAACGAAAATATGCTTACTAAATCATAAACATTTATGGATTATCGGTTCATAGCCAGTAGGTACACAAAAAGGGAAGGTCATTTTTTTCAGTGACTCGAACAAATTTTGAGCCAATTAAAGCTTGAGCCGATCGAACATTAGAAACTGATGTCATACACTTAAACCCTTTCGTAAAACTAGATTGTGCTTTCAGGTATGCTTCACCAGTAAATTTCAAGTCAATTAGATAAAAAATCAGATCAGGTCGTGGAGGGCCGGGGTCAGATCCCGTAAGTCTTGGAAGAAAATATCGTTAATAATCTTTTTGCATGGAGGGGTCGGTTCGAGGAGGGTTCAATCTTTTTGCATGGAGGGGTCGGTTCGAGGAGGGTTCAGGGATCGGATCTTGTCAGTTTTGGAAGAAAATATCACTATTGATATTTTAGCGGTAGGGGTGTCGGGCCTTGGAGGCCCAAAAGTCAGCTCCCATAAGTTTGGAATAGAATATCGTTAATAATTTTTCTTTTTTGGGGGTGGTCATTGAGGACTGGGGGTCAGCTCCCATTATTTGCGGAGTAAAATATCAACTTTTTTTGGGGGGGGAGGGGGGTTGTTGGCTCATGGAGGGTGAGGGTGTCAAATCCCATAAGCTTAGGAATAGTATATTGTTAAAAAAAATTTTTGGGGAGGGGGCTGGGCCATGACGGGCCATGGTTCAACTCCCAAAAGTCTTGAATAAAATATCTTTAATAAGATTTTTGGGGGGCGGGGGTTGAACCATGTAGGGTCAGGAGTCAGCTTCCATAAGACTCGGAATAAAATATCGTTAATGCTTTTTTTGGCTTTCTTGGATTTGTGAGGGGGATGGGGTCTGGCCACGTAGGATCGAGGATCATTTCCCTTCAGTTTTAGAATAAAATATCGTTAATAAGTTTTTTGAGTGGAGGGGTTGGCCTTGTCTAATCTTTGAAGTATTTTGAAAACCCTTACATAAAAATCTTATTTACCCCGGATATTGCTTACAACACCTGCCCACGAGCTCTGGAAGGTTTTTTCGACCCCGGAGTTTTGTTATTTGACCTCCCTTCTTTATTTTTAACAAAATAGCTATCTTAAAATTTTATTGGAAGAATTTGGGAGTAAAAGGGTGGATTTTCTTTATGTTCGATATAATCATTTATTATAATTTTGGTTAGTTTTTGGTTGTATTTATTCTTTAATAGTAATTTGTGGTCGTTTTGAGTTTGACTTAACATGGAACTTTATTTTTCCTGGTCTTTAGTTTAATATGACTTTTAACTTTTCTTTGGAAAGCTTCGCTTTATGGAAAATGAAGTTTATTTAAATTAATTCCTGTTTCTTTTTATTACCAAAGTTTTGTTATTGGTTAAAATAACAAAATTTCTGCAGGTTTCCAAGTCTTGGGCTTAACAATTAAAATATTCAATACTAATTTATTATTTTTGAATAGCGTCTTCATTTATTTCAACATTCCCTGAAAGTTCCGTTAGCCGTTTTTAAGTTATTGCAAATGATTGTATTAAGCTTAACACCCATAATCAGAATGCATATGGTGTCTTGTGATCGACATTTCTTAAAATTTTCAACTTAATATTCTTGGTGTTCCTGAGATGTTGCGGCTATGCCCATTAATAACAAGGATGCACATAGCACCTTTAAATTCAACATTCCCCTCAACATTTCCTGAATGTCTGAACTTGATAAGATTCCCTAACTGTTCTTGAAACATTAGAGATATGTCGTTTTGGCAACTTGGATGCATATAATGTCGTTTAATTTAGCGCAACATCCCCCTAAAAATTCCCTAAAATTTTCAACTTAATAACCTTTGCAATTTGTAAAATATTGTAGATAAGCCCTTTTGACAACCTATATATACTATACCATTTTGACAAGCATGATGCAGTTAAACTCTTTTGATTTGTCTCTAATAGTTCTCACCATAATAGCAGAAGCTGCAGTAGCATTTGTAGTCACAGTTGTAGTAGTACTACTAATAGCAGTAGTAGTCACAATAGTATTAAACTATAGTAGTATACTGATAGTATTACTGTAGCAATAATACTAGTAGTAGTAGTCACAGTCACAAGTAGTAACCGTTGTAGCCACGAGTTGTCGCATTCGTCGCCGCAAGTTGCTGCAATCGCCGTCACAAGTAGTTGCATCGCTGTTGCCAGCAGTCACAGTTGCAAATGGCTGCGGAGGCAGTCGAGTCAAATTCATATTCGCCGACGCAAGCAGCTGGAGTTGCTGCCATAAGTTGTTGCCGTCACCAGCAGTCGCATTCGCAAGTATTCGCACTCTTAAATAGTTGCCGTCTTAATTAGTCATAGTCACAAGTAGTCAAAGTCGAAGTTACAAAGTGGTCAGACTTTCAAGTAGTCGCAGATAGTAAAACTTGAAGTCGCAAAGTGGTCAGACTTGCAAGTAGTGGCAAATAGTTACAGTCGAAGTCACAAACAGTCGCCATCACAAGTAGTCGCAGCTACAATCACAATAGTAATAGCAATAGTGGCCATGAAAGTTTTAAGTTAATGTCCATAGTCATTCCTAATATATCTCACATTCTTCCTATTGTTGTCCTGGATGCATACAGCGTGTTTTAGTTCAGCTTCTCCCCAACATTACCTCAATATCCTCAACGTCCAAGTTTCACCTCTACATCGTTGGCTTTTCCAGACACACCCAGAATTAATCATTCCCCCTATCCCGATGATAAATCTTGTACGTAAACAATGCGTAAATTGCAGAACTTTCGACCCATTTCCAGGGCGCTTGGTGTCCCTGGAGGCACAGTTATAAGACCTTATGACTACTTTGAACAAAATAGCTTTTATTTCAAATTATTGATCCATGATTTGGAGAGAGCATCTAGGTAGGGCAAGTGTCGAAGGGGCTGGCTGCCCCCTGTTTGCTTTTAAATATGCTTCTGAGCATGCTTTGACAGTTTCATCTCGATACACTCAATTGTCCCTGAGATATTGCTGATACGCCCTTTTGAGAACCATCTTGCACATGGTATGTTTTGATTTTGTTCAACATCCCTCTCAGCGTTTCCTGAAAGTAGTCATAAGTAGAAGTAATCGTAGTCACAATCGGTCATTATCACAAGTTCTCGCAGAAACATGTACTCACATTTCGGTTCACAACTAGTTGCAGTTGTGAACTAGTTGCAGTTACAGCCTCAGCAGTAGCAGCAGTAAAAGTTGTCATAGTAGTGGCACTGGAAGTTTCAAGTTAAAGGCCTTACCGTCCCTAAGACATTGCAGATGCACCCCATTTCAAGCCTCGATACACAGAGTTTCTTTGATTTATTTCAGGGTCCGCTTAATAAACCCCTGAAGCTTCATCTTGATTCCCTTAGCTTTTTTGGACACACCCAGGATTCCATATTCCCCCTATTATAAAGATACATCCTGTGTGTAAACTGTGGACGAAATTCACAATTGGCAACCCTTGGCACGGGGGCTTGTGGGGGCTTGACATCCCCGGAGGCATAGTTATTAGACCCTAGGAATATTTTTTTTCAAAATATTGGAGTGGACCCTTCTAAATAGGGCAAGTTGGGGAGGGGTCAGTTGCTCTCTCCTCACTTTTGAGCAGCCCCCTTAACATGCCTTGAAATTTTCAGCGTTATATCCTCTGGCTTCTCTGAGCTATTGCCAAAGGTTCCTTTTGACAACGAGTATGCAAATAGTGTGTTTTGATTATACTCAGTGTGCCCCTGAAATTCCAGGAAATGTAGTCGCAAGAAAAAGTAGCTGCAGTTGAAAACAGTTGCAGCCACAGTCGCGTTTGTAGTCATAGTGACACTTGCAGTAGTCATGACCCTGAACGTATCAAGTTAATACCCTGACCTGTTCCTAAGGTATGGTTGATATGCCTTTTTGATAACTTGGATGCACATATTCTTTCTTGATTTAGCTTGACATACCCTGTAACATTCCCCAAAATATCACCTCAATACTCTTAGCCTTTTTGGACACACCAAGGATAAAAAATTCCCCGTGTCTCAAAGATAGATACTGCTTGTAAAGGTAGACAAATTTTATGCTATATTACTACTACTACTACTACTACTACTACTACTACTACTACTACTGATACTACTACTACTATTACACCTACTGCTACTGCTACTATTACCACTCCTACTATTATTACTATTAATCCTACTGCTGCGACTAATACTATTGCTAAGGCTAAGGGTACTAAGGTAAAAATTTCAGCGAATATTGAATGGGAAGTTGAAATAGATCAAAATAAACTATGTCTATCCAGGTTATCAAAAAGTGTTTAAACATTTCTTATGAACAGCTTAGAGTACTAAATTGATACTTGAAGGGCCTGCAGTGGGTTGTTGAACCAACCAAACGAAAATATTTGCATACTACGTTTACTGCTTCTACCTCTACTACTACTACTTCTGCTACTAACTATTTCTACTGCTATTACACCTGCTAGTAATACTACTACTAAAGCTAAGCGCACTTAGGTGAAAATTTTAGGGAATGTAGAAGTGTTGAAGGGATAAGTGTTGAAGGGACAACTAAATCAAAGCACACTATGTGCATACAGGTTGTCAAAAGGACGTTTCAGCAACGTCCCAGGAACTGCCTAAGGTATTAAGCTTAAATTTTCAGGGTATATTGAGGGGGATCTTACTACTACTAATACCACAGCTTGAAGGTGCCTGAGGCAAACACAGCTACGCAGGCTCCTCCTACTTCCCAATCTATTCAAAGTCTACCTCTTTCAACCACCCAGGTAGTTCTCATTTACCATAAATCTTTCTTTTTTACATCATCCCAAACCCACTGCAGACGACCTGCTCTTCGTTTAGCCCTAGACAGTTGGCCAGAAAGGACAATCTTCGGCAATCTGTCATACTTCAACCACAGAACGTACCCTAACTATCTCGACCTTTCTATCATTATTAGAAGGTGGGATTGAACCAGAGTTTACCTACACCCTACTGATTAAAATACGGTCAGTCAGCCGAGTACCTAGAACAATCCGTTGGCAGTTTTCCTGTAAAAATCTAGTAGATCTTAATCCACTTTTCAGAGCACCCATGCTTCAGAACCATATCTCACCACTGTTACCACTGTAGCCTCTATTATTCTAATCTTGGTTGCAGAGTTATCTTCCTATTCTCAAACTTTGTTTAACAGTGAAAAACACCCTGAGCCTTAGCTTTTCTACAACATTTTCAATGCTCCCACCGTCTTTGCTAACAATACTACCAAGGTATGTGAAGCTGTCCACCTGATCAGCTTTTTCGTTACACAGCGTCACCTTTTCATCTTCACTTATTCCTAGCTTTATTGGCTTAGTCTTCTTAACATTAATCTTTAAATCTGTTTTTACACCCTGAATTCGCAAAACCTCTAAAAGTTCATTTATTTTGCTCAAACTTTCATCTAATATGCTTAAATCATCAGCATAGTCTAAGTACAGGAAAGTTTTTCATCCTCATTTGATTCCATGTTCTTGCATTATCTTTTTTATGCTCCTTAAGATAAAGTCCATCAAAATGATCCATATAAAGGGGGATATAACACAACCCTGCTTACTCCTGATTTAATATGAAACTAACTGCTAGCATCATTTCCTACCACCGTAGCAATGTGAACTGCTGCGGTTAACAGAAGACACTTTGTGAAACCTTTTACTAATATTGCTACCACCACTACCGCGACCACTGGAACTACTGAAGCTACGGGTATTAAGACGAAGCTTTCAGGTAATGTTTAGGGGGATGTTGAACTAAACCAAACACCCTATGCATAAGTAAGTTGTCAACAACGAATTTTATTAATAGTCCAGGAACGGCTAAGAGCATTAACTTGAAACTTTCAAGATATTAAATAAAAAAAACAAGTTTTTTTAAATGAAAGTAAGGAGCAACATTAAAACTTAAAACGAACAGAAATTACTCCGTATATGAAAGAGGCTTTTCCTCCTCAACGCCCCGCTCTTTACGCTAAAGTTTGACTCTTTCTCTTAACTCTATTTTTAAAACAGTTGGAAAGTTTAGCGTAAAGAGCGGGGCGCTGAGGAGGAAAACCCCCTTTCATATACGGAGTAATTTCTTTTCATTTTCAGTTTTAATCTTGCTCCTTACTTTCATTAAAAAAAACTTGTTTTTTTATTTAATTTCTGGACGTTTTTGAATTAATGCATGTTTTGATCTTGGCTCTCCGCACATAAATAATTAAAACGTAATTTGCATATTAATTAATTGCAATTAATCGGAAGATTTTGAGAAAAGAGGAGCGAGGGAGGAGGCCTTGTTGCCCTCCAAGTTTTTGATTACTTAAAAAAGTAACTAGAACTTTTAATTTTTTACAAACGTTTTCATTGGTAAAAAATATACGTAACTTACGAATCAACTTACGTAACGAACTTCTATATTCGTATGTTTTTATTGCGTATATGAGGGGGTTCAACCTTCGTCGCTCTTTACACTAAAGCTTAGATTTTGTCCCAATTCCTTAAGAATGACCTCTGAATCACAAAGGCCGTAGAATAAATAGTTGAAATTACTAAAAATACTTTGGCGTAAAGAGTGAGGTATAGCGAGGAGGTAAACCCGTCATATGCGTAATAATTTATTTTTGTTTTAAGTTTTAATGCTGCTCCTTACTTTCAGTACAAAAAACTTTTCATATTTATTTTTTCATTATTTTTTCAAATAATTCTAGAAAATCCTGCGCCCATTCATTGAAATTCCCTTCCCCCATGGAAATATCCTCCCACTAACCCCTTCCCCTCAACTCCCCCCCCCCCTAAACCAAAAAAATACCCCTGAAAACGTCTGTACACTTCTTAGTAACCATTAATATATGTAAACACAGGTCAAAGTTTGCAACTTGCAGCCCCTCCCACGGGGACTGCGGGGGAGTAAGTCGTCCCCAAAGACATAGTTATTAAGTTTTTCGACGATGATGAATAAAATGTCCATCTCAGAATTTTGATCCGCTGACTTTTGGAAAAAATGAGCGTGGGAGGGGGCCTAGGTGCCCTTCAATTTTTTTGGTCACTTAAAAAGGGCACTAGAACTTTTAATTTCCGTTAGAATGAGCCCTCTCGCGACATTCTAGGACTACTCAGTCGATAAGATCACCCCTGGGAAAAAGAAACAAACAAGAAAACAAACAAAAAAAAAAAAAAAACAAATGAACACGCATCCGTGATCTGTCTTTTGGCAAAAATACGAAATTCCACATTTTTGTAGATAGGAGCTTGAAACTTCTATAAAACGGTTATCTGATACGCTGAATCTGATGGTGTGATTTTCATTAAGATTCTATGACTTTTAGGGGGTGTTTCCTCCTATTTTCTAAAATAAGGCAAATTTTCTCAGGCTCGTAACTTTTGATGGGTATAACTGATCTTGATGAAACTTATATATTTAAAATCAGCATTAAAATTCGATTCTTTTGATGTAACTATTGGTATCAAAATTCCATTTTTTAGAGTTTCGGTTACTATTGAGCCAGACTATTTACCACGAACTGTTTGATATAGAAGGGTATACTGAAGTAACCAAAAGCCCCTATGTGCTAATTACTACTAAAGTTGCTGCTACTACGAATACTGCTACTGCTGAGGCTAATGGTACTAAGGTGAAACTGTCAGGGAATGTTCAGGAGGAGTTTGAACTAAATAAAAAAACACTATATACAAACAGATTGTCAAAAGGGC
Source organism: Artemia franciscana (assembly GCF_032884065.1). Classification (NCBI taxonomy): domain Eukaryota; kingdom Metazoa; phylum Arthropoda; class Branchiopoda; order Anostraca; family Artemiidae; genus Artemia; species Artemia franciscana. The sequence goes on from NW_027062617.1 coordinate 1,316,808, forward strand.
ATGTAAGATACTTTACATGTCCTTTAGAAACGGCTTAGGCTATTAAATTGAAACGTTCAGGATATGTTAAGGGGGATGTTGAACTAATCAAAAGGCATTATGTGTGTGCAACCCCTATTGCTAATATTACTACTGCTACGACAACTATTACTAATGAGTTTAATGTGTATTAAGGCGAAGCTTTCAAGGAATATTTTGGGGGATTCTGAACCCAATGAAAACGCACTATGTGCAATCACGGTTGCCAAACAGGTATATCAGCAATTTTTCAGAAACACCTTAAAGTATTAAGTTGAAACTTCAAGGCCAGTTAAACTAACCAAAATACATTATGTACATACTGTAACTACTACTACTGCTATTTCTTCTGCTACTACTAGCATTTCATGGTGTCAACATCTAAACTAATCGGATTATTTTTCATTTTCACAGACCTGATAGTCTGAGGTATGAATTTTAATCCCACTTGCTAGATCTCGCAGTATTTGGCAAAATACCAGTTTTAATTAAAACTTGTGTGACGGTTTATCAAGGTGTCAACATCTATTGATTTTACATATTTGTTATTCTGTGGACTTAAATTGAATGTAAGGAGAGAGGGAGAGGAAAGAAAAAGAAACGAGAGGAAGGAGGAGTGAGTTAAGTTAGCCAGTTCTGAAGTTTGAAATGAGCAAGTTCAAGAAAGGGGATTTGGCGTTGGCAAAATTTAGAAATTACCCGCTTTGGCCAGTAAGAATTGTAGACGTTAACACCCAATCAGAAGAAACATCAAAGTTTCTAGTTTTCTGTTATGGATCCCATGATCTTCAGACAGTCTTAGAAGTAAATTTAGTTCTCTATGCGGAAAAGTCTAAAGAAGCATCACATAAAACTGAACGGAGCGTGAATAAGGCATTTCAGGAGCTGGAGATTTTCCCGGATATCTACTTACAGTATTTAAAAAAAGCTCCCTCCGCTCAAACTGGCTCAAATTCTGAAAAATCATCGGTAGCTGTTCTTGTTGAAAAGTTAGTTTCTACGGAACAAGAGTTAGCACAAACAAAGCAAAATATGCTCAATGATATCGGGAAATTGGTCACAGAAAAGGTAGCACAAAAAAATAGTATCAACCCAGTTACTGCTGAACAGATAATATCCCAAGTTTATGATGGATTATCAGTCGAATATAATGGTAAATTTGATAAAATTGGCAAAGTACTTAAGGGGTTAAGAGCTCAAATAGAGTCGCTGGAAAATCGTATTACAAAAATGGAAGATAGACTTGACGAGTATCAACAAGAAGCTCAGCTTGATTCCCTTGTATTCGTAGGGGTCAAACAGGCCCCTGGTGTTGACCTTAAAGTAACAATGCACAATATAATAAAGGACAAAATGGGCTTGAGTGCTCTTATGAGTGATCAAATTCTTTCTATGCAACGTTTTCGCTTACCCAACCCTACAGCTCAGATTAGTGATGAAAGTCGAGTTGCCCCTGTGATTGTCAAATTTTCTAATAAAGATGTTGCGCATACTGTCTTTAAAGCGAAGTCTAAGCTAGCGAAATCTGGTGTTTTTGTGAATGAATATCTCACGAAGCAGCGCAAGATTATCCTGGACAGTGCTAGAGATAAGTTCGGAGCAAAGAACGTTTGGTCGGACCAAGGCCGTATTTTTGCTCGCCTACCAGGTGAAGCTTCTTCTAGGAGGCTTAGGAAGGTTGAAGATACCTTCTAGATTAGTATCTTATTTTATTTCTCGTTTGTAGTATTTATTTGTTTATTGTTTTGTCTTCGTTTGTTTGATCTTTTCTTTTTTGTGAGTTATCTTGCTTATCTTCTTTTACCATTGTTTTGCTTATGATTCGTCTTGTTGGCCACTCTCCCCCCCCCCCCTATGGAGAACCCATTTTTTTTTTTTTTTTTTTTTTTTTTTTTCATTATTATTCCACCTGTCCCCGTATTGTAAAAAAAAAAATTATTCATATAGGTTAACTATGCGTTTATAATGATTCGCAAACTGATTATTTACGTACTATATGTCTGATCAGTTGAATGGCATGAATCGGTTGCGAAAATTTGAATCTGACCCTTTTCGACTGAATGATATACTTCGCGATGGAATAGCAAATGATTATTTTGCAATTGATTTTGATTGCCAAAGATTGAGTAAATATATTCCAGTTACGTCGTCGTCATGGGAAAAAAGTGAGAATTTTCTTAGTGTATGCCATTGGAATTGTCATCTAACTACAAGTTATAATGATATCTTGCATTTGCTAGATCTGTCTAATAGCTATTTTGATGTTATTGGTTTTTGCGAGACTTTTTTGACTTCTGAGCATTTTCTGCCTTCATTTCAATTTCCAGGTTACCAATTATTTGTGAAAAACCGTGAGCTGATGTTAAGGGGAGGTCTAGCATTCCTTGTAAAAAATGGGATATTTTGCCGTCAAAGGGGGGATGTCGATGTTTGGATAGAGGGTAAGGTTGAATCGTTTACTCTTGAACTGGCTATTGATTCAAAAAAACTTATTGTAAGTGAGGTTTATAAACCACCAAGTGCTCGTTTGGAGGATTTCACGGAAGGATTTGAGATATTAATGAGAGCTGTGGTATCTAGCAAGTTAGATTTTATTTGTATGGGAGATTTTAATTTTGATTTGTATGATTTACATGCTATTAATCTTGATTTTTTAAATTTGATGGTTTCAAATGATTTATTTCCCCTTGTTGGGGTCCCGACACGTATAACTAGTCATTCAGCAACTATAATAGATAACATTTTTGTTAGTTCGAAGTACCTGAAATCTAGTGCTGCTGATGTTCTGGTATTCCCATGTTCGGATCATCTCCCAGTTGTAGCTTCTGTGCCACTAGTAATGGCCAAAGAGAAAAAGGCAGAAAAAAAGCAAATACGGCAATTAAGGAAGCAGAATATGGAAAACCTTGCTGAGGAACTTAGTAAGGTTTCATGGAAACCAGTTTTTGATGAGACAGAAGATGCATCCTATGCATTTGATATTTTTATGAATATTCTCCAGCCGATATATGATAAAACATGTCCACTAAAAGTGTTGAGAAATACAAGGGAATCACCGAGAAAGCCGTGGGTTACATCAGAACTTCTTCAGATGATTAAGAAGATGAATCTACTGTATCAGTCATTTTTAGATTGCCAAAGTGCTGATATGTTTGAAGAGTTCAAAAAAATAAGAAATCAAGTGAATACATTACGAAGATCTTGTGTCAAGAGTTATTATGAATTGAAACTTGGGGAAACAAAGGGGGACTCAAGGGGAACATGGAAGGTTTTGAGAGAAGTGTTGGGTAGTGACAAGAAGAAAAATACACCAACTTCACTAATTGTGGATGGAAAAGTCTATGAAGGCAAGCAGAGCATTGTGAATCACTTTGGTGCCTACTTCTCGACGATTGGTGAAGTGGTTCAAAAGCAAGACCAGCCACTGAGTCAAGGAACAAGTGAGGAAGCTTTCATTGATGATAGAGGCCTGGGACTAATAATGGAGGCTGAAGAAACGAATATGCAGGAGTTGAAAGAAATTGTAAATAGTATTAAGTCCAACTCTTCAGGTAGTGACGGTATAAGCCTTAAGACATTCAAGCTTATTATGGTTTATCTCCTACCATGCCTTGTTTACATGATTAATTTATCACTGAAATCGGGAGAATTCCCGCAAAAGCTTAAAGAGGCGCGAGTGATTCCTCTTCACAAAAGTGGCTCAAAGACTGATCTGACTAACTGGAGGCCGATTTCTCTACTGTCGGTGTTCTCGAAAATGTATGAAAAAGTTATGCATAAAAAGCTTTATGCACATTTAACAAAACATGGTTTTTTAAGTGATAGTCAGTTCGGATTCAGGAAAGGACATTCTACTGTTCATGCTATGCAGCATTTTCTTGATTTTCTGAATACATCAATGGAAAATGGTGAAATGACTTTATCGGTTTTTATAGATTTTAAAAAAGCGTTTGACACGGTTGATTTTAAAATTTTAATTGATAGGCTAAGGTCACTTGGAGTCACAGGTAGTATTTTAAAGTGGTTTGAATCTTATTTGATAGGGAGGTCGATACGTGTATGTTTTGATGATGTTATATCTAATAAATTTTTTATAAGTTGTGGTGTTCCGCAAGGTTCTGTTTTGGGTCCCTTACTATATCTTGTATATGTAGATACTATGCGGTTTTATGTTCCGGGTGTTGTTAATACTTCTTTCGCTGATGACACGGTATTTTCAGCTGCTGCAAGAAATGCTGATGATCTTGTGGAGAAAATTAATCAAGCTTTAAGTCATCTTTTAATTTTTACAAAGATTAGCCGTTTATCAGTGAATGTTTTAAAAACTCATTTTATATTATTTAGTAGGAAAGGAAGTCCAGTTGATTTAAATGGAAAAATATTTCTTTGTAATAGGCCATTGAAACAAGTAGCTGTGGTGAGATACCTTGGTTTCCAGCTTGATCAAAATCTGAATTGGAAAGCACATGGTGATCAGGTGGCAGCTAGGGTATCTAGAGGGCTTGGATTGATTCGGCGTCTGAGAAATCAGTTACCTCATTCTGCCCTTTTAACTCTTTATCATTCTATTGTCATGCCTTATATTTCTTATGGTTGTGTGATATGGGCTGGTGGATTTTATACAAATTTTAAACGTGTTCAGGTTTTACAAAATAAAGTTATTAGACTACTAGGAAATTATGTCCATGGTGAAAATGATACAGTTAATTGCTATAGGAAACTTATGATCTTTAATTGTAGCCAACTTCATGATTATCAACTTGCTATATTTGTATTTCAGAGTATTTATGGTTTGTCCCCTGAAATTTTTCGTCAAATGTTTATAAGGAATTCTTCATACCACAGTTATGAGACTAGAAATATGGATGATTTGGTATATGAGTGTCGCAGCTCTCAGAGGGGAAGTTTTGGTCCCAAGTTTGCTGGACCAGTAGTGTGGAATTCTTTACCAATGAGTATAAGGTTATCTGAAAATGTTAGCCAGTTTAAGAGTAGACTGAAGAATCACCTTCTGAGTAGAAAATAAATAAATAATTTAAATTGGATGGCTTATTGATTTGTTTTTTTTAAGTGTTGTTGTTTTTTTTTTTTTTTTTTTTTTTTTTTTTTTTTTTTTTTTTTTTTTTTTTTTCTTATTCTTTGTTTTCATGTTGTTTTCTTGTTCCCAATTTTTTTGTTTCATTTTTTTTTTTTTTTTTTTTTTTTTTTTCTTATTCTTTGTTTTCATGTTGTTTTCTTGTTCCCAATTTTTTTGTTTCATTTTTTTTTTTTTTTTTTTTTTTTTTTTTTTTTTTTTTTTTTTTTTTTTTTTTTGTTAATGTTGTTGGTATTGGTGCTCATTAATGTTTATCAGCCACTACTAACAAGTCTCTGACTTTCTAAAGTGGCTGATGTGGTTTTTTTTGTATATTGATGATATGTATAATAAAAGTGTCCTCTCTCTCTCTCTAAAGAAGCCTTGCGACTTCTTCGTAAGGCTAATGCTTAGGAGGAAATTTTCAGGGAATGTTTAGGAGGATGTTGAACTAAATTGAAACAAACTATGTGCATGTAGGTTATCAAAAGGACATATCAGCAATATCCAAGAAACAACTTAGGGTTTTAGATTGAATCTTTCAGGGCATGTCAAGGGGGATATTCAACTATTCAAAATGAACTATGAACACAAAACTACTACTGCAACAACTGATACTTCTGCAACAACTGCTACTGCTACTGCAATTACTATTTTAACTGCAACTATTACGAAAACCGCTACTACTACTTCTACTACTAAAATTAAGGGTATTGAGGTGAAACTTTTGGGGGTGAGGAGATACTGAACTATATTGAAACACACTGAGTAGACATTCAGGTTATCAAAAGGGCGTAATGGCTATATCTGAGGAACCACTTAGAGCATAAAGTTAAAACTTTTAGTGCATGTCGAGGGGATGTTGCATAAGCCAAAAGGTACTATATGTGTATTACTACTACTACCTCTACCGCAACTACTACTAACACTAACAATACTGCTACTACACAATTACTACTACAGCAACTGCCACTGCTACTAAGGCAAAGAGGATTACGGGAAAAGTATCAGGAAATTTTCGAGGGAGATATCGAATTACATCGAAACATACTATGTGTGCAGGCAGTCAAAAGGGCATATAAGAAATATCTCATAAACTGCTTGAAGTATTAAGTTGAAACCTTCAGGGTCTCTTGAAGGGATGTTGAACTGTTTAAAAAGGGCCTATGGGCATACTACTACTGCTCATACTACTACTAGTAGCAGTACTACTCTTATTACTGCTAGTAGTGCTATTACTAAGGCTAAAATTATTAAGATAAAACTTTCAAGGATTGTTTAGGGAGATGTTTGACTAAATCAAAACCTACATGTGTGTCCAAGTTATCAAAAGGGCATATCAGCAATAGATCAGAGATGGCTAAAAACATTAAGGATGTTGGACTTTCAGGAAATGGTTGAGACGGCATTGAACAAAATTCAAATACACTGTTTGGATGCAGGTTGTCAAAAGGGCGCATCAGCAATATGAAAGGAACAGCTAAGGGTATAAAATTGAAGTTTTCATGGTATTTTGAGAGGAATATATAAATAAATCAAAACATACTCTATAAATGTGGATAATCGAAGAGGTATATCAGCTATATCCTAGTATCCACTATGGGTAAAACTTTCAGTTTTACTAATATTATTACCACTTTTGCTACAGTACTACTACCGTCATTATTGATCTAGATTAAAACGGTTTAAATGAGTCCAGGTTTTAAAAATGAAATAGGTGGGATATCTTAGGACTAGAATAGGGTCTAAAGTAGAAACTTTAGAGGAATAGACATTTTGCTATAAAAATGAATCAAAAGGCACAATGCGTATACTGGTTATCAATAAGACATATCAGTTATATCTCAAGAACGATTGAGGGGATTAAGTTGGAACTTTCACGGCTACTGATGTTACTACTACTGCTGTTACATCTTTTAAACTAAATAAAAAGGGTTTAAGTGCATCTAGGTTGTCACAATGGCACAGATCCAGTGTCTTAGGAACATAATGAGGCAATAGGTTTTACTTTTCAGGGAAAGTTTAGAGGGTGTAAAACTAAATCAGAAGGTACTATCCGCATGTGCAATATTCCAGTAATAGCTAGTGGTGCTACGTTAGAACTTAAGAGGATATTATTGGAAATGTTGAGTGAAATCTCAAGACACTATGTCCATCCGAATTTGTCATAAGGAAATATGTCAATATCTTTGGAGCGGACGAATGTATAAAGCAGAAGATTTTCAGGACAAGTTGAGGGGGATGTTCCATTATGTCTTGGATTTTTGGGCTTCCATGTGGGAAACGAAAATGGTGTCTCACTTACCTGGGATTTCTGCTCGATACCCCTTTCTGGAGTTATGAACAAATACGTGTCCGAAACAGCTTTCTCTGGTTCAGCGTGATAAATTTGTTCGAGTTAAAATTTACCTCAAGGGGACTCCCTTTCTTGTCTCAAAAACCTCGGCCTTGATATTCTTGTGGGGTTTTGAGAAATAAATCTCAATATTCAATGTGAAAATTATCTTATACTGCCAAAGAGTTAGAAGATTCAACAGACCAGCGAAACTTCCAAAGAGCCTATAGAGAAAGAACTAAATTCCAATATTTGGCTTTTTTTTATTTGACAATTATTTAGGCGAGCTACAACCCACAAATTCTTCTAGTGTAATTTATTTGTAAACAAAAGAAACAGTGCATAGTTTAGGGCTGGGCCCCCAATCTCTTAATAGAAATAGTTTTAATAGTTCTAAGTCTTATGAAATCGATGAATCATCCATTCAAAATGTTCATAAATTTTTTTTATTTCAATTAGCCGATGTAAAAAAAAAAAAAAAAAAATTGAAACAGACTTGAAGGTAATGGAATCAAGATGCTAAAGAATCATAGAAAGCAAGTTTATATAAAAAGGAGAAAATATATTTATGTGATATTGAAATGCAGGTCTGACTACTCAACACCGACGAATTTTGAAAAAAGTACGGTTCTCACTGGGGTATTCAAATCCTGCAATAGAGAGCTTGATCTGCTTACTGTAGAGCTTTTACGGTGGGGGGGAGCTCAAAACCGCATTTTTAGGGTTTTTTAGGTAGCAAATCCATTGCAGATCTTTGGATTGCCTTTCCCTGGTATTTCTATCCTCGTCAGGCAAAAATCTATGTTACATGGCACAAAATGACAGAAAATACCATTTTGAAATTTTGCCACTTTGAAAAGATCTATTTTGTTACTTAAAAAGGACACTAGATACGGTAGTTTTTCAAACAGTTCGTGGTAACGAACTGTAGTAAGGAGCGACCCGGCTCAATAGTAGCAGAAACTCTAAAAAATGGAATTTTGATACCAATAGCTACATCAAAAGAATCGCATTTTAATGCTGATTTTAAATGTATAAGTTTCATCAAGTTTATTCTTACCCATCAAAAGTTGCGGGCCTGAGAAAATTTGCCTTATTTTATAAAATAAGGGGAAACACCCCCTAAAAGCCATAGGATCTTAACGAAAATCACACCATCAGATTCAGCGTATCAGATAATCTTATTGTAGAAGTGTCAAGCCCCTATATACAAAAATGTGGAATTTCGTATTTTTTGCCAGAAGACAGATCACAGATGTGTGTTTTTTTTTTTTTTTTTTTTTTTCTTGTTTGTTTTTTTTTCCCAGGGGTGATCGTATCGACTGAGTAGTCCTAGAATGTTGCGAGAGAGCTCATTCTAATTGAAATTAAAAGTTCTAGTGCCCTTTTTAAGTGACCAAAAAATTAGAGAGCACCTAGGCTCCCTCCCACGCCAATTATTTTCCCAAAGTCAACGGATCAAAATTCTGGGATAGCCATACTCAGCGTAGTCGAAAAACCTTATAACTATGTCTTTGGGGACCACTTACTCCCCCACAGTCCATGTGGGAGGGGCTACAAATTACAAACTCTGACCAGTGCTTACATATAGTAATGGTTATTGGGAAGTGAACAGACGTTTTCAAGGGAATTTTTTAGTTGGGGGAGGGGTTGAGAAGAGGGGGATATGTTTGGGGAACTTTCCATCGAGGAATTTGAAATGGGAAAGAAAATTTCCCTGAAGGGAGCGAGGACTTTCTAGCATTATTTAAAATTAAAAACACAATGAAAAAATCAATATGAAAAAGTTTTTAAAACTGGAAGTAAGGAGCAGCATTAAAACTTAAAACGAACAGAAATTATTACGCATATGAGGGGCTCACCTCCTCCTAATACTTTGCTCTTTACGCTAAAGTATTTTTAGTAATCTCAACTATTTATTCTACGGCTTTTGTGATTCAGGGGTCATTCTTAATGAATTGGGACAAAATTTAAGCTTTAGTGTAAAGAGCGAGGTACTGACGAGGGGGTGAAGCCTCTCATATATGTAATAAAAACATGAAAATACAAAAGTTCGTTACGTAAGCTAATTTATAAGTTAAGTATATCTTTTACAAATAAAAACATTCGCAAAAAATTAAAAGCTCTAGTTTCCTTTTTAAGTCAAAAAATCGGAGGGCAACTAGACTTCCTCTCCCACTCCTTTTTTTCTCAAAATCATTCGATAAAAACTATGAGAAAGCCATTTAGCCAAAAAAAAATATGCAAATTTGGTTTTAATTATTCCTCTGCGGAGAGCCAAAATCAAAACATGCATTGATTCAAAAACGTTCAGAAATTAAATAAAAAAAAAACAAGTTTTTTTTTAACTGAAAGTAAGGAGCGACATTAGAACTTAAAAACGAACAGAAATTACTTCGTATATGAAAGGGGCTGCTTCCTCATCAACGTCCCGGTCTTTACGCTAAAGTTTTTTACTGTTTTAAAATGTAGAGTTGAGAGAAAGAGCCAAACTTTAGTGTAAAGAGCGGGACGTTGATGAGGAAGCAGCCCCTTTCATATACGAAGTAATTTCTGTTCGTTTTAAAGTTTAATGTCGCTCCTTACTTTCAGTTAAAAAAACTTGTTTTTTTCATTAAATTATTCAAATGGGCCACTTCTTAACTTTTTATGACTACTGGTTCAATATGCGGTCTGCCCTGGGGTAAGAACAAGAAAAAACGGAAGCACATCAGTGCTACCCAGGACAAATTTGTTCATGGTGGTGGACTGTATTTCAAATAATCAGGATTTTCAGCAACGGGGATTTCTAGGGTGTATTTTTTTCTTCGATCTTGTACCATTTCAAAGAGCTTCAAGCACTTTTCAGATATTCTCACAAATTTGTTTTCTCAATAAACTTTTACTATTAAGATCAACCGAAATAATGGCTACCATCCCTGAATTATCTTCAAATGGCAATTTCTCCAATCCAAGCCGAGTTTTTTTTTAAGACTTTTAGTCAGAACGGGCCACGTTTAGCGTCCAACCATAATCATTGGAATATTTTCATTGCCTAGCACTGAATTAGAGTTATTTCCTATTGGTGGAAAAGTTTGTATAAAGTCGCAATAGGTAGAGAGCATTTTCTACCAAATTTTTTTTATCATAGATTAAGCAATTTACTAATCTTTTAAACTATAAGATAAAACCTCGCAATTACGCATTAAAACAATATTTGATTCATTTGAGACTTAGCTGATTTACGCGTGATTTCTGCATGTGATCTTTTTACTGCGCTTAATATTTTATTTAAAAATGTTGCAATGGATTAATAGAGCAAAATGACGCTTTAGTAAATTTAAATCCTTATTTATACCAAGCCTCAATAGCCGACTTATTTTATTGATTTACTGATTTGTTCATTGATTTTTTGTTTAATTGATTTATTACTTATTCAAAAGTTTGTTTTTACTCATATAGAAGCACATGGATAAAAATATTGTAAAATGTTGACATTGCTGAGCTCAAAATCAAAAGATGTTCTTTGTATTTCAAGTGGAAATAACTGAAATGGGATTTTAAATGAAAATAAAATTTGTTTTCTGTGAGAACATTATATGCTATGGGGATTAAATAATTCATAATCTATAAGACCTTAAAATCCAGTAAAATAGTTTTACTTCATTTTAATATGTTATCATGTGTACACCTTAGCACTGAATAAACACTTAAACGTTTAGGCTTAAACAAAAACATTTTGTAAGATAATCCTGGGACAATGAGCATTAAATTGGTTAAAATTTGTCACTGCAAAGTCAAATCCTGACAAGTGTACTCGAAATGACATAAATGACATGATAATTTTTATTTCCAAAACAGAGAGATAAATTGACATCCAACTGACCTGAATTTAGTGTCCTCCTCTCCCCCCTCCCCACCTGCAAAGAGGATGAATTGTGACCGGAAACATCAACTCTTGCTGAATTTATTTATAATCAGAGTTTATTTGGAACCATTATCATTACGTTGCCGATTTTAACGCGAAAAATAAACTTGAAATGATGGGACACAAGCTTTTGGTTGTTAAGCATCTCTGTCAATGATAATATGTACCACAGAGCACGAATTCAGTTTGTATTCCGATGGTAGCATACAATCCTCTCATATACGGAATAATCAATGTTCGATTTAAACTTCAGTTTAGCTCTTTATTTTCATTTGAAAAAAACTGTAGTTTTTAATTTCTATCGTTTTTAATATCAGGTTCAGTAGAATATATGAAATGACCTGCTACCCCAACTACCCTGGCCTGTGCACCAAGGTTTAGCTTTTAAATAGTGATGCTTCAAAAATAAAAATCACCCCAGAAAATGATAAACACTTAAAGCCCATTCACAGTTAGATTTTACTATCACCAAGTTTTAGCTAGCACTAATTTGAGTCAATCAGATTTTCCTCAGACTTTTCTGATTAGCAGAAGAATAGCCCAAATGGCTAATTTTATGTTGAAATACAAAACATGTAATTATCCGCTATTATATATTGACGTGAAAAAATTGACGAAGAGTTTGTCCGAGCAGGCACAGGCTTCTGTCTCGTACGGCTGACTGTCAAGGCTTCTGGGGTAAAATGTCACGGTGAGCAAAGCTAGACAGCAGCATTTTGGCAAACCTCTACACGAGAAGTTCTGATTGGTTTAAATTAGGACTAGCTAAATTCTCAGTATTAGTAAAATTTCATTGTGATTGGGTCTTTAAGACTTTTTAAGTGGAGCTAGCGGAGCCTAGAAGAGCCTATAGGTGCCTAGAATGCCAAAGACAAATTTTCGTTGGGAAAATTCGTTTGAAATTAGTCTTGCGTTGATTTAGTCTTTCATCTCTGTTCTCTTTTCTGGTCGCAGTCTCGTTTGATGTTTTTTTTTCTGTTTGTTGATTGTCGTTTGGAATTATTAATAAATAGAAAACTTATAAAGCTACGAATTTATGTTGGGTGCTCATGAAAGTCCCCGGCTGAGCCTTAAATGAAAAGTTTTATTTCGGCTTAGAATGGTATTGTCTACTTACCTTGTTATAATAATTTTGACCTCCCAATTGTAGTGTGATAGAAAATTATAATTATATTTACATACCACTAGCTGAAAATGCCTTGTAATTTTCAATGTGTTCCGTCCCTGTAATGGTGGGGGGCTTCCAGTCCTCCACCAATATATTTCAGCAATAATTAGGGACCCAATCTCCCCTTGGTACCCACATTTTAGTCCAAATACATTATTCCAAACGAGAGGATACGGGAGGTTGGCTCCCCTTATATATTGATTAGAAGGACCTCTAACAAAATTTGGAAAATCTGACCTAAACACTTACTTCGGGGGTTTGTGGCAATCGCTCTCCCAAAAACACCCATTGATCTTCCAACCTCTTCCAATAGTGCTAAGATTGTTCAGAACTATGAACTTGTCGACAACCATAAACCCCGGTTTTTCCATGGCTTACCATTCAGAGTAAAGACAGTGGCTCATTAATTCATTCTGTATTGCTGCAGTAACTTAAGGCAACTGGCAACTGCGCTTAAACTACCCACTAGAAAACCCAAATGTCTTCTATGGATGCTGCTAAGTAGCGGCTTATTATTATTTGAAAATGCTTACGATATTGTAAAGAAACTGAAAGCTGCTCCTCACTATCGTAGAAAGATTATCTCGTGGTAAAGACTTACCATATGATATTGACTAATGGAAACTAAAATCTATTATTGTTATTATTGCTATTATAATAATATAACAATAATTATTACTATTACTGTTATTATTGTTATTGGAGGACTCACAAAACTGACACGAGACTCAGGTTATAAATACCCATTGTCTCCGCACTCAAAAAGCTGCAGGGCTATTGGTGCCACCTCTGGCACAGTAAATTGAGATAGGACTTTATGTTTTTTTCTACCGTTTATGGATCAGCAGTCCTTTGCAGTGTCAAAGTGTTCACTATTGTTTTTCGACGTCTCAAGAGTCCCACATAGCAGCTTTTGACCAACTTGGACAGGCAGCACTAGCGGGGAGAGTCACCCACCACTTGCCAGCCTAAAGCACAAGCGGCGCTTGATCCTTAGAATTAGTACTAACAAGTACTCTAACCTCAGGTTGCTTCTCAGGGGATCATTTCTTGTGCCTCGGTCGGCGCATCCAAGTCCGGGAAGATTGACCCCTCCAGTATAACTTTGGTAGCCATTAGTGGCATTAATCTATTCAATTTGCCACCTTGAGTATAGTAATTTGAGATAGGCCTTAAATATCTTTTTTTTTTCGTTTACGGATGAGCAGTCCTTGGAAGTGTCCAGGTGTCCACCGTTGTTTTTCGATAACTAAAGAGCCCCACATTTTGACTGATTTGGACAGGCAGTACTAGCGGAAAGAGTCACCCACCACATGCCAGCCAAAAGTGACAAGCGACACTTGATCTTATAATTGGTACTAATAAGTTAAATTCTACCTCCAACCTCAGATTACCTCTAACCTTGCACGTTATATTTTTTTTTATTTATAAATATGCAGAATACAATTTTAAAAACAACTTTGTAACACTTTGATGACTTTTTTTTAACTAAACGCTGGATCATAAGAGTGGAACATTCAGTCACTTTCAAAGTCATTTGGAAAGAGTGTCTTCCACAGGATTTTCTTTCAAATTTAGCTCTTCTACTTCAGACTTAAATTTTGATTCAGGTGACCGTGCCTGTCCGGAAACTCACCCCCCAAAAAAAAGTCCTGGATAAGGCCTTGAAGATTATATATTAATTACTACCTCCACCCTCCCACTGTGTCTCCCTTAGAGCTAATTCTGTATTTATCTGAATATAATTTCTAAACAACTTCTGAATAACAAGGGCCATTAAAGTAGAATAAGAATTTATTTTAGACAGTGTAGTGAGCAACCACTAACTTGGTAGAAAAATCTTAGAAAAGGCTAAATCTTAGAAAAGAGTGCTGGAACTTCCGAATTCCAATTTATTGAGCTCCCTCCTAAGCTTATTCGACCACTCCTTCTACATAAAGTGCTTCTCAGAAAAAATAAATGAACGAATATTAATACATTGAACCCTTATGGGTCTTCGCCATTGGTAATGCAACACGATTGCCCTTTATTTGAACATGAGAGTAGAAATTTCGACTTACCTTCTAATGAAAATCTAGAATTATCCAAAGGTAAAATAGGGGGAATTTTTCACGGGGAGGGGAGGGGGGAAATGAAATTTTTCCAATTTCATATGGAAAAACGTAGAATAGGCCAGATTATAATTACTCCTACCACCCTTAAGAGATTGTCACTACTACCTTCGAATATTCAATAAGCTAAAGTTGGTAAGAAATGTTAATAGATTCATGATGAAGCTAGAAACGCTTAAAACAAAGCAAGCTGAAAATTTTAGAACATTAGCTCACCTGAGTCAACATCAAACACCAAAGTGATAATTACAGTTCTCACCTGAGCCAACAGCTCACCAACAAGCTCACCTGAGTCAACATCAAACACCAAAGTGATAATTACAGTTCTCACCTGAGCCAACAGCTCACCAACAAGCTCACCTGAGTCAACATCAAACACCAAAGTGATAATTACAGTTCTCACCTGAGCCAACAGCTCACCAACAAGCTCACCTGAGTCAACATCAAACACCAAAGTGATAATTACAGTGTGGCAAATACGTCTGTGTTATTTTTAATGGCTTCACGACATGTAAAACGTGACCAATGGTTTTTCCTCGGAATGTCAACAAGGGATAAAATCATAGTTTAAAAGATATTATTCTTATTCTGTTTATTTTTGCTGTTAAAAAGATCAAAATAATTACGGAAAACCTTTCCGTAAAAGTAAAGGTTCTATTTCCGTTAAAGGAAAGGTCTTGGCCACCAATTGGGGTAAATCATATCTCTGTTTAAAGTTCAACCCTTGGAAATTTCATATTTATAACGCTTCCTAAAAGATTGTGTTCAACTATTTTCTGTGGAGACAAATTTGCTTCATAAGAATTAGTCATGGTATCAAAAACGTGTAGGGTCTAGGCAGAACCGATGCGTTATTTTTTAGTTTCGCAATTTTTCATATTTACTTTGTGTATATTCGTGGTATGACTTCTCTTTGCGGCTCCAAAAGCCTTGTCCGTATTTATCCCTATATCTTGGAATATATACACTAGAGTGAAATTTTCCTTTTTTCAACCTGATTGGTCAAAAAGGGGGGAGGGTTGAGACTAAATTCTGCTCTTTTAATTTCTATTCTATTATTTGATGCACAATATCAATGGTTGATTAGTGCAGCAGCCTGTTTAGGCCGTAGGAGTTGCTGCACTCTAGTATAAATAGAACCAAAGCCCAAAGTAGCCAAATTGAAAAAAATATATATGGTTTAAAAAACTGTCTAGTTCATCCCAGCTATAAAAATAGCGCATCTATAATATCTCAACAACAAATGGCGTGGTCTTGTTAAAACTTTCAGGGAATCTGGGGGTAGGTCAGGAGGATTGGAAATATTACGTTTAGTAAAAAGAGTGTAAACACGCGTTTCTCCTAAGTATTCGTTTCTCTGGTAAAGGACCAATAGTGTTGCTTAAGACTTTAAGACTTATACCTGTGAACCCTTGGGCCATATGCATTGACAAAATAAAATATAAATTCACTTTCGCCCGAAGATGACCTCAAAACTATTTTTTTGATCAGCTAGGACTCATAATCGTTTTTAAAAGTCGCAATATAGAGAGAAAGGTCGAGAAGGCTAGGACACATTCTACAAAAATTATATTTTATCTCTGGAAGGCTTGTAACTCACAGGATATGTAAATACGGTCAGATGGACGAACATGAAAGTAAAAATGTGTCAAAGATTTATTATATTTGTTGTTTGTAACACCAAAAACAAGAGCGACTGTTTTTTTCTTGGTTTGGCCTATACTTACAGGATACCTAGACAGAGGCAAGGAAACTTAAAAGAAAGCCAAAGCTATGGAAAATAATTCTTGTACTGATTTAAGGTGCCCAAAATAGACTTGAATCTACTCTGTCTCCGATCAGTTCATGACTTACTCGGTTAGCCTCGAAAAATGGAAAAATAAGTCGTATGTTCTTTCTCCAGCTGACCAATTAATATGGTCCCCTTTCATCTGAACCCTCGTTAAATTCAACCCCGTTCATATAATACTACTTTGACCCTTGAAACTCGATCCCAATGCAACTAATTTAGTTTCAACTGAACATCCAACCAGCTCAACCATCATTCAACTCAACCCTCGTGCAACTCAGCCCATTAAATTCAAACCTCCTTTCAACATAATACCATGCAATACAACCCTCATTCAACTCGACCCCCGTGTAATTCAGCCCATATTCAGCTCAGCCCCATTTAAATCAACCTACTTGCAACTGAACCCCCGATTAGCCCAACCACCAGTTATCTCAACTCCTATCTAACTCATCCCCCATTCAACAAAACCCCTGTGCAACTTAACACTAATATGCAATTCTAGCACTGTCCTTGTGTCATATTAGAAATTAATAAAACGTCTGATTCTCAGGGCCCAAACATCCTTGAATTCCACGGTTGCAGCATTAGATGCAACCTAGTACAGAAACCTATTCCTGTTGTGTTTTTCTATTCATTCTGGAATTATATATTACCCGGTTGGGTAAGCTTGTCGCGTTTTCCATTTATTAGTTAGCTGACAACCATTCGTTTTGTCGCGGAATTTTGTCTCTGAATATTGTAATTGCTACCTTTAAGATTGCGTCCCAGCCACGGTCCTCTAATTCCTCTAATGCAAGGACATGAACCTAGGCTATATACAAAAATCTGAGGATTTTGTTGGCTTGTATTTTATTTCTTGCTTATCTCTTATCCACGGTTGTTTCATAATGCCCAACAATACAAGCTAGTAATAAAATAGGAACACCAAATAAATCAGTGACTTTTTACAATTAATCATTAGGGTAGTTGGGACGCAATTACGCAATGGCAATTAATAAAAATAGAAAGTGTTGGGTGGTAAATGGAATGGTGCATTGATCTTTAAGCTAGCGAGTAAACTAAACGTTCGACAAATTTACCACATAAATCTTTGCCAGAAAAATCTTTAAAAGCTTGATTTTACTTAAAGCTTAAACCCTGACAAAATTATTAGAACATCAGATCTCAACTTAAGTTTACAGCATTGCAGTATAAGTTGGAAACTGTGAGAGAAGCGAGAAGCAAATTTTGAGCCCCTAAACAGGGCTAGTTCAAACTTATTCATGGACCATGGGTTGAGTTGAGATAAAGAGGGGTTTAGTTTAAATGGGAGTTGAATTAAATGTGGCTGAATTTTATGACGGTTTGGTTAAATGGAAAGTTATTTGAATGGTGGCTGAGTTAAATTAGGTAGAGTTAAACGAAGGTTGAGTTGCATAAGGGTGAGTTAAATTGAGTTAAGTTAAAAGAGGGTTAAATTGCATGGGGTTGAGTTGATGATGGTTCAGCTCCATTTGGGTTCTTCTAAATGAGGTCTAGCTCAACGCGGGTTGAATTACGCAGGGTCTGAGCTGAATGGGGTTGAGACAAGTTGAGGTTAAGTTAAACGGGGTTGATTAGCACGGAAGTCGAGTTGAATAGGGGTTGAGTTAAACGAATGTTCCGTTAATAAGATTAGTTTGAATAGGTTAAGCTAAAGCAGGGTTGATTTATACGTCCACCAATCAATAGTAGTGGGCCTGAGGGAAAAAGAGATATTCACTGTGAAATCAATACTGATATCATTTCTGGTAAAGGCATAGGAAAAGTATGAAAACAGGATTGTGTGGTAGACCAGTTTACACCAATAGGTGATTGGAGTTCAGTTACATAAAAAGGTTAAAAATAAGGTAATTATTTAGAAAAAAAATCCAAAAGAAAGAAATGTTATGCGTGGACAAATAATGACTGATGAAATCATATGACTATCAAAAGATACAAGGCTGCTAGAAAGTCTTTTCAATGCAATTTAAATTAATATTATTCTTTTCAAAAAAGCTATTCGAATGAAAATCCAAGAACTTCCCAAAAAATAATCAAATATAAAAACTAAGGAAATATAGTTTTCTCTAAAGTATTCTTAAAAAATCACAAATACCTGACTTTATAGAGACTAATATCATTTTTTTTTCAAACTGAATAGCTCTTCCAAGTAATTTGAAATATTTTTAAATCGTTCATAATTATATCGAACACATTCCTTTCCTTTTGCGCCATATCTTGTCAGATCTTGTATACAAGTCGCTGACAAGTTACTTGCAGGGAGGGCCCTACCTAAACAAGAATGTATTTTAATAAAATGTGTCAAAAGAGCAAAATAAAAATAATTCTCAATAAATTCTGGTGAAACAAATTCTTGGCAGTCCTTAGCCCCTCCCCCTTGATAAAAATGTTCCGGAGGTCCTCTGGCAGCAGCGTGTTAGATTATATGCAGAAAAGTCATTTTTACCATAAGTTAACCATTAAATAATGCTCTAAATCATGAAAAATATTTAAATACAGATTAAACAACAATCGATAAAACTAAAACACATGCTTTGTGCATGATTCTTCCACGTGGCCATTAAAATTTTTACTGGAAAAGACGCATTTTCCCTTCAAAATTTACAACTGCATTAAAGGAGTAAACTAGGTAATTTACGATATGTAGATCATAATATAATTTTGAATTTTCCTATTTCATAGCAAAAACTTGAATTTACGGATTATAAATCAGAAATAAATGTCGATTACAACATGAAATTTTTATGGAAAGTATAATAATAATTAAATATGTAACTCTACTAAAACATTCACTTAGTACGGTATTTCTCTATCCTTGGTGATACTACCCCAAAAGGTAAGCGTTGAACTGTTTAAGTGTTGAGAAAAATAGCAATGGTTGAGTCTCTACCCATGCATACAGACCAAATTTTCCATAGGGATGAAATTTTACAAGGTGATCCAACTGTATTCGTAACTGACCTTTGACCAAATTTGTTGGTCTTATAATGCTAATTTATTTTTGATCTCAATCCTGTGGACACGTGTAAATACTGTTCCCTCTGCACGGAAGATGTGGTCGTAGAAACTTGAAAATGTCTTACCCGTCCAGAAAGTGAAATTTACAGTTTTATTTGTAAGGGTTAATAGTAGCTGGAGAATGAGCAACCTCCCTTGGACTTCTTCACCCTTAGGTACCCGCATGGTCTACATGGCATAAGATTAAAGTTTCGAAACAGCTATTTTGTTCAGAATCGTCAAAAAAAGTTTGTTAATTATGACGTTTGGTTTTTCTCTCTCCTGCCTGTGCCTCTGATCGTCTGTTTGCCTGTCCATGTGTCTGTCTTTGTGTGTTTGTGCGTCTGACTCTGTGTGTTTGCATGTGTTTTAGTCTCTCTCTCTCTCTCTCTCTCTCTCCCTCTCTCTCTCTCTCTCTCTCTCTCTCTCTCTCTCTCTCTCTCTCTCTCTCTCTCTCTCTCTCTCTCTCTCTCTCTCTCTCTGTGCATGTTTGTCTGAGCATCTGTTTGCCTGTATCAGAGCCTGTATTTATGTTTGTATTTTATCTCTTTCTCACCTTTCCTGTGTGTTTGACTGTGTGTGTGTCTGTCTTTGTGTGTTTTTGTACCTGACTCTGTGTACTAGTATATGTTTTTGTGTCTCGCTCCCTGAGTCTGTGTGCCTGATCCTCTGTTTCTCTGTGTCTGTGGCAAATAATACCCAAAATTATCTCCTAAACTAATGGAGGATAATTTTTTATGGGTTACGTATTATGAAAAATATAATGAAAAAACGAATTTTTTTATAGTGATCAGTTTGGTATGGGAACTCAACAAAACACACGTTGCAGTTTTTGACGACTTTGGTTAATGATGCTTTGGATCGTGAAATGAAGGTCGCTACAGTATTTTTAGATATTTTGAAAACTTTTGACACAGTTGACCATTGAATTTTATCGAAAGAAATTGGAGAATTGCGGAGTGAGAGGTAGTATCCTGAAATTAATATCTTCACATTCGAGTAACATATAATTGTTTTTAAAAGTAAATAGTAGGCAGTCTCAAGATTTTAAAACTTCTTGTCAGATTCCCCTAGGATTACCCCTTGGCCCGTTATTTTTTCCTATATACATTCATGATATTTCTAATGAGATTTCTAGCCTGCACCATAGAGTTGAATCTAATGATGAGACCCTTAAACCAGTGAAATCTTTAATATTATTTGCTGATGACACTTCATATACAGTGGCAGGAAGGTCTGAACAAGAGCTGGTTTAGATGCTATCAGATGATATTGGCCAAGATTGAAAAGTGGCTGTGCCCCAGCAAATTGAAACTTGATTATAGTAAATCAACGTTCATAGTTTTTGGCCATTCAACAAATCATTATTCTTGGCTTAAGGACCTCAAAATTAGTCATACAATTGTGACTCGAAAGACATCAGTAAAGTATCTTGGTGACATTTTAGACGAAGTGTTAAGCTTTTTAGATCATATTCAGTGTCTCACTTTATTTATTTATTTATTTGAAAACCCGTCAATCATACGAAATGAAAAAGACGGAGCAAGAACATATAAATATAAGAAAATATATAAGAACATATCAGAAGAGACATAACTAGAAAGAGACTCAACTAATAAAAGGGCAAACAACATAGCACTAAAATGAATAAAACGAAAACAGATCTATTGTAAAAGGAGATTATACCAATCGTGATCTACTAAATTTCGTGCAACTTAAAAAGTTGCACGAAATATACGAATTATTAGAAAAATGAAGCATTTTTTTCCACAACATGTTTTAAGATTATTGTATTTTTCACTAGTCCATCCTTACTTGCTACTGTTGTTCGGTTTGGTCAAGTACATTCGCTGTTCACCTTGAACCATTACTTATACTACAAAATTCTATTATTTGTATTTTAAATGGACGTGATACTCGGTTCTCAGTTAAATCAGCTTATTCAAAAATCCACATTTTGCCGCTTGCAGGCTTATTTATTTTTTATGTGTGTCTGTTTATGTTTGATTTGTCACATTTTCTAGTGCCTAATTGTTTCGGAAATATTTGTATTACTGTATCGCAATCTCATAATTATAATGTTAGAAATTTTTTAGAATTTAGGAAACCACCTAAAAAATCCTCGCTGTTTGGGTTTTCAATGTGTCAAAACTTGCCTGTTGTATAGAATTTGATTCTTGTGAGTTTTTATGAGGAGACTGAGAGGCTGGGAGCTGCTGAGGAACGATTGTCAGGGTTGTTATGAATTTAGATTTATTTGTTTTTATTTATTTCACTAATTTTTTGTTATGAAAAGGGTAAGCAACTGTGGTAGTTTTATCGCAAACGTATAAGATATTTAGAATTTTGTTTTGGAACCCGTATTTGTTTCTTAAGTTCTGTTTATTGTTTATTTTGTTATTAGTTGTTAATAATTCTATTCTGGAGTATATCGCACAAGCCTAAATTTCTGGGATTCTTGGCATTTTTTGTTTGGTTAAAGTTTTTGTTCATAATGAAGCTTCGTTACATAAAAAAAAGAAAATTTTTGACACTTGTTGTGGAGCTGATCTAAAATTTGGTCGAGGCCAGAATTTGGCCTGTGTTAATTCATGGTTTAGTCAGTTGGATTGTTTTGTAGTAAAAGTCCATATATCCACATTTTATTACTAACAGCTCTACTAGTTCGCGCTCAATTAGTGGAAACTAAATATATGTGGCTAATAATTAAGAGCCTCGGACAAAGAGACAGGGGAATTTCCTTAAATCAACACTCTCTCTACCGGAAGAATAGCTACTCTAATCACGCTAAATTAGGAAAAACAAATATCGGATCTCTCAAAGGGAGCAAATAGAAAGTAATTTGGGATCTAGGATGGAAATTACTTCAGTCATGTTGGATATTAAAAATGTGTTACATGTAGTGACGTCGTTTTGAAATGTAAAATGTAATCTCACTATTCTAAGTATGCCATGAAGACGGCTTACAAATAAAGAGGAGCACTGTAGAACCAAGGACCGTGGAAAACTGTTTAAATTAATTGAGGCCCATATTCCTTCAAGAAACTAGCAAAATTGCGGTTTTCAGCTTATGAAAAAGATCTCGTAATGCAGCTGCACAGTTGTCGGTAGTAGTGGGCGTCATATTTAAAATAAAGAGACATGGGTGAAAAATCAACAAAAAGGGAGCTAATAATTTACGCACCAAAACAGCTTAAAATAAATTAGCTCCCGAAAATTTTAGTTGTCTTTGGGAATCAACCGATTGATATTGTCTAAATATTTACGAGCAAAAAGCGTTGTCAAATTTGGCTAATTGGTTTAGCTCATTTGTCTTCTTGATCAGACGTGGAAACACTGACAAAATGTGGTACTACCCTAAACGCTTCAGAGTTTATCATGACCAAAAGAAACATCTTAGAAAGTCACTGTTTTTAGGTATGAATTATGCCAAGATGGGTACCAGGGGGGGGTAAAAATATTTTCATTTTCATGTCCTTGATACTCTAAGGCTTAAAACAACACAAAAATACCTCAAATAGTGGAAAAGCTGACTTCCTCCGTTGCCACCCATGCAGTAGGGGGACTCGTGGCATTGGCGTTGCTAGTATCTCACTGATAATGATATGTTTTCGACAGTTTCCGATATGTTTCGATATGTTTTCGATAGTCAAATATCGTGTATGCTGTAGCATTGAAAGCAGCATCCTCTCAATAATCAAGGTAATATTTGGTATTCAGGGTATTTTGTATTCTGGGTATTCAGGGCATTCTGGTAATATCAATGTCTTTTAACTTCACCGTTTACTTTGGTTAGTTAAACAAGAATTTTCAGAAAAAGAAGTTTTTTCAAAGAAAAGTAAAAGCATTATTAAACTTAAGATCAGCAGAAATAAAAACCTATAATTATTCAAACTAAAAACGGCCAGTAATTACTATTAAAGAATAAATGAAACACAAAATAAACAGAAATTGAATAAACAATCATTAGAAACAAACATACAACAGGTACTAATATAATTGAATAAATCAATCTTAAAACGAGAAAAACTTCGATTTATCCAAATAACAAAGTCGCGCTAACCCCTGTTTTAAGTATGTCTGCGCAACATTATTCTTTATTTCGTATCTTCGTTAAAAAATAAAAAAAAATCCTTGTCCCTCCCTTAATTTTCGTGGATGGTGCTACTAAAATCTCACCAATTCAGAATATTTTTTGGGGTCCTCCTAAAGACATATTTTATACTAATGAAAATTACTGACTGAATGCATCACCTTTTACACAACGCACAACGTCAATACAATACTATCATGTATCAGTGTTGCTTTTTAAATGCATTCAAATGTGAAGTCATTCATATGAAAAAGGTTTTTTTTTCGAAATTGAGGCTCTAAAGTGTAGTCAGTAGAAGGGTTTGCATCCTGTCCATAACCTACCAAAATATTACCATGCCTCATGGGTGGGATTTGTGCCCCACATTGGGAATTGCGGCTCTAAACTTTTAAAAGTTGAGCTGGAAATTTCGATTTTTGACCGAATGAGCCTTTTGGCTCTGGGGAAAGTGACAACCCCGGAGGAATGACTAATTGACCTTCAGATTATTTTGAATATAATGGCTATATCAAAATTTGTTTTGTCTGTATTTGATGAAAAGCGGGCATAGGGGGATTGTTGCACTCCAATCAGTCTAGATTCTTAAAAAGGGCACTAAAACATCCTGTTGCCAATCGAATGAGCCTTCTCCGAATTTTATACGACCACCTATTCCATGAATCTTTGGGCTATTTTGGATAAAATACTACTACTGCTATTAGTAACTCAACGCAGCACCAAGCCACCTGAGGTTAACACTGCTACGTACGCTCTTCCTCCATCCCAATATATTCAAAGCCTCCCTCTTTACATCCTCTCTAGAAATTCATAAAAATTGGCCAAAAAGGACAATCTGTCATCCTTCATTTGCAGAACTTGCTCTAGCTGTCTTAACTTTTTACACCCCGGAGGTATATAAGGTTCTTATGAAAGGGGTGGTCGTATAAACTTTGGAAGGGGCTCATTTGATTGGAAATTATAATTTTTAGTTCCCTTTTTAAGAATTGAAAGTGATTGGAGGACAACTAGTCTTCTCTTCATGCCCTATTTTCCCCAAATGCGTCCGATCAAATTTTTACAAAGCCATTTTGTTCAAAATGGACCATAGATCATATAAAAAAACTCCAAGGTTGACAAAAACCCCCCAAAGACCGGGAGCAACTGTTTCAACTTAAGTCCCGGTAACATATTAGATTTTTACGGAAGGGGTAATTGCACGAACTTTGGAAGCGGCTGACTCATTTGGCAAAGATCGGAGTAGGGGCTGTTGGTGGGAAATAATTTGAACATTTCTACACTTTAGTAACATTTTATATTACCTAACTCGAATTACCTATTTTTATGGTTCGATAATATAGTAGTTATTATTTCTTTTTACGAAGTAACCTTCTAGTTCGATCAATGATGCGACCCATATTTAATATTGTTTATATTTTGTGTCTGATAAAAACAACATTTGAAAATGGAGTATAGTAGCAGGAGGTGGTCAAAAGGGATTAATATTGATCACTAAATTTTCATTTTAAGCACCTTTTTTTGGCCAACTTTCTTCATGCTTCCAAACCCTTACTTCCCCTTTAAAAAGTTTTTTAAGCACAGTTAAACCGTCGTTAAATGCGACTAATCGCATGTGAGTCGCGTCAGTGGAAACAGAGGTGTAAAAATACTTAAAAATGACACTATATAAAATTTCTCAGGCGTTATTTAGTCTAAATCGTAGCTACCCTCTTAGGGTCAAATAAATAAAAAAAACTAGTTTTTTTAACTGAAAGTAAGGAGCAACATTAAAACTTAAAACGAACAGAAATTACCCCATATATGAAAGGGGCTGTTTCCTCTCCAACGCCATGCTCTTTACGCTCTTTACCTTAGCGCAATGAGCAGGGCGTTGAAGAGGGAACAGCCCCTTTTTTGCCGTAGCAAAAAATGTGTTTTTTTTGCCGTAGCAAAAAACAGCAAATTTGCAGTCTCCGGTATTCGTCGTCATTACCTCTAGGATTCGAAGCGGCCAGAGGGGATAGCCCACAAATTTGGCCAGGAATAAATCACCGATTTTAATGTTCGCAGGATTCATGCCTAGTAAATGAAAGATTATAAAGTGAAAGAAACTTATCTTTCCGAGAGGGCCAAGCCTCACTAATGTATCCAAGTGAACAATCAGTCCAAACTGTGCGTGGTGGCCCAACTGCTAATCCTTCTCTACACTAAAAAGTGTAATTAACGCGCAGGCAAATTATATCTAATTTTCTCTACACACCATACTTGGCTATCATATCTAATTTTCTCAATTCAAAACGCCAAAAATCTGATTGTGGGATAAAATCAAGTATCAGATTGCACAATTTCTGTAGCCACTGAATTAATTCATGGCTAAGGAATCAAGTTCAAAAAATTCAAAAGTTCGAACAGGTGTAATCCCTTTGAGAGCTAGTTCAATACTGCAGCATATCATTTGCTGCATTTACTGTGTATACTGCAGGCATCTTCTTTGAATGAAATTCATTTTTTCGGTGATCTCGCTTATAACGTTTTTTTCTGATATTATGAGAAATAGAAACATTCAGATCGAAATAAAGATTTTTAATTTTATGAACGACTTAAGAATATTAAGTGGAAACTTTCAGGGCTTGATGAGGGGGATGTAAAACTGAAGAAAAGGCAATGCGCGCATACTTCCTTATATGAAATTACTCCGTATATGAATGGGGCTTTTCCTCTTCAACGCCCCACTCTTTACGCTAAAGTTTGACTCTTTCTCTTAACTCTACCTCTTAAAACGGAAAAAACCTTTTTTTGTGTATGCGTGTGTTTGTGTGTGTGTGTGTGTGTATGTACCTTACTTTACTTACCGTACATCAACTTACTGAGCCTGAAGTACAGTTTCAAACGATTGAATTTGACACTAGGATAAAAATTTCCGTTTTAGAATGACGGCTTCAAAAACTGTCTTACAATTTTGTGAACTGACAGGTCGAAGGGTTTTGAGTAATTTTAAGAAAGTTCTTTTGAAACAAGCTTATTTATGTAATTTCTGACTGGTGGGGTTTGAGACCCCACCGGCAACAAAAACATTGAACACATCATGAATTTAAAACAAAGAACCGTCAACGAAGAAAACTTCTTTTCTTTCTTGACATAAAAACAAAATCTTTCTTTTTACGGTAAATGATAGAAATAAATGAGAAAACTGAAAGTATTAATGAAGATATAAGACTTATCTTATCCAATCAAGACATCCATGGTACAGTTTTAAAAACAAAACGAGATTAACAAATCAAATAGTAGTAATCCTCCAGTACATTCCACGTTATAAGTCAGTATAAACACAAGATTAAGAAACAGCCTTGAACTACATTTGATATTATGGACTGTTCAACTGTAAACCATTCTTGCTAATTTGCGAATTCAAATTTTGCAAATTAGCAAGAAAACTCGTCTTTTATGGATATTTGCTAGGCACAACTTTTTTCCAATTGAGTGTCTTGTTTTTTTTCAAAGAAACGTTAAAGCTTAAGTTTTACTGCTTAAATAAAATATAACAATTAGGGACATGACAGGGAATGTTTATCGCCGTCTCGTGTTTTTGATTTGTTTAAGCGTTATGCATTTTGGAGATGACAGACATGACGTGAATTCTTGACCAGGTCACCCTCCAATGTACAAAACTAGCCAAAATGTCGAAAAAGCTCGTTATTTGATTCCGCCTGATCATTGATCACGCAATGATCCACCTGATTCACGCAATTGATGAAACTGTATTGACGAAAACGGTTGATAAAGTATGTGTACGGAACACGACAATTTTAAATTGCGAAAAGTGTGTGCTAAAAGGGTGCCTAAAATTCTAACATTTGAATGAAACGCAAATCGCAACATTGTTCGTACTGAGACTGCGCGGTTGAAAATGACCCATATTTTTTTAGATACGATATTAAAATGTGCCGAAACGTGTTTCTTTAACTTGCGACAAGGATACAAAGCACCAATCCGTGCGCTGGCCGAGCCAAACTTTATCGAGAAACAAAATAGCTCAAATGAGGAAGCCAAAATCTAAAGGAATAATGATTGTCTTTTTTATTATGGCACTTGGTATTAACCAAGTGACATATAGCAGTCGCCAATTCTGTCGGTCTGTCGGTCTGTCTGTCGGTCTGTCTGTCGGTCCCGGTTTTGCTACTTTAGGCACTTCCAGGTAAGCTAGGACGATGAAATTTGGCAAGCGGATCAGGGACCGGACCAGATTAAATTAGAAATAGTCGTTTTCCCGATTTGACCATCTGGGGGGGGGAGTGGGGGCCCGGTTAATTCGCAAAAAATAGAAAAAATGAAGTATTTTTAACTTATCAGCGGGTATTTGGATCTTAATGAAATTTGATGTTTGGAATGATATTGTGTCTTAGAGCTCTTATTTTTAATCCCGACCGGATCTGATGACATTGGGGGGAGTTGGAGGGGGAAAACCTAAAGTCCCGGTTTTGCTACTTTAGGCACTTCCAGGTAAGCTAGGACGATGAAATTTGGCAAGCGTATCAGGGACCGGACCAGATTAAATTAGAAATAGTCGTTTTCCCGATTTGACCATCTGGGGGGGAGAAGGGGCCGGTTAATTCGGAAAAATAGAAAAAATGAAGTATTTTTAACTTATGAGTGGGTGATTGGATCTTAATGAAATTTGATGTTTGGAATGATATTGTGTCTCAGAGCTCTTATTTTAAATCCCGACTGGGTCTGATGACATTGGGGGGAGTTGGAGGGGGGAAACCTAAAATCTTGGAAAACACTTAGAGTAGAGGGATCGGGATGAAACTTGATGGGAAAAATAAGCGCAAGTCC
The DNA here is from genome assembly GCF_032884065.1 of Artemia franciscana. Classification (NCBI taxonomy): domain Eukaryota; kingdom Metazoa; phylum Arthropoda; class Branchiopoda; order Anostraca; family Artemiidae; genus Artemia; species Artemia franciscana. Next base: position 1,345,136 of record NW_027062617.1, read on the forward strand.
CAGATACATGATTGACATAATCGGAACTTATTTGCTCTCTTTGGGGTAGTTGGGAGGGGGGGAGTAAGTCTTAAAAATTAGAAAAATGAGGTATTTTCAACTTACGAACGGGTGATCGGATCTCAATGAAATTTGATGTTTAGAAGGATATCGTGTCTTAGAGCTCTTATTTTAAATCCCGACCGGATCTGGTGATGGGGGCGGGGAGTTGGGAGGGGGAAACCTAAAACTTGGAAAACACTTAGAGTGGAGGGATCGGGATGAAACATGGTGGGAAAAATAAACACAAGTCCTAGATAGATGATTGACATAAACGGAACGGATCCGCTCTCTTTTGGGTAGTTGGGGGGGGGGGGGGTTAATTCTGAAAAATTAGAAAAAATGAGGTATTTTTAACTTACGAATGGGTGATTGGATCTCCATGAAATTTGATTTTTAGAAGGATATCGTGGCTCAAAGCTCTTATTTTAAATCCTGACCGGATCTGGTGACATTGGGGGAAGTTTGGGGTGGGGAGACCTAAAATGATGGGAAACCCTTAGATTGGAAGGATTGGGATGAAACTTGGTTGGAAAAATAAGCAAAAGTCTTGCATACGTAATTTACATAATTGGAACGGATCCGCTCAATTGCGGGGGGGGGGGGTAATTCTGAAAAATAAGAAAAATAACGTATTTTTAACTTACGAAGGAGTGATCGGATCTTCATGAAACTTCATATTTAGAAGGACCTCGTAACTCTGATATCTTATTTTAAATCTCAACCGGATCAAACGTAATTGGGGGGGGGCAGTTGGGGGGACCGGAAATCTTAGAAAATACTTAAAGCGGTGAGATCAGGATGAAACTGGATGGGAAGAATAGAAACCTGTCTAAGATACGTGACTGACATAACTGGACCGGATCTGCTCTCTTTGGTGGAATTGGGAGGGGGGAGGTAATTTTGAAAATTGAGGTATTTGTAACTTACGAAAGGGTGACCAGATCTTAATGAAATTTGATATTTAGAAGGATCTTGTGCTATAAAGTTTAACTTTAGGTTCTGACCTTCTCACAAGTGCCAAATGAGCTCTTGGCTCTTCCGACCTCGTCCAAATGAGCTCTTGGCTCTTCCGACCTCGTACCATATGAGCTCTCGGCTCTTCCGACCTCGTCACAAGTGCCATATGAGCTCTTAGCTCTTGTTTTTATACCAACGGGAATGTAAAATAATTCAATATGTTTTTGAAGCTCTAGCAATTAATCAATATTACTATGTCGAAGTAGGCTACCTACTAAACTACTTGAAAGAGTAAGGGAAAACAATCCAAAATGTGGAAGAACAAATTATGGATTTCCACAGTTCCACCGGATCTGCCAAGAGTTCCTAGCCAACTACAGCATTCCAGTGTTAGAACATCCACCTTCTTCACCAAATCTAGAAGCACTTGACTTATGTCCTCTAGGGTAAAATCTAAAAATAGAGACATGATTTCAGTCTGTGGAAGCAGTAGAAGAGAAAGCAACACATGTATTGAAAGAGCTGGCAGAGAAGTGAGTGTGTACTGAAGGTAATAATAAGTAATCATATACAAAAAAAAGTTTTTTCTACAACGTTAGTTTCGTTATTTAAAAGCCACGCCTTCGTTTTGGAAGAACTCTTACATCCTGAAAGAGCTCTGTTACTTACGTATCATACCGCCAACACTCGAGAAGTGAAGTTAGGTTAATCCTAACAAAGAATCCTAAACCTGATGAAAGTACAAAACTTTAAAAACAAATTTTGGCAATAAGTTTGCACACTAGGGGGTTGGGGGTGATGTTGAGGGTGACCTAACGCCCCCCTAATGTGTAAATATATAGCCTAAAGTAATATAATTCCAAAGTAATCTGTCACCCGCCCTACGTTTTCCACTGAGCGTAAGCTAATTGTCTAATAATACAGACAGTTAAAAACCGGTTTGTTCTCGAGTTTTAAACATCGTAAAATTGAGTGTTGGCATTATAATACATAAGTACCAGAGCTCTTTTAGCAATGTTGTTGCCCCTCCATTTTACAATAATATTTGTAGGTATGAATACATAATGGGTCAAAGGTAATAGGCTTGAGGTTGCTCTTACAGGACGTCAACTCTTGTTGATAGGGGAGCATTGCACGTAGTGATCAAAATAGCGACAGGATCTCACAAAGCCTCTATTCAACTTGAGGTCCCAGGACATTCTTGAAAGAATTATTATATGTTGGTGAATAATAATTACATAAATCATTATATGAAATTAAAACTGTGATTAGTATTCTATAATATAAAAATTGTGACAGGCAGCATTATGACGACCAAAGACTGAGTTGAAAGAAAGTTAGGTCTTGTCTTATAAATACCCTTTATAGCAAAAAAAAAAACAAAAACTAAGTCTTCTACCAATATTTCATCGGAAATTTGCACGACAAAAAAAAATATTATCTAATCTCCAAAAAGACCCTTTATTATATTAACCAAAGCAGGCAAAACAATTCACTTGTTGTCATAGATATGACAGATTATGACAACAAGATTTATTCACAGTTAAATGACAATACTACATATAAGACCACAATTCACGATTATACTGACTAGTTTGCTAAAAATGTTATAAATGACTTGAAGCAGCTAAAACAGAATGGTAAAATCATCCCAAAATTATGCAATAAATTTTTCCCTCGTGGTGATTTCTGTCAAAATTCTTACGTTTTACCAAAACCTATCGTAGCATGTACTAAAGCCCCCACTTCCAATATTGGAAAATGGCTTTGCACAGCTTTGAAACCTTTATTGTATTCCCAAAGTTCCTACATTAGTAATTCGGCAGATTTAATTGAAAAAAAAAAATAATAACAACGCAAGTATATACGAAAACACTGTAATTAATAGTTTCGACTGTGTTTCCACGAATACAAATGTAGATGTGGCTATAACTGAGCAATTATTCAAAAAAACATAAAAAAATTATCACTTAATCGAAAATTAGTGGCAGGAATTGATTGCAAAGTTTTAATGATCCTAGATACAAATTTGCAATAAGTTTTCAATGTATTTTCAATTCTGTGATTCCTTTTATCAGTCAATAAAAGGGCTGCCAATGAGAGGACCTAACCTAACCCGGCTACAGGCAAATATTTGTGTCGAAAACTTCGCAAATTGGGCTTTAATATATTTTCAAAACATGTCTATTGGGATTGCTACATGAATGACATAATATCAATTTGGAATTATGGAGAAATTGGACTTAGGAGTTTTTTTCTTACATAATTTTAATAATTATGACAAAAATTTGCAGTTTATCCTAGAAATTAAAATTGAAAACAAAATACCGTTTTTAGAAGTGTTAATTATTCGTAGTATTGATAAACTGAATTTTACTATCTACAGAAAACCAATGCAAAAGAATAGATAGCTTCTTTTGAAATCAAATCACCCCCCACAAGTTAAAAAAGTAGTTGTAACTTCTCTCATTGATCGTGTCCTGAACATTTACCTTGACTGTATTCCCGGAATTCCTATATTAGTAATTCGGCAAATTTAGTTGAAAAACTTAAGAACACAAGTATATCAGAAAAGGCAGAGTAGTCAGTAGTTTTGAGGTTGTTCCCCTGTATTTACATATAGATGTGGTTATTCCAGGGTAACTATTAAAAAAAAAATTAAAAAAAATTCCCTTAATCGAAGATTCAGAGACAGGAACTGATTGCGAAGTTTTAATGACCCTAATTAAAATTTGTAATAAGTTTTCAATGTATTTTCAGTTCCGTGATTCCTTGTATCAGTAAATAAAAGGCCTACCAATGGAAGCATATCTATCCAGGCTACTGGAGAATATTTATGTCGAGAATCTTGAAAATTGGGCTTCAAATTCATATTTTTTAAAACTTACATGTTGTGGTCGCTGCATGGGGTCGCGATGTAATATCACTTTGGAATTGTGGGGAAACTGAACTTAAGAGTTTTTATAGATCATCTCAAAACTTATGACAGATTTACAGTCTACCTTAAAAATTGAAATTGAAAATAAAATACCGTTTCTAAATGTGTTAATTATTAGTAGTATTGATATGCCGGATTTTACTATCAATATAAAACTAATGCAAAAGAATAAATATTTTCATTTTAAATCAAATCAACCCCACAAGTAAAAAAAAGCAGGTGTAAATTCTTTCATTGATCGTGCCCTGAACATTTGCTCGGATTTGCACATGACAGCAAAAATAAATTTTATCAGAGATATTCTTTTCAGTAACAGATATCCTATTCTTTTTCTCAATAATAAAATCAGCCGCAGACTAAAAAGACACTCTCGTAAAATCAAAGATATTTCACAATGTAAGGCTCCTGATAGGCCCTCAAACACAATCTATCTTCCATACATCCCAAACATCACAACAAAATTAAAAAAGTATTGCACAAAAATAATCAATATGTCGTTTTCCCCAATAATTATAAAATCACAAATTTCTTAAACACTGGTAAAGATAAAATCCCAGTTACTCGTCAAAAAAGGGTTTATCACATACCATGTGACTATGACAATTACTATGTTGGCAGAAGCCATCAGAGTTTAGAAAAAAGCCTACACCAGCATAAAAAAGGCATAAACGAAGCATTAATTTCTAATAGTTCTAATAATTCCTTTGATTCTGCCTTAGGATTATGATTTTTGATAACCCCAGCCACAAAACACTTTTAAAAAATCATCTCTCATTAGTAATGATTAGGGCATAAAACAGGTGGTTAGGGAACCAATGTAAATTAAAGTCAAAATAAATTGATATATTTATCTATATAAGGACTTGGGAAAAATCATTAAATACTTTATACATAAATTAAATTAAAACGATCTGACGGAACATTTTAGTAAACCAATAGACAATAGTAGTGAACCTGTTACAAATTAAACAAAAAAGCAAGATTTTCTAACTGAAATTAAGGAGCAACATTAACACTCGAAACTTTGTAAATTCTGTATATGAACGGTTACTCCCTCCTTAATACCTTGCTTTTTACGCTTAATCTATTAGCATTTTTAAAAAGGCTTCCTCTTCCAAATAAACGGCCTCTGTGTTTCTGTAGCCGTTCTGAAAAATTTGGACAAACAGTCAAACTATAGCGTAAAGAGCAAGGGATTGAGGAGGGGGAAGCCCTTCTTATAGGGAATAATTACTGTCCGTTTGGAATTTTAATGTTGCTCCTTGACTTTTCAAAAATACCTGAACGTTTTTCATAAAAAATTCTTTACCTTAATCTGTTTGTAACTTTTTAGGTTTTCTATCTTTAAATAAATTCATAAAAGCATTAATAATTTCCTTACCCATTTTATTTTTTGAAGGGATACACCAAACATATTTACTAAAACAATCAATCATCGTAAGAATGTAATTAAAATTATTATTTTCCTTTTTATACTGTTGCATATAAACTAAATCGGCTTGCCACTGTTCATCCATACTATGTATATAAAAGCGTCTTCTTCAATTGTTGGAAATCTTCATTTAAAATCGTGTGAATTCATTTGAAAACGGGATAAATTGATGCGGTGATCTTGTTGGGATGTAGAACTCGTGCTCACATTGTAAAAAAGTGTAAAAATGAGACCAAACTTTGACTTCCAAGGACCTGTTTTCATGCTGAATGTCGGGATGGAAATAGTTCAAAATATTTAATATTATATATTAAAATGATATAAAATGGATCAAAAATGATATAAATTGATGGGGCGATCTAGGTTGTCCAGAATCAACAATTACTGTACTATTAGCTCTGCTTCTATTGGTTATCAGATAGAACACTTAACAGATACAAGATTTAGAAGGAGCTTTGACATATAACAAAAGAAGATTTGAAATGAACAGAAGAGAGACAAAATAGTTCGGATAGAATCCAAAAACCTTTTAAAATATGAAAAATATATTAAATGAAGAGAAGAGAGATATAAAAATTAGGATAACACTAAAAAAAAAAATACTAACCTGGATACACACGACGAGAAACTGCTTTTGCAGAAAGAAATTGAGGGACATAAGGAGTGATGGAGTTTCATAGTGGAACTGATTGATAAACAGGAGACCTCTGAGCTGCTGTTAATGATCGTTTGGGTAAAATAAATCTCTGAGAAAAACTACGTGAAGAAGAAGAGTACCTACCTGAGCCTGTCCGTAAGAAAAACTTCTGCAGAGACGGTGGGTGTACCTATAAAAGCAGAACGCTGACGACTTTTACCCACGATGACTTTTACCCAAAATGATTCAGCAGAGCTATTCCATATAAATACGATCCGCCAATACCCAGATTAACAGAAGAAAAAAAAATTGCGTAGTTTCTAGATTTTTTAGTTTTTCTAGATTTAGTTGTGTTGAAATTCAGCTTATATTTTTTTTTGCCTAGTCAAAAGCATAACATTTCAATTAGTAGAACAAAATAAGAACAATCACCTTCCTTAAATAAAACCTACCAGGTGTGTTAGTGTTGCCAATTCATGAAAATAAGGGGAAGGGGAAGGGTATTTTACATTGTTTAAAACAAAGATACAACGAGGAAGGTATTTTGCAAACTTTATGGGTTAACTCTCCTCGTCCAATTGGTATCCCTGGCAAGTGCAGAGATCGGAGGATCTGACCCTAATTTTGGGTTGCTTATTATAAATGCCATGTGGTTTTACAAACGACAAGAATAGAACCCAACCGAATTGAAAATTTCATGTTCTGAGAATAAACTATATATAAAATAAATTTCAAAACTTTTTCCACAAAGCAAGTTTTTCACATAAAACTAAAGAGCTCCTTTAAGCCAAAATTAAGCAGAAATACAGTCAAATAATCTCCTAAGCGTAAAACTACCCCAAATCACTATCAATGAGTAAATGAAACTCAAAATGAACAGAAATTACAATGAATAGCACAGACACTCGAAACGAGCAAAAATTAACATGAGTAGGGATGAAAACCCCCATGTCTTCTCAAGACCAGAACATAATTTCCGATTTACTGAAAAAACAAACGACCGCGGATTGTCAGTTTAATAGACATATGCTGATATTCATTGCTTTAAGTTGTGATCATTTTTATTTATGAAAATAAAAAAGTGAAAACATTTAGAACGTAATTTGTTTTCAGTAAAGCGCAAATAATGTTCTGATTTTGAGAAGGCATAGGGGCTATAAGTACTACTCATGTTAATTTTTGTTCGTTTTGAGTTTGACTTGCCTATTTATTGTAATTTCTGTTCGTTTTCGGTTTCATTTACTTATTGACAGCGATTTTGATAGTGACCACCCTTTATATTAAACCCTTACATGCCCCGAGGACATAACTTACAGCCCTTGCCCTAAGGGCTGTTGGGGTTTTTCATCCTCAAAGACATAATTTCCAGACCTTTTAATTACGATGAAAAAAATAGCTATCTCAAAATTTTGATCGGACGTGATTGGGGAAATGGTGGGCGTGGGAGGGGGTTGGTTGTCCTCCGTTTCAACTATTAAAAAGGCACTAGCCCCTTTTAATTTTCAATCGAATGAGCCCTATTCGAAGTTTCTACGTAAAATTTCTATTAGATGCATATCGGGAAAATACTAGGTGTCAGGGTAGAGAGTCATCCGCCCTCCAATCATTTTGGATGTTATAAAAAGGCATTAGAACTTCTGATTACCAAGCCAATGAGCCCCGTCCAAAGTTTCTACGAACAACTTTTCTATAGAAAACCATATCTACCACCCGGGCATAACTTACAACCTTTGTCCTGGGGACTGTGAGGGGTTTTCATCATAAAAGACATAATCTCCAGACCTTTCAACTACGCTGGACAAAATTTATAAACTAAAAAAGTGAAATAAAATTAGTGTTAAAAGGCTTAGAAAAGAACATAAAAAGAGGGAGGAAACAAAAGAATCAAACGAATGTAAAACGTGGGCATTTGTACTGAAAATAAAAAGGATAACTAGCGGGTTTTTTTAGTAAAGAAGGGACAAGGTTTTCCTTCATGCAGGTAAAGCAACAGATGGGGGACACGATAGGAACGGTTTAAGAAACAATACGTGGAAGGCAGTGTCTGGGTGGGAATTGTCTTTTGGGGAAAATGTTTTCAGTGCGAAAGTTTATAATGAAAGCAGTTGGGAGATCATCAGTAGGTAACTGACGAGACAACACCGGAAGGCTCTGGACGATGGAAGCAAGGAACTTGTTAAGATTATTAGGAATAACGTCTGGAGATTCAGGTAGGTTGAACTCAAACTGGTCTAGCCTCCTACCACACAACCTTTTTACCTCAGAGTACCAGCTTTTTGATTTATTGGTAAATAGCTCTTCGACCTTATTCTTGTAGTAGGATTAATACGAAGTGCAGATCCCAACACATATTATGGAATAGCTTATCTTATATCCGATAACAAAATTTTGGCAACAATTGCTAACTCTTTTACCAATAACCTTTACGCTTATTTTAGACAGCGCTACTACGCTGCCTATGATCAGCAGTCCCAACACATATTATGGAATAGCTTATATACGAAAACAAAATTTTGGCAACAATCGCTTACTCCTTTACCAATAACCTTTACGCTTATTTTAGACAGCGCTACTGCGCTGCTTATGATCAGGAGTCCCAACACATATTATGGAATAGCTTATCTTATATACGAAAACAAAATTTTGGCAACAATCGCTTACTCCTTTACCAATAACTTTTACGCTTATCTTAGACAGCGCTACTGCGCTGCCTATGATCAGGAGTCCCAACACATATTATGGAATAGCTTATCTTATATACTAAAACAAAATTTTAGCAACAATTACTTACTCCTTTACCAATAACCTTTACGCTTATTTTAGACAGCGCTACTGCGCTGCCTATGATCAGGAGTCCCAACACATATTATGGAATAGCTTATCTTATATACGAAAACAAAATTTTGGCAACAATCGCTGTACTCCTTTACCAATAACCTTTACGCTTATTTTAGACAGCGCTACTGCGCTGCCTATGATCAGGAGTCCCAACACATATTATGGAATAGCTTATCTTATATACGAAAACAAAATTTTGGCAACAATCGCTTACTCCTTTACCAATAACTTTTACGCTTATCTTAGACAGCGCTACTGCGCTGCCTATGATCAGGAGTCCCAACACATATTATGGAATAGCTTATCTTATATACTAAAACAAAATTTTGGCAACAATCGCTTACTCCTTTACCAATAATTTTTACGCTTATCTTAGACAGCGCTACTGCGCTGCCTCTGATCAGGAGTCCCAACACATATTATGGAATAGATTATCTTATATACGAAAACAAAATTTTGGCAACAATCGCTTACTCCTTTACCAATAACTTTTATGCTTATCTTAGACAGCGCTATTGCGCTGCCTCTGATCAGGAGTCCCAACACATATTATGGAATAGCTTATCTTATATACGAAAACAAAATTTTGGCAACAAACGCTTACTCCTTTACCAATAACTTTTACGCTTATCTTAGACAGCGCTACTGCGCTGCCTATGATCAGGAGTCCCAACACATATTATGGAATAGCTTATCTTCATTACGAAAACATAGTTTCGCCGATAATCGCCTACTCCTTTAACGGGTTTGTCAATAAAAACAAAATTAACTGATTAATCGTTAATCAGACATCGTTTTAAATTTGAATCGTCACAGGGTTTTATGTCTGGTCGTCTGAAGTTTTAATATGGATCTTTACTTTGAAAAACTTTTTTTCCGAAGGTTATTTTTTTAAATTTATTTTTTCCAAGTGTAACTCTGTCGTTCAAAGAGAAAAAAAAATGGCCAAGTACATTCGGGAATTGGTTTCCCTTTCAAGGGAACACTTCCTCACAATAGACAAACGTTTGGACTCACACAATAGACCAAACTTATCGACTCTATGTTCATATGTCTTATTAACTTCATGCAATGAAATTTCGATGAACAATTCAAGCTGGTAAATGACTTTTCTTTATACTTAAATATTTAGTATCCAATCAACTTGTAGAGACGCAGTATGAGACATAACCTCAAAACCTCTGTCTTCGATGATTGCCAAGAATATAGGTTGACTCTCAACCACACCAAATCGAACATCATCAGGTTTTGTCCCCTAAAGCGTGACCTCGAGTTACCCCTCCCCCCTAGCCTTTTCCATTTGTTTTGTCGTCAAAGATCTTTAGAGTTGTGTTTTCACCTGATTGCATGTTTACCAAGCATGTTCAGAAGATAGTAAAGGCCGACAACGCATCAGTACAAACTCTTATCGCAATGCGCTGCAGCGTCAAAACTACCTATCTTACTTGCGTCAGACCGTGACTCGAACACGTTGCGGCGGTTTAGGGTCTATTCGTTTAGAAAACCAGCAACTTATGCGATAAAATTGAAGCTATCCAGAAAGGAGCAGCAGCAATCATTACTGGAATAGCAGCAATCATGTCTTTTCGGAGCACGTTGCTTGCCTTACTTCAGCCTCGTCGCACGTTGCAGCGAATGCCTGAACAACGTTAAAGCTGAAATCAAATCCCGTGAAGAGAAACTAAAACTTGTTCCTCCCTCGTATGGTGGAAGTGTATCAAAAATCGTATTGATATAATATATATGAATATGTGTTTTGTATTTTTTTTTTAAAAGACTACGTAAACTACGTAAGCCTTGTGCTGGTGTATATGTCTAAATAAACCTCAGTCAAAATCCAACTCAATGGAACAATCCGCTGCCTACTGTACTTCAACGACTACGTCTGATACGTATACGATGTGTAAGGGTCCAAATCAACAAGGTCCAAAAGTTCTCTTGCGACCAAAATCAGACCTAAAAATGAGGACGACCGAAACACGAAAGAAAAATGCTGAGTGTTTATTTCTTTAGTTTTATTGAATTATGCTGATTTTCAGCTGAAATTCTCGGGTTCTTGGGAATCATGTAAGTATAGGCTATGCCCTCCTTAAATTACTTGTCTGTACTGATATCAATAAAGGACACATTTCTATCCTTTTTTCTATTTTTTTTTTTGTGAATATAACTAGCAGAACACTTTATTTCTTTTCTCTTTTCTTAAATTTTTTTACTGTTAGTATATCAGACCTTAACAGAAACTTTCTAATATTCCCTGTGAGCGATGAAAACTTTCGATCTACAGAAGGAACAACAGAATAAGTTATTTTGACAGGAACACAGGTTGGGAGTAGTGGACGATATGTTTAACCATTCACTCCAGCAACTGCATGCAAAAAAGCTAAATGTTGGTATACTTTCCTGGTTTTTACATAAAATTAATAAAAAAAACAAGTTTTTTTAACTGAAAGTAAGGAGCGACATTAAAACTTAAAACGCACAGAAATTACTTCGTATATGAAAGAGGCTGCTTCCTCATCAACGCCCCGCTCTTTACGCTAAAGTTTGACTCTTTCTCTCAATTCTTCTTTTTAAAACAGTAAAAAACTTTAGCGTAAAGAGCGGGGCGTTGATGAGGAAGCAGCCTCTTTCATATACGAAGTAATTTCTGTGCGTTTTAAGTTTTAATGTCGCTCCTTACTTTCAGTTAAAAAAACTTGTTTTTTTTTAACTGCAAAAAAACTAAATGTTGGCATACTTTCCTGGTTTTTACATAAAAAGAAATCTTTAAATGACGCGGAAGGAGTACTACTAATACTACTAACAACTCACCGCAGCACCAAGCCGCCTGAGGTGCCAATACAGCTATGCACGCTTCTCCTTCGTTTTAATATATTAGAAGCGTCACTCTTTACACCCACCCAGGAAGTTCCCATTTCACTTGCATATTTCTTTACGACATTCTCCCACCTCAACCACGGACTATCTGCTTTGTGTTTAGCCCTAGACGGTTGACTAAAAGGACAATCTTTGGAAATCTGTCATCCTTCATCCGCAGAACGTGCCCTAGCCATCTGAACCTTTCTCTCATTATAGCTCTAGAAAGCAGGATTGAACCACATCCCGTGGTTCAATTCTAAAATAGCAAAGAATACTTCAAATTTCAGGATATGTTAACAATGTTTAATAAATATCGATTAAAAAGATACTACAACACAAATAAAAAGCAACCCTCATTGACATACGGTCTTTATTCTGCAATTGATATACAAATATTCTGATAATCTATTTCAGTTTCACTTTTACATTCGTTATCATCCAATCAAAGGGCATATCTGAAAAACTAATTGTGACAAAAATTTGAGTTCTTCAAACTACAAGCCTTTTGGCGGTGGTGGCCAAAAGAGGATAGGAATAAATCCTCACTTCGAGAAGAAGGAGAGGAATAAATCTGACATCAAGAAGGGGTCTTGTGTGCTTTAGACAACAAAAATATTCTCATCAATCTTGGGGTATGTCATGATTTCACCCACCCAAAAGAACAAAGGCCACTTTTGAACTTGAATATAGGACAAAGAACTATCTGACTGATTTTAAAGTACTAATTAACAAGTTGCTTCTGTCAAACATCAAGTTTTACAGATACGCCATTTGACCAAAAACGCCCATAATAAACACACAAAATAAACTTGTCTTTTTATACTACACAAGTATTTTAAGAAATTATAAATAGTTAAGTCACCAATGTATATTTCAGTATGCATGAACACGCTATGTAAAGGAAATGAGACTTATAGAAGAAAATCAAACAGAAACAGAAATAATTATACCAGTTTTACCGTCAAGATGAGAGCATTAGGAGATTTGTGCAGGTGTGTTCAAAGAATGGGGCTAGGTTAAGGGGTGGTTGATTTATTTAAATTTGTCTCTGTAGCAACAGAAAATCCATTTTTTAATATATTTAACAGTTACAAAAAAAGGTGAAATAAGCAATTGAAAATCATAGGAGGGGGGGGGCACGTTCTTCTCCCGCTTTTTAAAGAAATGACAAGGAACGCTTTGAAAATGGTTTCGCTTTGCACGCAAATGGACGATTTCAGATCATAATACTCCCTGCCACCAGCAATGGTTTACGTATCCTAGCTTCATAGTACTACATCTAAATTCATAATCTTATAAATAAATTTTATGATGTAATCAGTGTTCCTAGATTTTCTTTTGAGTACCTCAATCCAATTACCATTCAAATTATTAAACATTTCGGTATTTTTTCATTATAGCAGGTTATTGAAGAAAACTACATTTTTTAAGAAAGGAGTTTGATCCAAAAGGCTCCCATTTGAAGAATGACACACAGGAGACAAATTCGAGGCTACTAAATTGAAAAGTCAGGTGCCACAACGATTTGATCTGCACACTCTCCCTCTCTCTCACCATTGGATCTACAGAACGACAAGAATTTCTCATTTTCAAAACGAGATTATAGCTATTAATGGAGGTGATAGGTTTTGTCAAGCCAGAATGACCAAGCTCCGTTGCGATGTGAATTCCTAGTGACATTATCTTCCTAAGAAATGTCTAGAAAAAAAAAGGATTCCTTTGAACACCGAGCCAAAGAAGAATAGTTTACTTGTGGGAAATATTATGGCTCAACACTGTTTGTTATTCTTATTGGCTTAAAATACTGCCAGGCTTGAGACTGATGCTATTTGATTATGTATGTGTGGTTTTCAAAAGGCATAGTTATTTGTTCCCCCAGAAATAAGGAATAATGTGATAGATTTGCGAAAATACTATGCAAATAAGCCAGTGAAACCAAAGTACATTTGTTAGCATGGAAATATAGGACATTTATCTTTCGACTCTTTTTGGAAATTTAGTCATTTTTTTCAATGAAGAGAAAAAAAAGGCATCTTTCTGTTAAAATGCCAAAAAAGTGTTTTCAAAATCTAAGGGGAAGGGGGCAATGAATCTAGGGGACGATGAAACCCCCTTCCCGAATTGACGCCACTGTGAATATCCTATAAAGCTTTCTAGAAGGGCGATACCGCTTATTGTAGACTGATTTGTGGTTAATATTAATGAGCCACTAATCTCTCTTTTTCTTTTCAATCTGTCTTAAAAAAATAAGCAATAGCATAAGTTCTTAGAAATGCATCAAGAGGAAAAGTGATTCAAATTTTGGACATCCTTGTCCCCACCATAAGGAGGAGGATTACCAAGATTTGGACCATTTCCTCCGGGAATTCTGATTTCAGGGGAAAATATCTACACGAGATTGATTTGCAGCTTCCTTACATTCTTCAAGGTAGAAATCCAACAATGACTCGGGTTGATGTGCATATAAAAAAATGCTTGGAAGGAAAAAAAAAAGTGCGACTAGTTTATTTCGGCTCTGGATTAGGCATTTTCGCACTGTATTCTGTTTGGGCGTGCTTTGTAATTTGTTTTGTATTTGTCGTTTTATTGCCCCTCGGCTTTTGAAATGCACCCATCTATCTATCTCGTGGCCAAAATTGGGCTACCAAAGCGAACTATTCGACTTCTGTCAGCACCCAGCTAAAGAAAAAGCAGCAAAATAGGTAAAACATCAGATTAAATTATAATGACTAAAATCCAGAGTAGAAAAAAGGATTATCGATTTCAAACAGGATTTACGGCGGTCAACCTGAAACCTAGTTCAGCAGCTTATGTCACTGCTAAAAGCTAATCATAGCGTTAATCAGTGCTAGCAACTACGATGAGATGAGAGCAGTATTAATGTTGGTAAAAGAATTAGAGGCCTGTTAAAAGAACAGGACAGAAAAATAAACTAAAAATCGTGTAAATTTCCTTTCAATGAATTGGCTTGATTCCACTTTGCTAACAGCACGCCCTTCTTCAGGTAACATAAACTTCAAAAAATTACTCTTCCGCATGCTGACCCATGGCCCGCGTTGCTTAGGTACCCTTCTCCTGATTCAGCGGGAGTGCAATGCGTGGTTAAGGGCAAATCATCCGACGCTTCCCCTGCTTTCCCCCCCCAGATTTCTCCCGGCACATATTTGGAGTTGAATCGAATCTGGCTGAGCTTAAAGAATCACACCGGTGACCCCCGTTCCAAACTAAATAAGCAGCGACATCAAGACTCGAACCCCTGCCCTCAGGGGCAAAGAGTTTCAACCTTAGCCCTTCTGCAGGTGACAAAGACCGATTTTAACAAGAATATTACGACATCTAACTCAGAAGTTATATGTCGATGCCCACTTCCGCGAAAATCGGATCAATAACTAATTCTTCTACTAAAATTAACAATGGTACAAAAATGATGCTTTGATCCAGAAATAAAAATGGACCCTCAATTGATGTCAGATCTTAATTATAGCCTTTTGCCGGGAACATCTGATTCAGTAGCTTTTGCTATTTATGGATAAATACCGCATCGTTAAAGAAAAGAAAATTAAAATACTGGTTATAGCCCTTTACTTTCATATTAGAAAGTGCGCTTTAATTTCATTGGTTTATTTCTGTGACAGAATTTTGCAGGCCAATCATACAACTCGCTATTTCTAGAGAGGAAAATAGCTCTGCCTTATCGGAACGAGGTTAATCGATGCTCTCTTCAACCGAAAAAGCAAATCTAACAAGGGAACAAATTTCGGGGAGACAAGTAATTCCTTCTTTAAAAAAATCTGATTGGCTCTTTCGTGAGAAAGACGAATAAAAAAAAAACTTGAAGTCAAAACATTTTTTATAAGTGAACTCTCTGTTTTTATATGGTTAATACCGACACACAGGTAAATTAACACTCCTTTCGCCCCTTTCAAAGCTTCTAGTTAGCCTACCTATCCAGAAGTGCACGAAAATCAGACTTATTAATCTCATCCAGGCGTAGTCTGGGAAAACTGACCTTTTTCGGCTATATTGATACATCAAAGCCACCTAAGAAGCTTTTTAAAGTATATTGAGTAAATTTCGTTTTATGTTTAGGTTATTTTTTCGGGGAAAGGGTTCGGATTTACTTGTGAAAATAATTTTTTAGATAAGCATACGATACTATGAGATAAAAACTACTTTATTTCGGAAGCGCTATGTCAGAAATAATTTTTTTCATGCCAGTAGAAACGAAAACTTTAACGCAGATTGAATTATCTTTTATTTTATTGAAGAAGCGGTCAATATCACATCTAAGCGATCTTCCAATTCATCAAAAGTGGAAGAAAGTTTAACAGAGACGAAGCATAAGCTAAATAAACAAGTAAAAAAAAGCGTCAGGCGATTACTCAGGAAACTGGAATAAAATTTTGCATATTTACTGGAATCGAAGAAGAAAATCATACTGAAAAAAGTCACATCCATGAATATACATTGTATAAGTATTTCACACAAAAATATGTAAAAATATTTAAACACACGACAATAAATTGCAACTCGAAGATCCAAGCTTAATTCTACGAAATGCGATGCTTTCGTACATGTTTATGACATATATCAAGTCAACAGCGCTGGAAAAACCCTATTTTAAGATACTTGCGCTAATCTTGGATTCAACGGCGAAGCAAAATAAACAAAAA
This sequence comes from Artemia franciscana, assembly GCF_032884065.1. Taxonomy (NCBI): domain Eukaryota; kingdom Metazoa; phylum Arthropoda; class Branchiopoda; order Anostraca; family Artemiidae; genus Artemia; species Artemia franciscana. The sequence continues at coordinate 1,361,512 of NW_027062617.1, forward strand.
CAAAAAAACAACTATAAAACTAATTCATTTGATCATACTGCAATTATTTTCACAAAATGCCAACGTGTAACTTGCCAATATCAAAATGCGACAAGATAAGAGAAAATATGAAAAAAAGGAGATTGCCGGGACTAGAGCTAAGTGAAAACGATTCAATTTTTTCGAACACATATGTTCCCACCGAGAAAAATCAATAAAACGAAAAAACATTAAAATATAAAAAATAAAATTGTGCAAAGCTTATCACTTAAAAAAAGATTAATATTTTTTAGTGTCTACAAGTACAACGACCAATATAAAACAGTTTTTAAAGTAGGTTGCGAGTCTCAGGATTCAAAATGGATGTCTCGTCACCCTCTAGACAAAAATGATAAACTATGAGATTTTTTATTGCAGCAAATAAATCAAATTATTTGCAAAAATACGTATTTAGTTTGTTCTTTCCGTTGTGAAATTTTTCGTTTAAAAGTCCTAAATTGTCAGTTTAATCTAAAAACAAATTTTTAAAGTAGAGTGTGACAGCTGAAATGGAAAACTAGTTACTTAAAAATTGGGTTAAAAAAACCCATAAAAATGGGTTAAAAAACCCATTACTTAAAAATTATACTTTCTTAGATAGTTTTAAATCATCGAAGAAAAACCATGTTGCAAATACATGTATATCAAGTTTGTTCTTTTGAATTTAGAAACCATTTTTAGCTCTGTCTTAGATTGGGAATAAAGGTGCTAAGGATATATATTTGCAGCCAATAACGTGAGTAAGGAAACGCAGTTTTTCTTTTTACCCATATTGACATTGAATCAACATCCGATTATAGGTTCAGAAAGACATTTGATTCGGAAGGAAAGGAAGGCAGGGTCTCTTTTAAACGGCTTATACAGAAACTACGCAAAGACAAAATCTTCCCGATGTAATTGTGTATAAGCGAGCTAGACTTCAATTTTCAATGATTGTAGCAAAAGAACAAAAAAGAAAAAAAAGAACTTGTAAGATGTATTAAGAAGAATATTTGATCATAAGAAATACGATAATTATTGCGTCAATTAGACTTCAATTTTCGCTGATTGTGTATAAAAAAAAATCGCATGATGTATTAAGTAGAATATTTGACCATAAAAAACGAAAACATAGGAAATTAAAATTGTAAATTATCGTAAAAAGCATGGTATGACTTGTACATACGATTTACCTTCAAGGAGAGCATTAAACTGTCTTGATTGGTGTAGTAGCCTGTCTTAAATTGGGAATAACGCTACATGGATCCTTAACTGTCGGGCCATAACATGAATAAGGAAGTATGGGTCTATTTTACTTTTTCTTCTTAGTAATGAACCAATATCCGATTATAGGTTCGGACAGCCATTTGAAAAGAAATGAGAGAAAGACAATGTCTCTTTTAATCGGCTTATACATGAATTAAGCAACCACAAAATTTGTCCGTTGCAATTGTGTCTAAGCTTCCTTGACAAAATTGGAGTGCACCTAGGCCCCCTCCCACGCTCCTTTTTTTCCCAAAGTCAACGGATAGCAATTTTGAGATGGCCATTTTGTTCATCATAGCCAAAAAACCTAATAACAGTGTTCTCCCACGCTCATTTTGTTCCCAAAGTCAACGGATAACAATTTTGAGATAGCCATTTTGTTAATCATAGTCAAAAAACCTAATAACAGTGTCTTTAGTGACGACTTACTCCCTCACTGTCCAGTAGAATTCTTGGAAGATGTAGAATTCTTACGATCGTTATTACACCAGCTAAGACTTCGATTTTCAATTGCAGTAAAAACAGAAAAAATAAGAAAAAAACTCGTAAGAAATATTAAGTAGAACATTTGATCATAAAAAATACGAGAACACAGGAAAGTAAAATTACTGGCAAATGATTCAACATGAAAAAAACTTGAGAGCCAAATTTGAAAGATAAGAAAATAAGAGATTCTAAAAAGATTCAAGCTGATAATATTCGTAAAAAGAATAAAAATAACAGATCAGTAGTATTCAACTAGTAAGCGGTACATAGGTGCCAATAGTTTTTATAATTCGACTACCCTCATGTCCACATTGTTACTAACGTAAAATCAGGACAACAGTTGTACCCCCCCCCAAAAAAAACTTATTAAAACTTTGGCGAAATCAATAACATAAAGCTGCAAAGTAGTATTTGTTTTTACTGCTCATAAAACAAAAAGGATAAGCTGCCAATAAAAAAAAAAAGGTACCGGCTGTACCTTATGTAAAAGCTAAAATCCGCAAGAGAAATATCTTGTAAAATACAAATATTGTATATCCACAGTAATTTTGTTTTACCACACGAAAGCAAAAAAAAAAGAGAAAAAGAGGTAGGAAAAAAAAGAACAACTAAAGACGCTTGATAAAACTATATAATATTAAGAAACAATATATTGTTATATATAGCTCTATCCCTAGTTTAAAAATATTTTTATTACTATTTATGATTATTATTAGTGCTGCATTGAAATTCACGTTTTCTTTAAAATAAATTGAAACAATCATTGTATTCCTATGTAACACTAAAAAAGAAAAAGAAACAAAAGAGAAGAAGAAAAAAAAATGAAGAAGAAAAAAAGCGAAATTAAATACTGGCATTGTATTGTAAGGACCGTACAGGGAGGATCAATATACACGAACCCATGGCTAGAGATGAAACACTCTTTTATATAATTTTTTTGGGTTACTAACGCACCACGCTGGGGCACTCGAGAGTACAAGACCATTCAAGCGCTTCAAACAAGTTCACATTTTGGAATGATCGCACAGTTGCATATATATACGCCCGCAAATGCGATTGGAGGGTTGGAAAGGGGGCAGTGATTTACGCGTGAATTGCACTGGACAGAAAGGATGGACATTCGGAATTAAACAATGAAATCCAATCACAACAATTCATACTGTCTAAGATGCATCCGTTGTATAATGTCACGACAGTCGTTAAAGACCCGTCGAATGTTTTCTGTATCAACTGCACAGGTGAAGTGGGGGTAACAATAGTGCTTCCCGTCGCCTGATGCCGTACTGATTCGCTAAAATAAAGAAAAAACATTTTTAAGTCATAGGTCATCCGACTCATCAAAAAGCAAAACTAATTAAGTCCATTATTTAAATTTTGCAAGTTATATTTTTTTTTTTGCAAAAAAGATCTTTTTTTAAACAAAAAAGACAATAAAGAAATCCCAAATAAGAAAAAAAAATGTGGATCATAGTATCTGAGCAATCCAAAATTCAATGTGATTAAATCCATTTTTGAAGGCTTTTGTTTTGATTTCAGAAAAGATCCTCAACAATCTGCAACACTTTCTGAAATACCCCCGACATTGACAGGGGTAAAAACAGATTTCAGGCGTTTTCCGTAGCCAAAACCTACTACACACTAGTGCAATTGCCAAAGAAGGCATCTACGTCCAGCAGAAAGTGAAAAAGGACAGAGGGAAAACGGAAATAGAAAAAATTATTGACGAAATCCTCTATCTTCATTGATTTCTCCCCTTTCAAAAATGAAAAAAAAACAGTAATTTGCGATTTCCCCGGTCGCTTGAAAAAGGCCGGGCAGCCCCACGAAAGGGTTATAAACTTGCGATGTTACATTCCTTCTTTTCTTTTTTTTTTACAATTTGAATTAACTCATCAAATGAAACACAAATCCTGACTTATCCATAACACAATTTACTACGTGTCCTGAATACTAAAAAAACGCAGAATCATCCCATTATCTTTATGTTCATTGTTTGTTCCTATCGTTTTTGTTTAGGTAGCAACAAACGTCAGTAAATATTTAGCTTCTTTAATTCCCTTAATTCAATGCCATGTTCCTTATTACTCGATTTGGTTGTCAAGAAAAATGGTGATTGACTAAGATAAAAAACGGAGGAAAGAACAGATATCGTAAACTTAAATCCTTTTAAGTGTTTTTGGACTCGCTGTTTAGGCAACGAAAGATCCAGTCATAACAAAATTTATCAGGTCGATTAGTTCTATCAAACTAAGACAGAAAATTTTCACCCTAAGACAGATAAAAATCACAGTAATTCATAGATTCATCGGGTAGGTGCAAAAGCTATTTAAAGTTCGGTTTTCTTTGGGGTCACCGATTTGAACCCAACTCCCCCCAAAATTTTTGCCCGAGTCGAAAAAACGTAAAAAAAGTATAGAAACAAATTTCGATGCGTTTTTTATTGTTTCTTGTAAAACGCCTCGCTCCCTCTCTAAATATACCCGCTCGAACAAGAATCCCGGAAACGTCCTTGGTTCGAACAAAGTTCTAACAAATGTCCGAACAGTGAAATAATACTAAATGTAAGCGTTAATATTGGAACTACATACGAAAATTTGGAATTACCTTATCCTTGACACTTAATAGTCAACATATAGTTAAATATCTTTCAAGTACTTTTTTATACAGCTAAATATTGGTAATAAGGGTATTTGACTCGCTGGGAGTAGCAAAAAAAAAAAATCGAACTAAATTGAACTTTAGTGCTGGTTTCAGCTAGCAACGGGATTTAATATAGTCTTATGAATTGGACTATTAATATGACATCACTAAAATGTCGTCCTCAGCAGCCAATTCTCATTGTGAACGGGTCTTAACGTAAACAATATATAAATATTTGGAGAAAATATTTTTCTTTCATTTAAAACTGTTTGAAATTATACACTAAAAACTTTAAGAATAAGCAGTACAAAAGTACCAATGACTGAACAAGTCAAAAGATGAATCTAAAAGCAGAATAAAAGTCTTTGAAAAGGTTAGAAGGTTTAATTTTAACTAGGTTTAAGTTATAAGATTGCTTAAGCTGAAACATTTTGTTGAGCAGATTAATGTTCCCATAAATTTGCAAAAAAATTGGAGGAAGGAAACAATAACGAAAAGACGAAAAAACGGCAGAAAAGGATGTATCAACTCCACAACCTCCAACAGATATTGTCCCTTTGGTGGGTGATAAGAAAATTTTCACTGGTCTACCCTATATTCCCAAACTGAGTGATAAAATGGGAAGAATCCTAAGAAAAACACAACCTTAAACAGAAACATAAGCGACATTAGATTTTTTTATGGGTAGGCCCGCGTGTGGCATTGTGGAGAACAGGAAAAGAAAAGAGACGGTACTTGTCTATTATATAAAACACACTCGAGAAGTGAAGTTTGGGGACAAGTTTTATTTGAGCAATACTATAACATGATGACATCTGATTAGGAAATTCGGCGCTTCGCATTGATACTTCAGTTCCATAGTTGTATCAATTTTTCTCAAAAGAAACTTATGTGGCGTCATGAATGCAGACTCGCAGCTAAAATAAATTTAATCGCTTTCTTCTTACACATATGTTTATTGATTTGGTTTGATTTTTATTGTTTGTAGTACTGATGAGCTCATTAAGGAGAAAACACAATACTAGTTTTTAAAAATTTCGCCTTTGCTAAAAAAAAGGAGATGGAGGGCCTTACCCCCTCCCTCTGGCTTCAACCATGCTTTGGACAAAACAAAGTTTGATTAGCAACTGTAAATAAACTTGGTAACTAGAATTATTAAATAATTTTAAATAATCTTAACACAATTTTTGTACAAACCAAGGTTTGTACCAACTTGCACGTAACCAGAAACTGGAAAAATAATGAAAAGAGCCGTGAGGGTTATCTAAACGAGTCATAAAACATGCTTTCTGTAGAGAAGTTTTGAATAAATGCAAGTCCATGGAAGAATACTTACAACAATAATAATAACAAGCATTACTTTATATTCTTCTTATAATACAAATACAATTCTTTTGGTGTCCTTCAATTTCCCGAGAATTCCCCAAGAATGTCACGACAAACAGTTCTTAACAGATGTTTGTTTCTTTTTTGTATAGGGCTATTCCGACAATTATTAGACGAAAAACGAAGGTCTTGGCCTACATCAAATTTCGAAAGTCATTTTCATGGCCCAAAAAAAAGAGTGTATAAAAGAGGAAAATTCAAGGGAACATTTTTTTCCCTTACCAAGAAAAAATGTTTGGACGCTCCCTGGCGCAATATTACTATCTAAAACCACACATTATTGTGAAACCTAATAGATAATCTGTGCTAAAACTATTAAGCTGCCCCTCTGGGGTAAAACATTTTGTGGCAAATTTCAAATAGTCCCGTCACTTCGTGGGTTCCTCTCGCATTATTTATGAAATTCTAGCTATTTCCCTGTTGCAGTGGTGATTAGAAGTTAGCACTGTAAATTTCCGTATTTGCTAAAATTTAATCCAAACCCCTCTTTTAGAAATCCTGGATACGCAACTCAGTCAAGTCATACCTGGGAGACGGGACAATAGCGAATCATTTCGCCGGATCACCCCCTTTCGCCTTGTCATAATTAGCCAGTGTGGTCTCAAAAAATACTTATGTCCCCTCAATGATATACGCACAATGATATACTCACATACGCACAATGACCCACCGGTCCTCCTCCATAATAACTAATGCCCAATCACACATCACCCTAAATAATTTTTACCAAACATCAAGTGAACCAACTTAGTTCGATGAAGCTCTAAAATAAACCCACATATTAACCGTTCATTTAATATGGATCTGGACTACGTGACTCTAGGAATGAAATGCACCACCTAACGTCATTACTGTCTCTGGGAACCTCAATATATAGTCTTTCGTTAATTTTAAATCGACCGGCACCTTTTGTGCTGATAAGCATGCAAATGTGATCTTTAATCCTACAGAGAATTTTTTTTTTCACACATATTCAGGCTAGTCCAAAACAAGGGAGTTTAATTTCTACCTCCTGAGTGGCGTTAATTTGCAAACATTTAAGGGAGGGGGAAGTTGTTTTTCAAAATCTAGGGGGGATGGGAATTTGTCTTTTTTCAGTGTTTTCAATAAAGACACAAAAAAGGCATTTTCAATGAAAATACCCCCAAAATCATTTTTCAAAACCTGGGAATAGGGAGAATTTAGGAAGGACCCCTACCCCTTGCCTTCTATTGACGCCACTTTACCTTCCAACTCCTTCGCACCCTTTCTAAATTTATCTGAGCCTCATGGGAGGCTAGAAAATTTGGGTACATAAATGCACTTTTTGAGGCATCAGGCTCATCTCCCTCTTTTCCACCTAAACAATGATTCAGCAGCCCTCCTCGATGATACCTGATGCGTTATTATACATCACTGTATACGGCCTGATCAAACATCAAGAGAATCAAATTAGTTAAATGAAACTCAAAAATAAAAATCTATATCAACTGTTTGTTTTGTACGGACTACGTCACTCTTTAGAATAGAAAGCGCCACCGCGTAGCAGTACTGCCTCTGAAGCTAAGCAATTCAATATACAGGTTTTCCATAACTTGGAATCCACTGGCTGTCTCAGAATTTTCAAGTTCTGTGTCACTCAGTATTGTGCCAAAAATGACAGAAAACGCTACTTTCTTGTGGAAAAATCTGTTTGGCTACTCAAAAAGAGCACTAGACCTTTTACTTTACGTTTGAATAAGCCCTCCCCTGATTTTATGCGTCCACGTACGATCTACACTGGAAAATAATAATAATAAAAAATCCCACATTTTCGTAGATAGGAGCTTGAAACATATACAGTAGCGTTCTTTGATATGCTGAATCTAATAGTGTGATTTTCATCAAGTTCATTTACCTTTACGGGTGTGAGGAGGGGGGGGGGCAAAATCAGGCAAATTTTTTCAGGGTCGTAGCCCTTTATCTGAAACATTAAACTTAATGAATTTTATACATTTGAAATCAGCATAAAATAAACAATTCATTTAATGTATTTATCCTTGTCAAAACTTTCTTTTTAAGAGTTTCCGATTCAATTAGCAGGTGTCAATCCTTACTATTAACCTATGTCACACCTTGCAGTTCGTTACCACAAATGGTTGGGTAACTTGAGAAACGTTCTAACTACCATACCCCCTTAGTTCTATAGATTTTGAACAACCATTGATATTAAGCTCTAGTGAATTTTTTATCTGTGTAATATATACTAGAGAAGTACGTAACAGTGATTAGCACCATGTACAAGAATAATATTACAACGCTTGATATGGGAAACTAGTTGAGTAGTTGGCTCGGGATGAAATCAGCAGTTAAGCATAGTTATATTTTATTTCCATTTCTATGGGTTATTTTGATGGGCTTTCCCATAAGGAACACAGCTAAGGCTAAGGCTAGAAATGGTATTAAGTGGGAAGGCAAAGATCTCGTTGTCTCCGATTTTGCAAAAAAAAAATGACTCAATTAATTAATGAATGAATTTGACTGAATTAAAAATAACAAAGGTCGTTACTTCAAGCTAATTTATATTCACAAAGTAATATCATTTGTTTTTTACTAAGTAGCCTATATAGCGTGTTTTAACTTTATATAGCCCTATACATCCAAGACTTAATGGGTTTCGTTCGTTTCCATCATTTTTTTATTGCTTGTTTTTCAGCTCTAAATGGGTACCTGGAGAAATCTGGGGAAGGTAAACAGGAAGGGTGTGCGAAAAGCATAGGATGGCTGGCCCCCAACCCCCCATTGCCCTTCCTGGCTGAAGGGCCAAGAAACGGAGATCAGCACCGCCGGTACGGACTGTACAGTCTAAGCCGTATCCTTTACTCTTTTTTTTACCGTTTTTCATATGCAGTTGGATCATAATGCAAAAAAAATGCCAATTAAAAAACAAAATAATTTTAAATAAACAACAGAACCAGTAACACTTTTGCCTATATTCTAGGGCTACATTGAATAGGAATTTTAAAATCCAAAAATGAAAGAAACATTTCTAGGTGATGAGATGACAGCTTCATTGTATTTTCGCCCAGAATTTGTCTTTGAAAGCTGAAGTTCAGAAATAATAAAAGTTGAAATAAGTTAAAGTTCATAATTCCTTTGATCTCTCCCGTAGATTCATATAAATTTTACGTAGTTCCTTTCCTGGTGTCTAGAAGAATTTGACCCCCCCCCCCTACGGAATTCTATGTAATTTCACCTGATAGGCACCGAAGGTATGGTTCTGGATTCACAATGCGGGGTGAATCACTTTTTTTTCTTTTTTTTTTCTTTTACTGGGCAAAGAACTGTTTTTACCATGGTAAGTAGATTGATTCATGCTTTCCTTAATTTTTAATTTATTAGTAATCTCTATTTGGCTTTAGAAGCCCATCAGATTCAGTACATTAAAAGAGTGTCAGAGTTTAACTGAACTGTAAAATCGACAGCCGGTTACAAAAATACCATCACAGGTTTCCAAGGATCAATGTAAGAAGCTGAAAGTTTACTTCCACCTTATAGATTACGGAAGAAAGAAAAATTAGAGAAAATCAATATAATAAGAGACTGGTCAGACGAAGGGATGCATTTGATATTATCGGCGCCAAACCTGTTTGGAAAGCAAACAAGTCCATAAAAGAAAGAACAAAAAAAACTGAACGGAAAATCATTTCCTTTTCATGAAAAAATTATCGACTTACCAATAAAGAAAAATTATTTTTCTTTGTTACCAAACCGAAATTATTAAACTGGCAGATGAGCCCCGTACAAAGCTTTTTTCTAGAACCCTACTACTACTAATAATAAATCACTGCAGTACCAAGCTGCCTGAGGCCAACACAGCTACGCACGCTCCTCCTCCAACCGAATAGATTGGTGATGGCTTAATTGGTAAAGGATGAATAAAAAATCAACAAAATGAAAGTGCACCCAGTCTTAGTAAAGAAAGAGGTGTCTTCCTCGAATTACCCACAACCTACCCAACCCCCGGCCTCTTCGTACAGAAAGTGTGGTTATAGAAACATAGGTTACAAGGAAACTTTCATCTGTGTTCCAAACATAAAAGTAGTTGTAATAAAAACTGATTCTAGAAGAATACAAAATTGAAAATATATGAAAATAAAAAATCATAAAAACCAAAGGGCGTTCACGCGAAATAACCTAGGTGCAAGAACAGAAAAAAACATAGAGGAACGAAAAAAAAAGCAAAACAAGGGAGAAGTAACAGAGGAAAAAACAAAAGCGAACACTGGATCTAATACAGGAACCAAAACAGGAGCGAACACAGGAACGAAGGAGCAAAGGAAGACACAACCGAAGGTTCCACAAAATGTTGGAGAACCGGTAGAAACACCTAAGCTTTCTAACACGTCAAAAGTTAAGTCGGCTTACAGAGTTACACCATCAACCCCATTCCAATCCAAATAATCATCGACATCAGGACTACTAGCTTGCTATTCTAGACTGACTCCTCGAAAATGTCTGAATCCCATTCTACCTTCTATGTACTGATGCTTTCTCGTCACTACTTCGTTTGGATTTGAATGTCTATTATTACCGAATCATTGAATGCTTACAACATGGTGAAGAAGTTGCTATGCCTCTAATCTAAGTGCGTTCTAATATTCAAACAAAGGTCTAAGCTGCATTTTAAGTTTGCTTAAAACTTGCTGAAAAAGTGGAAGGAAGATCCTGAATTAAAATCCGTCAAGAGCCGCGCTAAATTGTGGCTGAGGATGTGGATCGCCTGCGGCCGACCAAAGAGACGACAGGTATTTTGATTTAAAACATAGATACAAACTACATTTTAAACGGTATTTACGCGTGTTCGCTATAACGGCTCTGAGTTTCGTGCAGCTCAGCGGAGACGTGTTATCAATTTAACCAAGATGAATTGGTCTGACAGTGATGTTTGTATTTCTAGTGACGCTTGGCTGAATCCTTATAAAGAGTTTGATGAATTAATTATAGTGTACATTATTTTTTAACATATCTTTGTTCTAAAACTTTTGCCCACAAATGTCCAATAGAAACTTGATATTCCTGTATCACTTGCGATTGTTCTAAATGATGTAAAGCAACTTAAATCAAAAAGCATAGACTCTGATGGTATTTTTGTGAATCCCTTGAATTTAGAGTTAGTTGCTTTGATTTCACATTTACAATTATTTTTCCAGATGTGTCTGTCATCTTCTCTTGTCTAGTTTAGTTCTCTTATCTAGTCTTAGTTCTCTCTTAGTTAGTTCTTAGTTCTCTCTTGTCTAGTTCTCTTGTTTAGAGTTAGTTGCTTTGATTTCACATTTACAATTATTTTTACAGATGAGTTTGCTTTGATTTCACATTTACAATTATTTTTACAGATGAGTTTGTCATCTTCCCTTGTTCCTGGTTCATTTTTATGCGGAACTGTCACTTTTATTTCGAAACGAGGAAAAGACCCCTTGAATTACAATTCTTATAGAGCAATTACAGTTGCCAGCAATCTAAGTAAGGTATTTGAATATATTCTTCTGCCACATATCAATAAAAACTGTGAGCTTGATGTGAATCACTTCGTATTCAAATCACATGTTGGTTGCCAACATGCTCATCGCGCACTCTTGCTGAACTATTTTGTACTTACCGCACAGATGACTGTGCTGCTTCACGCTCTATTATGACCACAAGAGGCCAACAACAGGTACTTAAATAAATGTGTAAAGGAAAACTTAAAACTCTAGAAGAGAAAACAAATAAAAACCACAATTCCCTCCGCTCGCTGCGTCCTGAAGCCCAGTCAAATCTTATTGTACCATGTTGTACCACATTTTGTAAAATGTACCAGGAGATTTGTGATTGTACCAGAATGTACCTTTAGAGAGGTGAAATGTACCAAAATGGTATAATTGTCCCGCTGTTGGCAACCCTGCACTTTACTTCGCTAAGGCATTTAATTCCGTTTAACATGCCCAGCTTTAGCATTCTCTTGCTGTATCAGAAGTTAATTAGTCGATTATTTTATTGCTGCGTTCTATGTTAGATTGAAGATGCAGTCATGTGTCTTTGGAAATACCCCTGTTAGGTCAGGAGTTCGCCCAGGCGGAGTTTTACTCCCATTTTATTCAAAATGTGTATTAATCGATCTCCTAAGTTGCTTAAGCAGATGATATATTGTTGATTAGCAGAACGAGATCAGGCGTGATCCACTCGGTTGATCTTATTTCTCGTCTTTTTCCTAATATCGGATTAACCCTGTATGTTGATAAATGTGAGTACCTGACAGTCAATGTAAAATCACCAGCTAAAGTCTTTGCACTGTCATGTGGATCTTCTTCAATTCGATGAGCAAATGTTATTAAGTAGCTATCTGGGTATCCATATATGCAGTGTGCTCTGTGCAAAAGCTCTTGTCGATATTAAACAAAAGCTTCAGATAGGCTATGGGAAAGTCGTCGCAAATCGTGGTCGTTACTCACGTCGAGCACTCGCCCGTCTTTATAGTACATTTTGTGACCATTCCGTTTTATTTACGTCTGGCATTTATCCACTGCTCCAGAAGAAGCAACTAAAATCAATTCGAGTTATGTACTTTTGGTACCTGGAGTACCTAATTTATTTACCTCGTTCTTACCGTAATCAGGTCATTGTTAGTAAATACGGTGTTACGGATATTACTCAGTTATTTGAAAGACTAAAAACTGTTTTAGCTGATAGTGCTGCTTTTCCTCTAGGTTGTTTCTACCCGTTAATTAGATTGTTTTGCCGTTAGTGAATATGCATTATATTTGCGTATATTCTAGTTTCTTCATGTGTTTTTTTTTTCTAGTACTCTGCTTATTTTTTGTTGTAGCGGGGTAAAAATAAATTATTAAACTATAGCACAAATAGAGATTTCAGCTTGTAAGTCGTTAAATAGGGTAAAAGACGAAAAACATCAAAGAAGCTACGTGACTATAGAAAAATGGTTCGGTACTTGTATGATATTGAATAAAAAAAAAACGTATTGACGAGGGGGCGAACCCCCTCATATACGTAATAATTTCTAATGTTGCTCTAATAAGTTCTAATGTTGCTCCTTACTTTCAGTTGAAAAAACATTTTTAAGTTAATTTCTGATCGTTATTTCAATAATGCAGGGAAATCCGGCACCCCTTCATGGAAAATTCCCTTCTTCCAAAAAATTCCTCCATGGAAAGATCTTCCAATGTAACAAAACCCCCTACCCCCACCAGAAAAATCCCCCCTGAAAACGCCGGTATACTTCGCAAATACCAATGCTGTATGTAAACAATGGGCACAGTTTACATCTTGCAGCCCTTCCTCGGGGCCTCTAGGGGATTAAGTCATCTTTTAAAACGTAGCTATTTTTCGACAATGTTAAACAAAATGGCTATCTCAAAGTTGTGATCAGGCGACTTTGGGAAAAAAATGAGCGGGGGAGGAAGCCAAGTTGCTCCTCCGAATTTTTGGTCACTTAAAAGGGCACCACAACTTTTAATGAGTCCTCCAACATTCCAATGAGTCCTCTGGCAGTATTTTAAGACCACTGGGTCAATACGATCACTCCTGGAGAAAAAAAAAACAAAAACGCATCCGTGATCTTTCTTCTGCCAAAAACACAAAATTCCACGTTTTTACAGATAGGAGCGAAATAAGACAAATTTTCTCATGCTTGTACTTGACGAAACTTAAATATTTGAAATCAGCATAAAGATCCGATTCATTTGATGCATCTATAGGTATCAAAATTCCATTTTTTAGAGTTTCGGTTACAATTGAGCCGGTTCCCTCCTTGCCTACAGTGCATTACACCGAACTGTTTGAAACCCTACAACTCAAGTAGTTGACGAACTCACGCATTATAGAACCGATTATTTTTCGTTAGTCTCTTTCAGCTTAGCGTGAGACAAGACAAAGAAAAGTGACAGAATAGATGGAAAACATACAATTTTGGCTATATGTTTGCATATTAGGGAGGGGGGTAAAGTATTTGGACAGTTTGAAGTTAAAAAACAATTATTACAACATTATATGCAGAATAACCGTACCTAACACAATTGGCATGCAGATCCGCTATACTTCAACCCCCTCTAAATGTGCAAATAAATTGCCCAAATTTGTTTCTATAGAATTACATTTTTATCTTGCTTTGGTATATTTTATTAGGACTGAGTGTCAGAGAAACATATTAGAAGACTATTAGGTAGGGGTTATATCATACAAGCACATAGGGTTCATAACACATAAATGTTTAATTATGTTGTCATCCCGAGCCGGATTTTCTAGACTTTTAGAGATATTTCAATACTTTAAACTCTAAAGTTATCTTTATGGTCCCTAAATTACTATATACAATATTACTATAAATTATTATAAATATATATAAACACATATAAAATATATATAAATTATATAAAATATAAATATTATATATAAATTATAAATTATATATAAGATATTACTATAAATTATATATAAAATATTACTATATAGTTATTTTTATGGTCCCAAAATTACTATATACAAAGTTTTTAATTTAAAGGGCTCTAATCTCCAACAGCTGCTTCGTTTCCTTTTAACTCAAGTCTTATCCTGTGGAATCCGGGATAATCTTATGTAAATTTTAAATCTTATGTAAATTTTAAATTTAAAATCTTATGTAAGTGCGTCCTAAATCTCCAAATCGTGAATGAATCCGTTATTTTTAGATATCTACTTGTACACGTGGATACAAGGGAAGGGAGAGCTTCCCCTGTGATTTTTCTAAAGACCTCCCCCTCCCTTCTACACAAGGTCAATTGAACAGATCCTTACAATGCATTTTCGACATAATACCTTCAATTAGTTTTTTTTTCCAAGACCACAAAAATCCAGATATTTCAAATTTTTTTAAATATCCAGACTTTTGTATCTGTTTTCACTGTCTATTAAATAAACCTATCGCCATTTGAACGTTCATTTGTTCGTCATAGGAAGGCAGTGTGGTCTTAGAAAAAAAACTAATTAAAGGTTTGTCGAAAATACGTTGCATATATAGGGATGACCAATCAAGCATATATTTATAAATCCAAAAACATTCCTTTTGCAATTAGAAGAAGGAGAAGATTTTGCCCCCTTTATTAGAAATTCCACTTACATTTAGGCAATATTAAACAAGACATTTACAATAATATCAAGAAAGACTGGATGAACCCGGTTTTTGAACTCTCCCAGACAAATCTATTGAATGAACCGGAAGTGATAATTTTGTTCTGTATAAATACGGTATTTTAATTTTAATAATTTAGTGTTTCTGCTGACGACGACCGCTGTATATGTGGTCGAAATATCGAGACTTTGTGTCTGTTTTGACTGTCTAGTAAATGGACTTATTCCCGTTTGGAAGTTTATTTTTAGATCCCAACAAAGGTTACCATACTCAGCAAAATAGAGAAACCGACATTAAAAACGTTCCTTTCACACAACACCGTGTAACGGTTCAGAATAGCATAACTTAGGACTTCAATTTATTTTACATGCTCTTACGGAGCAAATTTTGTATGTTCACCCCCTGGAAACTTCCCTCCCCATCAAAAAACCTCACAGCAGAAAATACGTCCCCCTCAAACCCTAAAATGTATGCATGCTCCTCAATAAGAAATACTATGTGTAAATAATGGGCAAATTTTATAACGTAAAGACCTTTCTCTGGGGCTGTGGGGGGCATGTTATATCCAAAGGCATAGTTATTGGGCCTTTCAACTATGATGAGCAAAATGGATATCTCAAAATTTTTATCAGACGATTCTGGGGGAACAAAGGGCGGGAGAGGGGAGAAAGAGCACTATAAGTTTTAATTTCCGTTCGAATGAGCTCTCTCAAGATATTCTAGGACCACTGGGTCAATACGACCATCCCTCGAGAAAAAAAGCAAGATTGCGATTTTTTTTTTTTTTTTTTTTTTTTTTAGGTGTGATCTTATCGAACCAACGATCCTAGAAGATTGAGAGGGATCTCATTTGATCGGGAACCAAAAGTTCTAGTGCCCTTTTTAAATGACCAAAAAAATTGGAGGGCAGCTAGTCCCCCTCCCACACGCATTTTTACCAAAGATGTCCGATCAAAATTTTCAGATAGCCATTTTGTGCAGCATAGTCAAAAGATCTAACAACTATGTTTCTGAGGATGATTTGACCCCCCAAAGCCCCCAGGGGAAGGGCTGCAAGCTATGAACCTTGTCAATTGTTTACATGTAGTATTGGCTATTGGAAAGTACACAGATATTTTGCGGTAGGGGAGGGGGCACGTGGGAAGATCTTTCCATAGAGAATTTTTTCGTTGGGGAAGGGAATTTTCTATAGAGAGAGAGCTTGGTTTCCCGACATTATTAAAAAAAGACCAGTAATCAAATAAAAAAAAAGTTTAATCCACTGAGAGTAAGGAGCAGCATTAATACTTAAGTCAAACCGAAATTTTTACCTATATTAATCTTTAATGCTGCTCCTTACTTTCAACTGAAAATTGTTTTTTTAATTAATTACTACAATAGAATTTACACCAAGTGCCTTCGGTGCAGATATGAATCGCTATGGACAATGTCCTTTATCCTAGTAGAAATATGAGCAGAAAAAAAAACTTGACAAAAGAATTATCCATTCTAGATGGTGCTGGTATATTCTGCCAATTTAGTTCAGTTTTGTTAGTGTGGGACTTAAGTGTCATGGAACTTTGCTCTCCGTAGATACCCTTTCTAAACATCCCGTAACAAAAAAGGCCGTTTCTAATGGGAAAAATGTTATAGAAATTATACAAAGATGTAGACTTTTACTAGTATTTAGTGTTCTACTGGGCAATCATGGCTGTGTAAGTGCTTTGTACTAGTTAAATACTAAAAGGAGGACAAATCTGATTTATTTGTAAAAGGGCAGAGGGCAGGAGGACAGATGTCAAACAAAAGCTAAGAGCTCATAGGGCACTTGTGAGGTCGGAAGAGCCAACAGCCAAGAGTTCATATGGCATGAGCTCTAGCAAAATTATAAGAACCAACAGACCGATTTAAAAGGAAAATCAGAGGCTTAGTGCCGGTCAGGATTTAAAATAAGAGCTCTGAGACACGAGGTCTTTTTAAATATCTAAATTCATTAAGATCCAATCACCCAATCGTAAGTTAAAAATACCTCATTTTTTCTAATTTTTTCTCTCCCTTCAGCCCCCCAGATGGTCGAATCAGGGAAAACAACCTTATCAAGTCAATTTGTGCAGGTCCCTGACACGCCTACCGATTGACGTCGTCATTGCACGTCCAGAAGCACCGAACTCACCAAAGCACTGGACCCCCCTTACTCCTCCAAAGAGAGCGGATCCAGTCCGGTTACGTCAGCCACGTATCTACGACATTTTCTTATTCTATCCACCAAGTTTCATCCCGATCTCTCCATTCTCAGCGTTTTCCAAGATTTCCGGCTTCCCCATCCGACTCCCCCCAATGTCACCTGATCTGATCGGGATTTAAAATAAAACCTCTGAGACATGAGTTCCTTCTAATATCAAGTATCATTAAGATCCGGTCACCCGTTCTTAAGTTAAAAATACCTCAATTTTTCTCACTTTTCCGAATTAACACTACCTCTCCCCAACTCCCCCAAAGAGAGCGGATTCAGTCCGATTATGTCAATCATGTATCCAGGACTTAGCGTATTCTTACCACCAAGTTTCGTCCCGATCTCTCCACTCTAAGCGTTTTCCAAGATTTTTCGTTTCCCCCTGTCAATTTCAGAATATCATAAGCTCCCCCAATATCACAGGATATGGTTGGGATTACAAATAAGAGCTATTAGACACGAGGTCCTTCTAAATATCAAATTTCATTAAGATCCGACCACCCATTCGTAATTTGAAAATACCTCTATTTTTTTAATTTTTCCTTTCCCTATAGCCCCCCAGATGGTCGAATCGGGGAAACGACTGTTATCAGGTCAATTTGTGCAGGTCCCTGACACGCCTACCAATTTTCATTGTCCTAGGACGTCCAGAAGGACCGAACTCGCCAAAGAACTGGAAATCCCCCCCACCAACTCCCCCAAAGAGAGCGGATCCGTTCCAATTATGTCAATCAAGTATCTAGAGCTTGTGCTTATTCTTCCCATCAAGTTTCATCCCGATCTCTCCACTCTAAGCTTTTCCAAGATTTCCGGTTTCCTAGATTTCTGTTTCCCCTCTCCAACCTCCTATGTCCCCGGATCCGATTCAAATTGAAAATGGAGCATCTGAGACGAAAGATCTTCCTATATATCAAGTTACATTAAGATCCGATCATCTATTCGTAAGACAAAAATACCTCAAGTTTCACGTTTTCCATGATTTCCGGTTTCCCCCTTCAGCCCCCTCCCCAATGTCACTGGATCTGGTTGGAATTTAAAATGAAAGCCCAAAAGCACAGGATCCTTCTAAATATCAAATTTCATTAAGATCTGATTACCCGTTCATAAGTTGAAAATACCTCATTTTTCTAATTTTTCCGAATTACTCCCCCCCCCCAACTCCCCCAAAGAGAGCGGATTCGGTCCGGTTATGTCAGTCACGTATCTTGGACTTGTGCTTATTCTTCAACCAAGTTTCATCCTGATCATTCCGCTTTAAGCGCTTTCCAAGATTCCCGCCCCCAGCTCCCCAATGACACTGGATCCGGTCGGGATTTAAAATAAGAGATCTGAGTTACGAGGTCCTTCTAAATATGAAATTTCACTAAGATCCGATTACTCCTTCGTAAGTTTAAAATACCTCATTTTTTCTAATTTTTCAGAACTGACCCTCCCCCCAGCTCCCCCAAAGAGAGCAGATTTGTTCCGGTTATGTCAATTACGTATCTAGGACTTGTGCTAATTTTTTCTCACCAAGTTTCATCCCGATCCCTCCACTCTAAGCGTTTTCCAAGATTTTAGGTCCCCCCCAACTCCCCCCAATGTCACCGGATCCAGACGAGATTTAGATTAAGAGCTCTGAGACACAATGTCAATCTAAATATAAAATTGCATTAACATCCGATCACACGTTCGTAAGTTAAAAATACTTCCTTTTTTCTCATTTTTCCGAATTAACCGTCCCCCCACTCCCCCCTCCCAGATGGTAGAATCGGGGAAACGACTATTTCTAATTTAATCTGGTCCGGTCCCTGATACGCCTGCCAAATTTCATCGTCCTAGCTTATCTAGAAGTGCCTAAACTAGCAAAACCGGGACTGACAGACCGACCGACAGACCGCCAGAATTAGCGATCGCTATGTCACTTGGTTAATATCAAGTGCCATAAAAAGAGCATGTCCTCCAAGAGTGAATTTCCCTAAACAATAACGCAATAATTGCAAGATTTTTATGGAGTTACCGATTAGAAATATTTCGTACTCAGAAAAAAAGGCCGAGTATCCGATAGTCTCTCTCGTAGGCTTTACAATCCATAAGCTAAAAAGAACCCTACTATGTAATATAATTTCACCAACAAGGATAAGAAGAGCCATTGATGGTGCAAAGGACGTCGAATCGACAGTTCAGTTACAGGCCTAGGGCGATAAAATTAAAAGATTTTTTTATTCGCATTGGTCTAAAGTAGTGAGAAATTTGAACAGTACTTAAAAGAAGTGACAAGTTTTAACGTCATGTGATTTACGCTTAGATTTGGTGAGCTTACCCATGTTGTCAATATTGTTAAATATGAACAAAAATCAAATAATATGAGCAGCGTATCTCTGCTACAGTTCGACCATATTTCATAAAGACACGTCGTATATTTCCCAATTATATGACCAACTTAAAAAAACATGCTACTCTTTTCCCCAACATTAAGTAGAAATAGCTACTGAGGAAATACAAACGTAACCAAACCTAAGGTTTTTCATTTAGAAAGAGTTGAACTTCCTATTGAATTCACAGTCAGTGCTTGATTTCAGGAACTGGATCTTTATTTTTCTTCGAACGAGAATTCTTCTTTTTCTTCAAAACCTTCTTTTTCTTCGAGAAGAAAAGAAGAGAGAGAAATCAAAATAAATTTAAAAACAGGAACTACTCCATGATAATGATGCGTATCCCCAGTCTTTGGCATTTACAAAATAATTTATCACCATCTTATCATCAAAAGGTCGTATCCATGGTAGCAAATCAGAATTAGAAAGCAAATAATAATAAAATAAAATAAATCTACTGAGAAATGCTCTGGCAAAATTATGACCCGAAAAAAAAAACATAACTCAAGTGACGACCAAATACTTTCCACGGTTTTCAAGAAATTGATGTGCTTAGTCGATCGCCAAGAATTTTACGAGTGGGGGGGGGGGAAAAAAAATCATCCTGTTTTAAGAAAGTTAATTCTATTTTTACACATATTTTGCAGATTATAGAAAAACATATAGTTATACAAATCGAACAGTTAGTGGTATCAATAGTTCGTGGTAACGAACTGTAACCACAACGTACCAGCCGAAACTCTAAAAGAAGAAATTTTAACAACAGTAAATACATCAAAAGAATTGTGTCTTTATGCTGACTCCATATATATCAAATTCATTAAATTTAAAATTACTCATTAAAAGCTAAGAGCCTGGAAAAATTTTCTTGATTTTTAAAAAATAGCAGGAAAACAGCCTCAAAAACACCAGTGACCTTCATGAAAATCATATCATCAAACTCAGCACAACTGAGAACCCTTTTGAGGAGATTTCAAGCTTATATCTACAAGAATGTAGAATTTCATGTTTTCCCCAAGAAGAACGGCTGTGTATTTATTTGTTTTTATTTTTCCCCAGGGATGGCCCTATCGAAAAAACAGTCCAAGAAGATTGGGAGGGGTACATTTGAACAGAATATAAAAGTTATAGTGCCATTTTTAAGTGGCCAAAAGATTGCGGCTCAGAAAAGGACATTTTTCTCTTTTTTTGCGGCACCAAACTACGCCCCAAAGTGGACTAAATTGAGATCGATTCAAAGTTCTGAGATGGTCCATCGCTTGAAAAATATTAAAAAACTACATATTGAGGGGCAGCCAGCGTCCTCCTTTCATAAAATTCCCCTCCACGCAAAATTGAGAAGCCAAAGAGAAAGTAAAAATTAGGTACCTCAAAATGTCAACCAGATGGGGCAAGGGGCAACAAAATGACCAGATATCAAAACAGTTTTAGGACGGGGCCGGTTGGCCTCCAATCACTTTTGACTTATAAAATAATAGAAATCTCAATTTCTGATCGAACGAGCATCATCAAAAGTTTATACGGCCATGAGGCGGAGATGAGAATGAGGAGGGGGCAGCCCCCCTCCTATATGAAATAAATTCGGGCTCATTTAGGGGTTTAAGGTTACTCTATTTTCATAATAACAGCGTACACCAGAAATATAGCCAGAAATCCAGAGGGATTAAATATCTATTTCTACTTCCTTCTCCCTCCCCTTCCTTAGAACTAATTCTGTATTTACCTCAAGACTCAATGAGAGTTACAATGATAGTTGGCGTTAAAATGCATCCTTTGAGACATCTGCACCCCACTCTTACAACACAACGCTCAGAGAACCCCATTGTATAGGTTTAAAGCTCTCATCTGCAAATGTTTGGAATTGTGTATTTTTTGCCTAAGAATGATCATGGATAAGACAACAACAAGTAAAACGACGGGGAATTCACCTGAGACAGCGAAATTTGTTCCCGAACAAAATTTCGGCTCTATATTCAAAAGCCGTCCACAGTAAACTACGTACATAAATGAAATAAACTTTATTATATATGTTGTTAACAATTTTTGAACATTATTTATAAAATGAATTCTTTAAAACTGAAATTGAAAACTTAAAGCAGTCTCAAGTTTGTCGTTTTTATCAAAGAAAGGGAATGTGGTCTACGTTTATTCAATTTAGGACTACACCCATTCTCAGCTCTTATTGATTGTCAATGTGTTTGAGATAACAACGACCAAGAATGCAGTCTAAGACCAATAGTAAAACTTTGATGGGCAGCAAATCGCATTCTTCCTTTTAATTATGGTTCTTTTAAAAATTCCGCCTGAGCTCGCTATGGTGTTTACAAAAGTGTTGCCATGGTTGCAAAACTTCTTTATTTATAAATATTTAGCTTTCTATGAATTTCAAAAAAGATACAATGCAATAGAAAAGTAAGATATTCCAATAAAAAAAAATAAGCCCATGGCAACAAAAATCTCAAAACAAAAATGAAGTGCTTGCGCAAACAACAAGGAATAGTACCTAACATGAACCACTTAAACGGTAGGGAGTGGTCCAAAATAATTATAGTTGCACCAACTAGTGCAACCTAGTCAAGAGTGGACTGCAACCTTTGATAACTGATAATCTAAAACACGTTTGTAAAAACGTGCTTAAAAAGGGTACACCTTTCCTTTGGAGATATATTTGTCTTTGGGAACTATCACACTGTTAGTGCTTAAATTTCTATGGACGAAAACCGTTAAAAAATATAACCAATTAATTTTGCTTATTTAGTTTCATGGTTCAACGTGGCAACACTGATGAAAATCTGGTACTGACCTTCAAAATTCACAATTTTCAAACAAAAAAACAACAACAAAAATCTTGGAAAATTTGAGGTTTTCAGGTATGGATAGACCCCAAGATGTGTCTAGGGCACAAACATTACTTTTATTTTAATGTCCTTGATAGTTCAAATGTAACCTATTGACAGCATGTAATGAAGTCATCGAGAGGAATAATTTTTACATTAGCTTTTACTTCACACTAAGTTACTTTAAATACTCGATAGCCCTTTCAAATTCAAATATTATATTTATCAAAAAGAGGAAAAAACCTCCAGCCTTTCCTAAGCTGGAACCTAGTAAACCAATAACTACATATTTTGGCATGATGCTATCAAGTCTTTATCATACCGCCATGTTTTTCATCAATACAAAATGACACCAAAAAGGCACTTTTGTAGGAAAAACTGCGTTTTATTTTAATGATACTAATAAAATTTGTAAGAAACACGTAGATAAAAGCAGCAGCTTTCAAATAAGTCCTTAAATAGCCCCCTACGATGTTCCAGTACCCAGCCAGAACCAGCGAAAAAAGACGTCACGATGATACACAGGCTAAAATATGATCATTCCGGGTTTACTCTATTTACGCTAAAGTTTGACTTTTTATCTGGAGTGTTTAAGAACGACTCCTGAAGCAAAAGAGCCGTTGAATTGGAACAAGAAACCTTTTTTAAGTATTAAAAAAATTTAGCGTAATGAGCACTGAAATATTCTTTTGAAACATAATTAAGTTTCGATTAAAATTCCTTTTTGTAAAGTTTCTGTAACTTACTATAGGCCCTAATCGCTCTTAGATATTTCATTGCTACGATTTTGGTGTTTCTTATCAAAGTTGGTTATACAGCACACAAAACCCTTGCGCATGGCTAATGTGCGTTTATCCCCTCGTTATCCCTTCCATTTATCTGATTTTTTTGCGTTTTTGCCTATATTATCTTTCCATCCTCTGTTATTTATTCTTTCAGTGTGGGCTATAAATAAATTAATTAATTAAATCTCTAAACTTAGTACTTGGATAGCTTTTATAGGTTAAGCAATACTGGAACGACGTCTTTCCTACTAAAATGAGTCCGGTGTTATTGTTAAGTGAGATAAAAGTTCAAATTGAAAGCGTTTGAACTTCATTTAAATTAAACAATACCACCACTTCGGGGCTATGGTTACTTGTGAAGTAAAAGGACTCACTCCTAATGGTTCTGGATCCAAGAAAGATCGTACTTATTTTAATCAACGGTCTTTGTCTATGTTTAAGAATGAACTGGAGGAAATAGATTGGAGTTTCCAAGATGAGTGTAAATCTTATAGTGAAAAAATTAGCAAATGGTATGAGAAGATGATTTTTTTTTTTTTGCTCGAAAGGACGTGTGTCAAAGTGTCTTCTGTGCAACATAAACTAACACTCCTAGGAAAGCTTGGATGAGAAAAGCACTTTTGAAATCTGTGACAAAAAAGGCACAGCCTCTATATGGTCAGTGTTCTCAGTGACCGTGAAATAGATCGACAAATTTGTAAAAAGTATAATGTCACATTAAATAAGTTGATGCGGAAAACAAAAACGAGTATTTCAACAATAAGTTGCAAGAAAACCAAGGGAATTCTACTGAAACTTGGGACACCATAAGGTGAGTTATTGAAGGAAAAAAAGTTGTTCTGTTCGCAGTAACGAAAATCGCGAAGCAAGAGATTTAGTAAATGATTTGGCTCAACATTTTTCGGAAATAGGTGAGAGGGTGAAGTCGTCCATAGGAAACAACCCCAGTGATGGAACTCTCGAGCAACACCTACCCCCACCAAGTGATATCAGTCTTCGCCTTCGGCCGACTACGCATGAGGTGAATGAAATGGCTAGTGACATCCGCAATGGAGCAGCAGGAGTAGATTTCTTATCATTAAAAGTAGCAAGTCTTGTCTTATCTGTAATTTTTTCAAATTCTGTCATTAATAAATGGTTGTCTCAAAGAAGGGGAATTCCCTGATCATTTTAAGAAAGCCAGAATCGTACCTTTGCATAAAGGTGGTGACCGAAGTGATATTAACAACTATAGACCGATCACTCCTAACGATTTTATCGCGGTTTTTTGAAAAGATAATATATATCCGAATAAATGAATTTCTGGAAAAAAAAAACTTTTTTTTTGTTTGTCCTGTTTCTAAAGAACCAATTTGGATTTAGGAGAGGGTTTTCAACGGAGCGTGCTATACAGTTTCTGATAACTACAATAAATGATGCGCTTGATGACAAGCTTTAAGTTGCAACGATTTTTTTGGATATCCTCAAGCGATTTGATACCGTAGACCACGAGATCCTGTTGAAGAAACTGGAAAATGCTGGAATCAGAGGAAACGCCCTGAAGATTCTTGTTTCGTTTTTGAGGAGACGATCACTACATGGACAAGTGAACGAGGCTGAGTCGGGATATTTTCCAATAAACTGCGGAGTACCCCAAGGCTCCCCTTTTGGCCCCTTGCTGTTTGCGATTTACATAAATGATCTTCAGGGCGAACTTTCTGATTTGATGAGAGACTTGAATGAAGAAAATGCAAATTCGAAACCAAGAAAATCACTTGTTCTGTTTGCCGACGACACCAACCATCCAGTTATGGCACTTACTGAGACCAGCTTTGTCTTTAATGAAGGAAGATATGATCCGCATAGAGAGATGGATGAGACTAAAGAAGCTCAAAATTAATCACAACAAATCTGCCTTTATTATTTTTGGGAGATTGGCAAACTATTACCTGAGTGAAGAAACTGCAAAGTCAAAACCAAGAAAATCACTTGTTCTGTTTGCCGACAATACTAACCATTCAGTTATGGCACTTACTGAGAGTCAACTTTTGTGCTTATTGAAGGAAGATATGATCCGCATAGAAAGATGGATGAGACTTAACAACCTCAAAATTAATCACAACAAGCCTGTCTTTATTATTTTTGGGAGATTGGCAAACAATTACCTGAGTGAAGATACTGCAAAGTCAAAACCAAGAAAATCACTTGTTCTGTTTGCCGACAATACTAACCATTCAGTTATGGCACTTACTGAGAGTCAACTTTTGTGCTTAATGAAGGAAGATATGATCCGCATAGAAAGATGGATGAGACTTAACAACCTCAAAATTAATCACAACAAGCCTGTCTTTATTATTTTTGGGAGATTGGCAAACAATTACCTGAGTGAAGATACTGCAAAGTCGAACTACCTTTATTATTTTTGGGAGATTGGCAAACATTACCTTTGGCTGAAAGAATTTGATATTGGTAATCGATCATATCACGAAGAACAGTTGTGAAATATTTAGGCGTTCTGATTGATGAAACAATATGTTTTTCAGCACACATTCAGTGCATATCCTCGAAGATTGCAAGAAACGTAGGATTGTTAAGAAAACGGAAATACCAGTATCTTCAAAAAGTATTACAGCTGCTTTATTTTTCACTAATCCGTCCATATTTATTGTGTTGTTGGTCCATATGGTTTAAAAGATTTTCGACCCATCTTAAGCAGTTGCGGTCATTACAAAACCAAGCGATGAGTGATAAATGCGGTGGAGAGCCAAACTCCTGTAAGATCCGTCATGTTGAGAGCCAAACTCCTGTAAGATCCGTCATACTGAGAGCCAAACTACTGTAAGATCCGTCATGTTGAGAGCCAAATTCCTGTAAGATCCGTCATGTTGAGAGCCGAACTACTGTAAGATCCGTCATGCTGAGAGCCAAACTCCTGTAAGATCCGTCATGTTGAGAGCCAAACTCCTGTAAGATCCATCATGTTGAAAGCCAAACTCATGTAAGATCCGTGTATTCTCACTTCCGAACACTGCTGTTCTCTGGATTAAGTAAGATTTATAAGATTTTGTTTATGTTGGGTATAATTAAATCATATTGTTCCGGTTTCCTTTAGAAATATGTTTTCTACTGCAGCGGATTTTCACAGTTATGGAACTAGACAAGTAAGCCACTATAAGGAGACCACTGAAGGTGTCGACAAGGTCGGTATTTTCCAGTTGCCATGCTCTTCCAGCGCTGTGGAATGGGTTGCCTTCTTTGTTGAAAAAATGAGTTAAATAGGACTCATTTCCGTTGCCAGTTGAGACGTCATTGCCTGTATGAGTGTGAGTTTTCATTTTTATATATATTTTCTTTTTGAGGAGAATTATAATATTGTGTTGATATGTTGGTAGATGGAAGGTATGGTAACTCGATGCATATGTGTAATGTAGAGTATTTTAAGAATAGCCAAACAAGCCCAGAATATTGGGCTTCATGCTTTTTCTGTATACATTAGCGATGTAATAAAGATCATAATTATTTAAAAAAAAAAAATCATTTTGTTCATGGCGGACTCCTTGCTTAGCTACAAACTATAGCCTTTAGAAGATGAGAACACTAGGGTCTACACAGAAAACAAGAAAGAAACTACATCCTTAGAAACTCAGAGACTTTCCAAGAATATTAACTCATATTTGAGTCAGGCGATGATCTACAAGAAACAATTATTTAAGTATTTTATATTTTAATAATTATTCCTTAGTTTATAAATTTATAACTCATATTTTCAAATTTGCATTTTTATGTTTACGTTACTTGTATTCAAATATACATACTTACTATTTTTACATATTTATTTTTATTTTTAAATTATCAGTTACGATTATTACCTTGTTATTATTAGATCATTTTATTACTTTATTATTTTTAATTACTTTATATTTTAAATAACAGACAAACAGCTATTTTAACGACTGTACCTACAAAGGAAGGTGCCATAAAAGATAAAAATCCGCATTTTAATTTTAATTCAATTCAGGTGGGTGTACATTGGTATATCTGATGACGGTGGTGGTTTTGAGGTAGGCGGCAGGGAGTAGGGCTCACGATGAATAAGGAAGCTGCAAAGTCCTGTTTAGGTTGGGAAGGCAATAACAATAGAATTCTAGTTGTTTATTTTATGATTAAAAAGTGCAAGAAATCATTCATGGTAGTATATGCCCCTGTAGTGCCGACTGACGGAGATATTAGCGACTCAGTTGAATTTTACTTACAGTTACAGGAACAAATAGACAGGGTCCCAGGAAGAAATATGTTCTTTTTATTAGAAAATTTTAACGCTGAGGTCTGTATAAATAGGGATAGATGGTATCCTAGCCTAGATGAATTTGGTGTAGGAAAAGAAAACAGTAATGGCTACAAACTGCTGCAATTTTGTAGGCATAACAATCTAGTTATAATCAATACCATGTTTGGTCATAAAATGGCACATAAGTTAACATTGTATCAACATGATAGTAAGACGGCTAACCTTATTGATTATATTGTTGTAAACCGAAGACTGGCAGGATCAATACAAGATGCTAGGGTATGTAGGAGTGCTGCTATTGATGTTAAAAGTAAAGATCACCACCTAGTAATGTCTTAATTTACAGCTGAAATCTTGAAAGGGCAACTACCTTTCGGTAAGCCATGATGTTGATAGGCTCCAGGATGAGAATTTGAGAGAAATTTTCCATGCCATTCAAATATGATAAAGAAGCCTTAATTGGACTGTTTTCACCTGAGTTAACTGTGGCGCCATCTTTTTTTGCAAAACTCGTAGCATTAAATTTGCTCGGAAGAACACCAGATGACAGACCACTGCCTCAAGAGCTCCTGTCTAACCGTAAGAAGCGGAAGCGATGCCGCAAGCGTGGCGGAAAACGAGGTCAGCTGATGATCCCAGTTATCGTTTCATTAACATCAACTAGTCTTGCTCCGAAAACTTCACCCCATCAACGTATCCTTGTTAAGATAGACTGTTCTACAAATGCCAATATGCCATCTCTTATTCCTTTCAATCAAGCTCCGGTATGTTCGACTAGTAGTGATCTGCCTCCCCCCCCCCTATTAAGGTCAGTGACTTTTAATTCAAAAAATAGAATGCCGAATTTTCTCGTTATAAACTGCCAGTCATTGTGTAACAAAATGGAAGAATTTGAAGTTATAGTCCGTCAGAATAGTATCCCAGTTATCGCAGTTAAAGAAACTTGGAATCTTGATAGGTTGTCAGGTCATATGGCAGGCTACGAAATTTTCCTGAGCACACGTGCTGATCGAGGTGAACATAGATTAGGTGGAGGTGTTGCCTTGTACATACGGAAAGACATCCCTTGCAAATTATTACCGGAATTATTTGATCCAGCTCATGAACTAATCTGGGCTATTTGCAAACCTAAATCTCTTCCCCGACGCTTTTCTTGTATTATAATCGCTTCAGTATATTACCCGGAAAGTGCAAGAAACCGGGGTGATATGCGCCCCTAGTGCATGCGACGATCTCTGCCCGATCTCACTTACACCTTGTTTGGCAAAAGTAACTGAGGCTTTTATACTCAAGTTTCTTCTGAAACAAATTCATGGGCGTATTGATAAATTCCAGTACGGTGGACTCCCCAAGTGTAGTACTACAATCTACCTAGTACGGATGTTTGACTGCGTCCTCCAATGGTTTGAAAAAGGTAGCTGTTTCGTCGACATTTGCGCAGTGGATTTCCGAAAGGCCTTTGACCTAATCCGCCACCGGACTGCAGGCATGAATCTCCAGGAAATGGGGGCCAAACGACGCACCCTTTGCCTTGTACTTGACTTATTAACTGGCCGAAAACAAAAACTCTTTGCACTTCACGAAAACGATTCGGATTCATCATGGTCAGATACTTCTAGCGGGGCCCCACAAGGCACAAATTTAGCTGGAATAATTTTCCTGGCTGTAATTAATTTCCTGCTTAACCATCATGAGAACCGTTACAAGTTTGTAGATGATCTGTCCATAGTGCTCGCTTACCTGGTCGAAAACACTATCATAACAAAGCAGTTTTCAGACTAGTTATTTGATCAGCTAAAGACCGAATGCTCAAGTCATGATCTTACCATTAACGTAGCCAAGTCGAAGATAATTCGTTTCAACCCTCTGAAGCGGAATATAGATATGCCTCTAGTTCCTTTCCCGACTGTGAACGAAATAAAAATCTTAGGAGTAACTTTCACTAGTGACTGTAGTTTCAGTGCCCATATTAATTTAACCGTCCACAAGGCTAATGCAAGCCTTCAGACACTTACCAAAATGAGGCGTTTTGGGTGTGATACTGAAAGTCTTCTCCATGCCTACATGTGTTATGTTCGCCCGTTGCTCGAGTACGCGTGCCCGGTGTGGGGTCCATCTGCTATTCGCACAGCGTACCTATTACGCGACATAGAGTGCGTCCAGAAAAGAGCAACAAGGATTATACTCCGAAACCGTGGCATACCCTATGACCAAGCCCTCGCTAAATTAAATTTATCTCCATTTAAAGTCCGGCTTGAACACCTTATTCACCGATTTGGAAAATTCGTCCTAGCCAATAAGAGCCACCGATCACTACTACCCGAACCAGCTCCTCCCAATAGCCGAACTCGGTTACAAAATGAACTTGTACCCCCTAAAGTACGAACCAATCGATACACCAACTCATTTGTGCCTTTATTCACATCAGTTTTTAATGCTGAGTTGTAGTGTTTGATTTTTGTTTAAATGTATGATTTTTGTGAAAAAACTGAATTTAGCTATGCTACGATAGTTTTTAAATATACCGATCTCTCTCTCTCTCTCTCTCTCTAGAGAATTTAAAATTTGACAATGTACAAAATGGATGAAATAATTTTAGGAAAATAATTTGTGAAGTTGCTGATATGTCTTAGGGAAGAAAGTTAGGAACGCAGCTAGGAATAATAGTAAAAATACTGTATGTTTAATAGTGGAGGAGGGGCTCGTATAAGAATTATATAAGTGATAGACAGCATGAAAATAAAAGAGATGTAAAGAAAGTAGAGAAAGCATTAAAATACAAATAAAGAGGTGTGAATTGGAGACCATGGATAAAATTGACGAAGATCTGGAAGATGCAGTTAGACGGCATAATAGTAAAATACTGTACTTGTATGTTAATAACTGAGAGGGAGTAGTCAATCTTGACTTGTCCCAGTTAAAGATAGAAACGGGGTCATAGTTAGTGATAAGGTAAGAGTTAAAAGACAGATGGGCAGAAAATTTCGAGAATGTGCTTAACTGGGATAGAGTTATGAAATAGAGGAAATGAGGTTAGTACCTGGTTTCGTATTAAATAAGGAGTTAAGCAGGGTTGTGTTCTATCACAATTTATATGAATCATTTTAATGGACTTTGTTTTAAGGAGCAGAGGAAAGGCAATGGGAGAACACGGAATCAAATGGGAAAAAAAAACATTTCCTGGACTTCGATTAGGCTGATGGTTTAACCATCCTAGATGAAAGCGTGAGCAAAATGAGTGACCTTTTGGAGATTTTGCGAGTTCAGGGTGCAGGAATAGGTTTGAAAATTGATGTTAAGAATGCTAAGTAGGATGGTTTAACCATCCTAGATGAAAGCGTGAGCAAAATGAGCGACCTTTTGGAGATTTTGCGAGTTCAGGGTGCTGGAATAGGTTTGAAAATTGATGTTAAGAATGCTAAGTAGGATGGTTTAACCATCCTAGATGAAAGCGTGAGCAAAATGAGCGACCTTTTGGAGATTTTGCGAGTTCAGGGTGCTGGAATAGGTTTGAAAATTGATGTTAAGAATGCTAAGTAGGATGGTTTAACCATCCTAGATGAAAGCGTGAGCAAAATGAGTGACCTTTTGGAGATTTTGCGAGTTCAGGGTGCTGGAATAGGTTTGAAAATTGATGTTAAGAATTCTAAGTCGCTAAGGCTAGGAATAAGTCAATATGAAAAGGTGACGTTGTGTAACGAAAAGATTAATCAAGTGGGCAGCTTCACTTCCCTTGGTAATATTATTAGTGAAGACGGTGGGAGTAGTGAAAATGTCAAAAGTATTTTTTTTTTCAAAGCTGAAAAAAGTTTCGAAGAATAGAAAGATAAATGTGCAAAGCAAGATTAGAATATTGGAAGGTGCAGTGATGACAGTGGTCAAATATGGTTCCGAAGCATGGGCACTCACGAAAAGGGAGGAACTTTTTGTGGATG
Organism: Artemia franciscana; assembly: GCF_032884065.1. Lineage (NCBI taxonomy): Eukaryota > Metazoa > Arthropoda > Branchiopoda > Anostraca > Artemiidae > Artemia > Artemia franciscana. Next base: position 1,392,798 of record NW_027062617.1, read on the forward strand.
TTTTCCGGAAAATTTGTATGTGGATTGCTTTGGATAGCTGGTTGCATGAAAAGTGTTTCAATCCCACATTCTAGGGCTATAATGAGAGAAAGGTTGAGATAGCTAAGGCACGTTCTGCAGATGACAGATTGCCAAACATTGTCCTTTTTGGCCAATCGTGTAGGGTTAAACGTAAAGCAGGTCGTCCACGGTTGGGATTGGAATATGTCGTAAAGAAAGATTTAAAAGAAATAGGGAAGATGTACGGAAGGAGGCTTTGAACAGATTGGGAAGGAAGAGGAGCGTACGTAGTTGTGTTGGTCTCATACGGCTTGGTGCTACGGTGAATTGTTTGTAGTAACAGTAGCAGCATTATTTTCTTGAAGTTTTCCTAGCTAAGCTATACGTTTTACAAGGAGAAGCATGATGTTTTCCTTCAAACTGTAGACTACAATGCTAATTTTTGAGGTAGTCTGAAGGTTGAAATGCTTTGCGACCTTTTAATTATTAGCATATTTGAGATTGACACCCTCCTTCAAGGTAACAGGAATCAATTGTAGGTTTCGTAATCTAGAACGAGGAAAAAAAATAATAGAAGAAAATCCTGTATTACTTTCTAAAATAGCTTCATTTATATACTTTGTGAAAAGTACTCATTCAATACATAAATTAAAATACTTTTTTCACTCCGTTTATTAAATTAGTTGCACTTCTTAGTACTTTGCACATCTTATGACAGAATTAAGTGAGAAGTTATAAAGAAAAAATAGTTTTTTATATATATATGGCTAATTTGTGAACAGCACATACTTATTAAGCAAGAAACTAACCCCTTAAGTAGCAATTCATTAGCGCTGTTCAGCAGCTCTCTTGGTCTGAGCTTTATATTAGTCTGAGCACAACTATACAGTCGGTATCCCTAACAATTTTCCTATACTTTCCCCCTTAGCTCTCTTGTTCTATTTCTTTCTATCTATTCTCCTTCTCAAGGCGCTAATTTAGAAGATACTGATAGTTCCTGACTTTACAAAAAATCTTTCACCACTATAGAAATCTTCCAAATTATCAGTGGATTGAAGTTCCTACAAGCAAACTCTCAAAGAATTCAACAGCCACCAGGAGAAAACATTGTGAAACACATAAGAATACACAAATTCAGACCAAAAAATTATCAAAAAAAAATACTTAATAGAAAAAGAACGTTGGGCTAGGGTTGAAGACACGAGCCCCTCCCAGGCGAAGCAGCATCCATTTGAGGGGACAGAGAGACCGAACCAATCAACGAAGTGAGTGAAGATGTTGTAAAACGGCCATGTAAATGTTTTGTGTTTTTTTTTTTGCCAAGGGCCAACGATGACTGCTATATATAAAGACGAAACAAAGAACGTAGTTATATCAACTAACCTTCGCTATTCCAATTTCTCATATAAGTCAGGTAACTTTATAGATGTTTAGTTACTTCGCTGGATTGGAAATTGAATAACTGGACGAAGAAATTACTATATTTAGAAATAACATAAAAGAAGCATAGAGTGGTATGTTCACCTTCTATCAAGCAATCGAAATATTTATAAATTTACAAAAAAACAGCAGTTTGATTTCTTAGTTGGTTAACAAGCAGTTGCAATAAACAAGTACTGTTTTAAATATTTCATAAATTTTCGATCCCATTGATCTCGGCAATTAATAAGTTTGATGGATAAATACATAAATTTTGTATTGCAAACTAATTTCCGAGAAGCATGCGAAAAGAGATTATATTAGCACAGTACACACTGTCAGTTTACAGGATTCCTTTTATATTGTCACATTTTCTTCGCTTTTCTTAACTTATTCTCATTAGTTTTCTAATTCTGTCCATTATTAACTTACTAATTTTTTAACTATTAAGGTAACATCTAAAGCTACTCATAACTTCAGTATAGACCCTTTATTGCCATCTATCAAAGCAATTCATAGGTAGCGTTGAAGAAACAAACGTACCCGATACTAATCATTCTTCATTCCATGGATAACTTATTGGATTTTGGACAGATTTTCATTTGGACTTAGATAATTGGTTGGATAAGCCGAAAAATTTGGCTATCCAAAAATCCAGTGAAAGTATAAGATTTTGAGCTATATTTTTAGAAATAAAGTAAATTATTTAATAAATTTGTGACTTCTAGTTTATTTATGTTAAAATACTACAAATAAGTATCTGAGAATCCTCAATCGCATTGCTTTTCCCCAAATCTTAGTTGACGCTTTTAATTGAAAATGTAAACAACTACAAAGGCTGAAAAAACCATGCTTGTAAGCATACAACAAGAAACGCAACAATTTGGCAAAGGAAATAACTATCGTTCACTCAACAGTCTCTTCTGAACTAAATACTTAAATATTCTTTTTTTTACTTCATTGAATATAGTACTTTAGAATTTGCGTTCATTTTATTTTCAGTGTAGCTTTCAGTCCGTCTATGTTCAAGCCCCCCCCCCCCCCCCTGCCTGTATACAGTCCTAGAATATAAACAAAAGTCCAGCAATTTTGTTGATTTCAAGTAACTTATAATTGGTAAATTTAAGGTTTATTCATTATTTGGCGAGGTTAAAAACTTCTACACCAATCAAAAATGCCTTTTAACGTTGATTCTAATTATGCTAATTGCTACGCTTACAACTGTTTGCAGAGGAAGTAGCATTTTCTGTACATTAGCATTCGGAGAACAGTTGGACATTCCACTTTATTTTGTGTCGGATTTATTATTTGGCGAGGTTAAAAACTTATACACCAATCAAAAATGCCTTTTAACGTTGATTCTAATTTTGCTAATTGCTACGCTTACAACTGTTTGCAGAGGAAGTAGCATTTTCTGTACATTAGCTTTCGGAGAACAGTTGGACATTCCGCTTTATTTAGTGTCGGATTTTGATAACAGTATCTTTCGGACACAAAACTTTTTTTCAAAATCACATTTTTTAGATTCGTTAATTTGACTTGGTAGGAGGAGGTATGATGGGATAACAAAGGAAATCGTTGACAGCGGATTGTGAAGATATTCTTCAAGAAAGGGATTCCGCAGTGTTGCCCAAAACAAAAATTTTACTTTTTTGGCTTAATGGCTTTCCCAAATTTCTGATCGGAGTATTTTGAGAAAAAAGGGGCGATGGAGGGGGCCTGATTGCTCACCCATTGGGTACTTAAAAAGACCACTGGTCTTTTAATTTTCTTTAAGAACGTTTTTATTAGTAATAAATACACGTAACTAGCGAATTAACTTATGTAACAAAATTCTATATTCGTATATTTTGGATAAATATACGACTCCTAAATATAGTTTTTTTTTTTTTTTAACTCCAAAATAGTGTTGCCCTTTCATAGAACAGAATATGTTCATTCACTATAATAGCTTGAAGTCAACAAAAATAGCTATTAAGTAATTCAGCTATATACTCAGCTATTAAAGTAACAACTATTCCAATGTTGAAACAGTAATATACAAGGACAACGACAAACAATAGAATCTATGGTTTAAATGGCGAATAAAATGCTGCATATAAAACTTACGATATACTTCCATTGGCAATGTATTCAGAATTCTGTTAAGCCTAGTATGGTATTTAGTTGCCTAGCTGTCTTGGTAGGGAGGATGAAAGTAACAGTGAAAGTCGGGCAGCATATTCTGCACATTCCAACAGGGAAAGGATTTAATAAATATGTAAAAAAAAAATTGATAGAAATTTTTCTAATGGCCAAATTCAAAAGAAACGAGTTTGCAGAGGAAGACTTGAGATCAAATCTTCAATTTTCTTCAAGAAAGGGATTCCGCAGTCCCAACCATTTGTGCAGCAATACTTCTAGTCTTTCGCTGAATTTAAGGAGACGTAAGACTTACCAAAAATTCGTCTCTAATGAAATATTTAGCTCTGAGAACTTCAGAGTTATCTCCTGGTTCTGAAATGGCATCTAATGGCGTGGCATAACGACTAAAATCTGGAAAATAATCATCCAAATGGTGTTTTCGTGCGTTGATCTTCTCGGCGAGCAAATCTTGTTTGTTGAGGAAGAGGATCACAGAAATCGTCCGCAACCACCTGCATTTTGAAAATAATTGAATTTTTAAGTTTTTACGCTGTCAAAAGTTCAAAAACGAAAAAAGTTGATAGACAAACGGAGAAAAATGAAATAAGACATTGAAACCAAGGAACCAAAACAAAAACCTAAAGAGAAACCTCATCATTCTTATATTATAATCACTAGATCCAAAAATACTTAATCAAAAAATTGATAACAAGGATAAACTGAAGAGAGGAAATGCAAGACTATCTCTATGAAAAATAAACAACACTATATAGCTAATTTTTTTCAAAAATAATTGTTGATTAAGATGATCTGTAGACTAACTAATAAATCTAACTAATGATGTTTCTCATACATTACTTAAGCCGGAGAAAATCAATCTTACTTAAAATTTTTGGCCTGGTACTGTCAGTGGTACTAGTGGCCTTTAATTTACATTAAAGCTAAATTACTTTTACTAAAGTACTTGCAAAGTTAACATACAAAAAACATGTGAAAGTACTTGATTTACAGTTATGCGACTTGCGTACAATTTACTTCAGCTAAGGTTTCTCAGACAAGCGGTGTCGTTATCTAGAGCTCGTCATATGACGGTTGTTAATAACGGTCGTCTTTACGGAATATGGCCAGTGGTTTAATAGAAAGTGGTAGACCAATTAACATGACTATATTGATAGGTGCAACTGCATTTTTAATACAATACAGTTAATTTGATATTTATATTATTTTTAAAATGTAATTGTTTTCCAGCGATTACTTCTAACATTAGAACTTTACACCTAATGTTTGCACTGTTTTCCCGAACTGTTCCAGAAATTTCGCTTCAACTGGGCTTGTCCATAGACACTATTGGCTGGCTTTGGGGCTTGATATTGTTAGTTCTGGCATTAAATAATTTTAGCAAGCAATGATTTAATTGACTTAAGAGCTATTACAGGGCATTGTTATCAGCGTAGAGGAAACCAGACGTCAGTGCCGTTAGTCGTCTCCAGCTTGGTCTGTCTGTCCTGGGTAGGGGGTTAAAGGTTCACTGACGTCGATGTTTCAGGTCAACCACACACCTTCCGAACATACTGTGCGTGGTCAATCTTTGGGGCGTTTCCATCCGATTACAGTTGAAGCGAAGACAATGACGAGTCGGATAGGTGTTTGAGGGGGAAGGCGATGTAGATGATCATACAAAGGCAGTGATCAATTTCGAGCTACTTGGACAAGGATGGCAAATTAAAGAACTGAGGAACTTGGAGCATCTGTATCCTCTTAAGCCATCTAAAGGGGATAGATTTTGTAGAGTAGAGCATTAATTCATTTTTTTCTAATTTAATCTAACTTCGACCTGCTCAGAGAGAGACGGCAACTACAAGAACCGGAAAATCTCCGGGGTCTGTACCCTCTTCAAGCAATCGAGCAGGTTTGGTTTTAGGAGATGAGTACCAACTCATTTAATTTTCTAATTTGATCTAATTTCGAGCTGCTCAGACAGAGATGGGAATTTAAAGAAATGAAGAATCTCCGGGGTCTGCATCCTCACCCAGCTATCGATTAGGTTCGGTTTTGTGGAGGTGAGTATCAATTCATCTTATTTTTTAATTTCATCTAATTTCGAGCTGCACAGACAGGTATGGCAACTTTAAGAACCGAAAAATCTACAGGGTCTGTAACCTCACCCAGCTATCGATTAGGTTCGGTTTTGTGGAGGTGAGTATCAATTCATTTTATTTTTTAATGTCATCTAATTTCGAGCTGTAGAGACAGGTATGGCAATTTAAAGAACCTAAAAATCTTCGGGGTCTGTACCCTCACCCAGCTATCGATTAGGTTCGGTTTTGTGGAAGTGAGTATCAATTCATTTCCTAATCTCATCTTATTTCGAGCTGCACAAACAGGTATGGCAATTTAAAGAACCGAAGTATCTCTGGGGTCTGCAACCTCACCATGCCATCGATTAGGTTGTTTTGTGGAGGTGAGTATCAATTCATTTTATTTTCTAATTTCATCTAATTTCGAGCTGCACATATAGGGATGGCAATTTAAAGAACCGAAGAATCTCAGGGGTCTGCACCTTCACTCAGCTATCGATTAGGTTCAGTTTTGTGGAGGTGAGTATCGATTGATTTCATTTTCTAATTTCATCTAATTTCGAGCTGCACAGACAGGTATGGCAATTTAAAGAACCGAAGAATCTCTGGGGTTTGTACCCTCACCCAGCTATCGATTAGGTTTGGTTTTGTGGAGGTGAGTACCAATTAATTTTAATTTCTAATTTCATCTAATTTCGAGCTGTACAGAAAGGTATGGCAATTTAAAGAACCGAAGAATCCCTGGGGTCTGTACCCTAGCCCAGCTATCGATTAGGCTCGGCTTTGTGGAGGTGAGTATCAGTTCATTCTATTTTCTAATTTCATCTAATTTCGAGCTGTACAGACAGGTATGGCAATTTAAAGAACCGAAGAATCCCTGGGGTCTGTACCCTCACCCTGTTATCAGGGTGATTTAAAGAATCACCTGTTAATTAAGAAATTAATTAATTTTAATTTCTAATTTCATCTAATTTTGAGCTGTACAGAAAGGTATGGCAATTTAAAGAACCAAAGAATCCCTGGGGTCTGTACCCTAACCTAGCTATCTATTAGGTTTGGTTTTGTGGAGGTGAGTACCAATTAATTTTAATTTCTTATTTCATCTAATTTCGAGCTGTACAAAAAGGTATGGCAATTTATAGAACAGAAGAATCCCTGGCGTTTGTACCCTCACCCAGCTATCGATTAGGTTTGGTTTTGTGGAGGTAAAAATCAATTAATTTTATTTTCTAATTTCATCTAATTTCGAGCTGTACAGAAAGGTATGACAATTTAAAGAACCGACGAATCCCTGGGGTCTGTACCCTAACCCAGGTGTCGATTAGGTTCGGTTTTGTGGAGGTGAGTATCAGTTCATTTTATTTTCTAACTTGATCTAATTCCGATCAGCCCAGACACGGATGGCAATTTAAAGAACCGAAGAATCCCTGGGGTCTGTACCCTAACCCAGCTATCGATTAGGTTCGGTTTTGTGCAGGTGAGTATCAGTTCATTCTATTTTCTAATTTCATCTAATTTCGAGCTGTAGAGAAAGGTATGGCAATTTAAAGAACCGAAGAATCCCTGCGGTCTGTACCCTAACCCAGCTATCGATTAGGTTCGGTTTTGTGGCTGCTCTGACAGGGATGGCAATTTATAGAGCCGAAGAATCTCCGGAATCTGTATCCTCACCCAGCTATCGATTATGTTCGGTTTCGTGGAGGTAAGTATCAATTAATTTTATTTTCTAATTTCATCTAATTTCCAGCTGCTCAGACAGGGATGGCAATTTAAAGAACCAAAGAATCTCTGCGGTCTGTACCCTCACCCAGCTATCGATTACGTTCGGTTTTGTGGAGGTGAGCATCAATTAATTTTATTTTCTAATTTAATCTTATTTCGAGCTGCATGCAGGTAGGGCAATTTAAAGAACCGAAGAATCCCGAGTCTGTAACCTCGCCCAGCTATCAATTAGGTTCGGTTTTGTGGAGGTGAATATCAATTCATTTAATTTTCTAATTTCATCTAATTTCGAGCTGCTGAGACAGGGATGGGAATTTAACGGTGGATATCAATTATAAAAACCGGGATCTTTACCCTCTCAAGCTATCGAACGGGATCGGTTTTGTGGAGGTGAATATCAATTAAATTTAATTTTAGAATTTGATCTAATTTCTATCTGCTAAGACAGGGATGGCAATTCAAAGAACCGGAGAATCTCCGGGGTTTGTACCCTCTTCAAGCTATCGAACGGGATCGGTTTTGTAGAGGTGACTATCAATTGAACTTGTTTTCTAACTACATCTAATTACGATTTGCTAAGACAATGATGGCAAATTAAAGATCTGGAGAATCTCCAGGTCTGTACCCTCTTCAAACTATCGAACGGGTTCGATTTTGTGGAGATGAGTATCGATTCATTTTATTTTCTAATTTCATCAAATTTCGATCTGCTCAACCAGGGATGGGAATTTGAAGAGTCAAGGAATCACCGTGGTCTGTACCCTCTTCAAGCTATCGAACGGGTTCAGTTTTGTAGAAGTGAGTACCAATTCATTTTATTTTCTAATTTCATTTAATTGCGAGTTGCTCAGACAGGGATGGGAATTTACAGAGCCATGGAATCACCGGGGTCTGTACCCTCTAGAGCCAGCGAATGGGTTCAGTTTTGTGGAGGTGAGTATCAATTCATTTTATTTTCTTATTTCATCTAATTTTTAGCAGCTCAGACAGGGATTGGAATTTAAAGAACCAGGGAATTGCCGGGGTCCGTACCCTCTCAAGCCATCTAACGTGTTTGGTGTTGTGGAGATGAGTATCGATTCATTTTATATCTAATTTCATATTATTCCGATCTGCTCGGACAGGGAAAGCAAATTTAAGAGCCGGAGAATCTCCGGGTTGGTACCCTCGTCAAGCTATCGAACAGGTTCCGTTTTTGTGGAGGTGAGTATCTATTCACTTTATTTTTTTATTTGATCTAATTTTGAGCTACTCAGACATGGACGGGAATTTCAAGAACCTGGGAATCTCCGGGTCAGTACCCTCTCAAGCTATCGAACGGCTTCGGTTTTGTAGAGGTGAGCATCAATTTAATTTTATTTTCTAATTTGATCTAATTTAGATCTGTTCAGACAGGGATGGCAATTCAAAGAACCAGACAATCTCCGGGGTCTATACCCTCTTCAAGTTATCGAACGGGTACGGTTTGGTGGAGGTGAATTTCAATTCAACTTATCTTCTAATTACATATAATTTCGATCTGCTAAGACAGGGATGACAAATTAAAGAACTGCAGAATCTCCGGGTCTGTCCCCTCTTCAAGCTATCCAACGGCTTAGATTATGTCGACGTATGTATCAATTCATTTTATTGTCTAATTTGATCTAATTTCGATCTGCTCGGACAGAGATCGGGATTTACAGAACCAGGGAATCACTTCGGTCCGTACCCTCTCAAGCCATTTAACGGGTTCGGTTTTGTGGAGGTGAGTATTAATTCATTTTATTTTCTAATTTGATATGAATTCGATCTGCTGAAACAGGGATGGCAATTTAAAGAACCAGAGAATCCCGGGGGTCTGTAGTCTGTACCCTCTCAAGCCAACTAACGGGTTCTGTTTTATGGAGGGGAGTATCAATTCGTTTTATTTTCTAATTTCAACTAATTTCGATCTGCTCAGACAGGGATGGCAATTTAAAGAGCCGGAGAATCTCCGGGTCTGTACCCTCTCCAAGCTATCGAACGGGTTTGGTTTTGTGGACGTGAGCCTAAATTCAATTTAATTTCTAATTTGATCTAATTCCGATCTGATCAGACTGGGACGACAATTTAAAGAACCGGAGAATATCTGGGTTTTCACCCTGTTCAAGCTATCGAACGGGTTCGGTTTTGCGGAGGTGAGCCTCAATTCGATTTATTTTCTAATTTGATCTAACTCCGATCAGGCCAGACAGGGATGAGAATTTAAAGAACCGGAGAATCTCCGGGTCTGTACCGTCTCCAAGCTATGGAACCGGTTCAGTTTTGAAGGTTAGTATCAATTCATTTTATTATCTAATTTGATGTAATATCGATCTGCTCAGACAGGAATGGAAATTTGAAGAACCAGGGAATCTGCGGGGTATGTACTCCCTTCAAGCTATCGAACCGGTTAGGTTTTGTGGAGGTGAGCCTCAATTTAATTTATTTTCTAATTTGATCTAATTCCGATCAGCCCAGACAAAGATGACAATTTAAAGAACCGGAGAATATCTAGGTTTTCACCCTGCTCAAGCTATCAAACGGGTTCGGTTTAGTGGAGGTGAGTATCAATTCATTTATTTTCTAATTTCATCTAATTTCGAATTGCTCAGACAGGAATGGAAATTTAAAGAACCAGAGAATCTTCTGGGTCTGTACCCTTTTCAAGCTATCGAACGGGTTCAGTTTTGTGGAGCTGAGTATAAATTTATTTTATTATCTAATTTTATCTAATTTCGAGCTGCTCAGACAAGAATGGACATTTAAAGAATCAGGAACTCACCTGAGTCTGTAACCTCTTCATGCTATCGACCAAGTTCGGTTTTGTGGAGGTGAGTATCAATTCATTTTATTTTCTAATTGAATATGATTTCGACCTGCTGAAACAGGGACGGCAATTTCAAGAACCAGAGAATCCCCGGGGTCAGTAACCTCTCAAGCTATCTAACGGATTCTGTTTTGAGGAGGAATTCATTTTATTTTCTAATTTCAACTAATTTTCGATCTGCTCAGACAGGGATGGCAATTTAAAGAGCCGGAGAATCTCCGGGCATGTACCCTCTCCAAGGTATGGAACCGGTTCAGTTTTGAAGGTGAGTATCAATTCATTTTATTATCCAATTTGATGTAATATTGATCTACTCAGACAGGAATGGAAATTTAAAGAACCAGGGAATCTGCGGGGTATGTACTCCCTTCAAGCTATCGAACGGGTTCGGTTTTGTGGAGGTGAGTATTAATTCATTTTATTTTTTAATTTGATCTAATTTTGATCTGCTCAGACAGGTTCAACTTGTTTTCTAACTACATCTAATTCCGATTTGCTAAGACAATGATGGCAAATTAAAGATCTGGAGAATCTCCGGGGTCTGTACTCTCTTCAAGCTATCGAACGGTTCGGTTTTTTGGAGGTGAGTATCAATTCATTTTATTTTCTAATGCGATCGACCACTAGCAATACCCGTAACTTAGATGCCTATTTCCTGTCTTAGCTGTGAGGCTTCTGTGAACAATATTACTTGACAGACAAATTAAAAAAAACTCATTCTCCTTTCAGCTCTCGTAATAATGAGTATTATTTATGTGGAGCGTGATACCAGTACATTGAAGCTTGTCAGAAAAACTACTCTGTTTAAACGAAGAAAAATAGAAAAGGAGCCGTGATCAGAGACCTCCAGTGAGAAGGGCAAAGTAGTAGCAGCCAACACCCCTTGGAAGACCGAAACTCACATAGACTGAAAATTGTTATCACATTCGATAGAAGTATAGCCTTTTCTGGTGTAGATATTTTTACCCTCAACACAAAGGGGAAAATTTTGAGGCACCTTGGCCACAGCCAAGTCATAAGCCAATTAATCCATATAACCACTATGGAAAATTCATTGCATTTTTCTAAGGTGTCAAGATTTTTTTTTTTTTACATGTCTAATATAAATAAAATACAGGATGGGACAATTAGATTTTAATAGTTTTTTTTATCTAAAAGTCTGGGCGTTGGGTAAAGCGTTTCCTATCCTTATGATAGTACTCATTTTTCTATCGCATACCTATTATTCCATATAGATTTAAATAAGTCCAATGACTCTCGGAGTCTATTCTGGCTAGGATCCTCTCGTAGCACCATATTGTAGGAGGAACACGCCGTTACAAATATAATTGCCGTTACGTCATTAAAACACTGGATCCACTTTCTTCTCTCATCACGCTGGCCACCAACATCAAACATACTGTAAAAAAAATTGATGACAGTCTGTGACATGCAATTTAAAACAAATCGTTTAATTTCACCACACTTTCGGAGCCCCCCTCTACTAGCGTACAAGACAAAGGAAAATAAATTCATACGTAAAATGGATATTTAAATATTAAGTTTTTTATTTTGGGTGTAAAATGTATATTTGCTGTCTATTAGTCATTTTTATATTTTTGATATTATACATGGTGATACTTGTGAGCACTTCAGTAGAATGTTTGAGCGCATTAATGACCTGCACACACATCTCACAACGAGCTTGTAGAGTCGTTTTGATTGTCTCTTCTTTTTTTTCCATTTCAGTTCCACAAAAAAATAGTTTCAGTTTTAGGCTAAATTGACTGACTTTTCGTGAGCTGCTAAAAAAAAGTGTCTTTAACTTATGGGTGTTGAATTCCTCTTAGAAGGCAAGGGTAACTTTAGTTGTTTTCTATTTAACTTCGACAGTGACAGCTCCTACTTTTCATTTTATTCATGTTCGTTAAAGTTTATTAAAGAGAAAGTAGCACATGCAATCAGATTTACTTTGCACAGCTTTAATTTCAATATAGTTCTCTTGTTAAAAAAAGAAAAAAGCCTTTACGCTTATGTACTGGCGCAACAAGAATTGAGACAATAAATACCACAATGCAAAATATCAGCACCAGGATGAAATAAAAGTTTTTTCTGTAGACCGTCTCAAGTTTACATTCTTATCACTTCACCATACTCTTTCAGAGTACTCTACAAAATTACTATAAAAATTATAGTTCCTAACATAAAGAAACCCCTTTTCACATTATATTTCAAATAGGTGACGAGAATCACCTTCGAATTTTAGATCCTTATATCGCATGTGCAGATTTCGATCAAAATATGATCAGTAGTGCTAGCATATTAAATACCCCCACCCCATCTATTTTGTCACCATCATAAGAGCTCAAGATACTTGCAATAAAATGTTATACTTGATGGTAAATACGGCTTATGTTTTAGACATAACGTCTTTTCTTACACCACATGAATCAATTATAAAAGTTATATAACAGAGAAGATGGCAAGGAAAGGAGGGGGGGTGACAAGAACTAATCCGCAATGCAACACACATTTGGTATACGATCAATTTTGTTCATTGTGAACATTTAGATTGAGTGATAGATGTTTGATTGATGTTTTAGCATGATTGATGTTTGAAATAAAGTTTCAGACATATCGACAGTAATGCGTTTAATACTGCAAAACTATTGCCTTCAGCTCGTGCCCTTACAGTTTGGTTGTATGTTTACCCAAGTATAAGTTTTGTATGCAGAATATAACTTTTTTATTCTCTTAAGAGCAAATTTCACTCAGGTGGTTTTAAAATCAACACCGTTTCAAAAAGACACGCTTGTATGTTTCCTCGTGTATATGAAATAATACGGTTCGGCTATGAAAATACGTCAAAGGTGCAAACCAAATAATTCAAAGAAAGCTTTTTACCATGGTATTATAAGAAAGCAATCTCTCTTTCTTCTTTGGGGTTGTTTTAATTAATTCAAAGCTCCCTGCTATAAGTCGTCCAAGCAGAAGTCTTGGTGGTGGAATTCGAATTTTTATTCTTTTTACGAGTTTCAAATTTATCTAATGATGTTTTAAAAACAACACCATTTTTAAAAGACACGGTTGTATATTTCCCCAGTAATAAAACATTCAAATTCAAAACGGATGTCACAGTAGAAAAAGATATGTTCAAGTTTATCTAGCCATGGGGAGAGCCCTCCATACAAATTGTTCAAAAGAGCTCTACACAATATTTAGGCCAAAACAGAACAAACAACAATTTTTTCTGTGTGCTCAAACACAAAAGTGTTATGAACAAACCAAACAATGTACAATACAAACGATTAAACACGCAAAATAATACTTTTTAAAGCCCTACTTCTCTTATTGGATTTCTTCTGACCAATGTAGTTTGCTGATAAAAAAAAAATTTCAAAATATTCGTTCAATTGGACTTTTCTACTTTCTTTTTTACAACTCCCATAACATAACACATAGACTCGGGAATAGGCATATGGGAGAAGACAGAATCTGAACATATTTTTAAGATATCTCCCGAGATATGTTAGACCTACATTTAGATACATTTAAATTGAGCTGTAACATTCTGAATTTGGAAGTTATATCCTTTTGCCATAATTCAGACATTATTGAGACAAAGAAATCGTTGACTGGCAGTGTGACTATCTACCTTGCACCTCTGGCTGAATCGTTGTTGGCGCATTCTCAATTAGTCGTTTATGTTAAATCAACTGAGGTGGTTCTAACCTGAGTAATCCCCTTTTTTACTTGTGGTAACAATCCCTGGCGTTTTCAATTAGTTATCACATTTTTTCCACTCAGTAGCTGGAATTTTCTTCCAAACTTTAATTTATTTTCAGTTAGGCATATCCATGGATGTTCTACCTCCAAAATATTTGATTTTCTCTCACTCTGTTCACTAATAATTACTTTATTAAGTCAGTGTTTGATAAACTCCCCACATCTGTATATACAAAAGTGAAACTCGTGAAATTAATTCTGATTAACAATTAAGAGTTAAGAGCGCTAGAGGCTAGTTTTTATAAAGACATGAGGAAACTTCGCCACCTGAGCAACAAATTTTATTAGATGGCGTCACTGAAAGTGATTGTAGATGAAAGTACTTTTCGTTTTATTTATTTGATAGGGCCCTTGAGGAAATTGGACACTCTACGGATTAGCACAACTGCCTTAACATTTTGAAGAGTTATTCCAATAATTTTTTATCTATTATTTTGCCTTGGTAATCGGTAAAAGTGACCATTTCATATGTTCAGTACATTCAAACATAATAAGATTACTTATCAAACAAACCCAACTACTTATCCTTAGCATTTCACAAGAAGTAAATAACGTCAGAGATTAGGAGGATTGTTAGTTGAAACGTTCTAAATTAGTTATCGGATACGTTACGGCTGCTAACCCCAGAAAATGTAGGATAAGTCAGAAGCGACGTCAAATGTAAACGAACAATTTAATCATTTCATAAACATACAAATATGCTAAATATATGTAAAGAGCAAAAGTGATATAACTGACAGCAAAACCATTTCCAGCGGGCCACTTCCAGTCCAAAAAGGGATCGGAAGTGGCAAATCTTGCAGGATCTGTAAGTAAGGTACGTTTGCAGCACACATGATCACTGTTGTTATTCGCCTAGTCCGTAAGCGTTTCAACTAGCAAATGGTTGGATGTATGTGCTTGTCGTTACCCTTTACAGACAAAAAGGGACAGAAATAGTTATATAACTGACAACAAGACCATTTCCACCGGGCCACTTCCAGTCCAAAAAGGGATCAGAAGTGACACATCTTGCAGGATCTGTAAATAAGGTACGTTTACATTGCAGCACACACGATCACTGTTGTTATTCGCCTAGTCCGTAAGCGTTTCAACTAGCAAATGGTTGTATATATGTGCTTGTCGGTACCCTTTACACACAAGATTCGTGGAAAATAGGGCTATCCGAATAAGTCGACTAAGACATGCTCGAACGCACTCATTGATCTAATCTCAACTTTTTTTTCCCGTCTGTTTATTATTAACAACAAATGCAGAACAGAAATAACAGTTTAAAAAAATTGCACTCAATTCATCTTCAGCAGGCTCTTGGGCTTGTAGTGGTTTCAATTTCTATTAGTTATACTTTTTGTAATAATACCTTTTAATAAAAAAGCCCTAAGGCCCAAACCTTTCTTAAAATTAAATTACTTTGAGTAGAAACTTTAAACTGGAACATTTAAGAACTTAAAATTCTAATATATGTTCTAGCTCTATACAGGTTTAAGGAGTGAATCTGCTTTTAGATTAAGAGGAAAAAACTGCAGTGCTGAGCTTCGATTCAACACTTAAGAATAGAAATGGTAGACGTATGCCCTAGAGCATACGGATGACAACGATCACACGATCACCAGTGATTTGTCAGTATAGAAGTATGTGTATGGGAACACATGCCCATCAAATTTAGCATATCAGAGAACCCTACTATAGAGGTTTCAAGCTCCTATGTGCAAAAAGGTGTAATTGTGCAAAAGGAAATGCAAAAAATTGTAGGACACTATGAAAGAAAAACAAACACTAAAATAGACAAGATATATGAAAAAACAGAAAAAAGTTTTTTGCAAAAAGTTGCCTGGAAAAAGTTACCAAAAAGGTGGGGAACACCAGGAAAGAAAAAGAAACACTAAAATAGATAGTAACCGAAACTCTATAAAACGAAATTTTTATACCAATAGATACATCAAAAGAATTGAATTTTAATGCTGATTTTAAATATATAAGTTTCATCAAGTTTAGTCTTACCCATCAAAAGTTAAGAGCCTCAGAAAATTTGTCTTATTGTGGAAAAAGGGGGAAACATCCTTAAAGGGGGATGAAAACATCCCTAAGAGGGAAACATTTTCAAAGGCAGAAACGCCCCCTAAAAGCTGTAGCGACCAGGCTCAACAGTAACCAAAACTCTAAGAACGGAATTTGATACCAATAGATATGTCAAAGAATCGGATTGTTATGCTGATTCCAAATATATAAGTTTCATTAAGTTTAATCTTACCCATCAAAAGTTACGAGCCTCAGAAAATTTGTCTTAATGTGGAAAAAAGGGGGAAACATCCCTAAAAGTCATAGAATCTTAATGACAAAGTTTGACTCTTTGTCACAGCTTTTTAAAATAATAAAAAACTTTGGAGTAAAGAGCGGGGCGTTTCATATATGGAATAATTTCTGTTCGTTTTAAGTTTTAATGTCGCTTTTTACTTTCAGTTAAAAAAAAACTTGTTTTTTTATTTAATAAAAAAGAAGAGGTGGAAGAACTTACTGAAAGTTGACTTTATCTACAGTGAAACGGGTTTCAAAAATACCAGACGTCAAGACTCGACAGCGCAATATATCCTGAAAGAAAAATCGTACAACTAAAATTAGTTTCCACTTAGCAATTTCTAATAAAATTCATTTTAATACAAAAAGAAACAAAACAACGTGTGTGTACAACATCGAAGAGAATAATAAGTATAACAAAG
This sequence comes from Artemia franciscana, assembly GCF_032884065.1. NCBI lineage: Eukaryota > Metazoa > Arthropoda > Branchiopoda > Anostraca > Artemiidae > Artemia > Artemia franciscana. The sequence goes on from NW_027062617.1 coordinate 1,409,450, forward strand.
TCATAGTTAAGGAATCTCAAATCCTATATCAGCGAGATGCTATTTGGTACTCCATTAATATAAATATCACTTAAACGTTAGCAAATAGGAAGTTTTTTTCAACTGAAAGTAAGGAGCAACATTAAAACTTAAAATGAACAGAAATTATTATATATATACGAGGGGGTTGTTCCCTCCTCAATACCTCGCTCTTCACGCGGAAGTTTTTTAGAACTTAAAAAAAATCTTCTTATTCTTATTAAAAGCCCTTGTGTTTCAGGAGTCGTTCTTAAAAAATTGGGACAAATAGTCAAACTTAAGCATAAAGAGCGAGGTATCGATAAGAGGACACCCCCCCCCCTCATATAAGTAATAATTTCTGTTCGTTTTAAGTTTTAATGTTGATCCTTAGTTTCAGTTGATAAAACTCGTTTTTTAAAATTTAATTTCTTATCGATTTATAAACAATGCTAGGAAATTCGGTTCCCCTCCACAGGAAGATCCTCTAGACAATTCAATCCCGATGAAAATTCCCCCCAGAAATTTTTTCATTAACATCTCCATATATAGAATTGAGTCAGCAAAGAGAAAGCAAGTCAAATGAAAGGAATTTCGTATAAGAATTATGGGAAACTCCCTCAGTGTAAAATTTTCCGTGAAAAGTTCACCCCCTTCGGAAACTTACCTAATCATGAACAAATATTCCCGTGGAAATCCCCTCCCCAGAAGAAAATCCTCCCCGCCCGAAAAATCTATTCATATTTCCCAACAACAAATATTATAGGTAAAATAATGGGCATATTTCATAACTTGAAGACCTTTCCCCAGTGGCTCTAGGGATCAAAATTTTGATCACTTAAAAGCGACACTAGAACTTTTAATTTCAGTTCGAGTGAGCCTTCCTCCGATATTCTACAACTACTGGTTCGACACGATCACAACTGAAACAAAAAAAAATAAACATGCATCCATGATCATTCTTTTGGCAGAAAAGAGAAAGCCAAATTTCTCAAGAGTCAAAATTCTTTTGGCTCTTGAGAGCTTGGAACCCCTACACTGAGGTCCTCTGAAGCGCTGAATCTGATGGTGTTATTTTCACAGCGATTCCTTGACCTTTATGGAGGGAGGGTTTCTCCCTTTTTTCGAAATTCAGGCAAATCTTCTCATGCTCATACCCTTTGGTGGATAAAACTAAACTAAATGAATCTTATATATTAGGAATCAGCTATAGGCCATATATATATATATATATATATATATATATATATATATATATATATATATATATATATATATATATATATATATATATATATATATATATATATATATATATATATATATATAATTAATATTATATTATTTTAATATTTAATATTATATATTTTAATACTATATTAAAAAATAATAAGGCTCCAGGTGCTGATAGTATGATTAAAGAGTTTCTTAAATATGGTGGCTCTGAGGTTAGGAATAAGCTACTGAAGATTATGAACATGATTTTTGAAAAAGGGGAAGTACCCAATGATTTTAGGAAAACCTTAATTAAACCACTGTATAAGAAAGGTGACAAGAGTGAGTGTCGTAATTATCGAGGCATTAGTCTGGTCTCTGTAGGTAGCAAATTACTGAGTAATATGATACTTTTTAGACTGAGACATGCTGTAGACAAAGTTTTAACGGAAGAACAATGCGGTTTTAGAAAAGGTAGAGGATGTGTCGACCATGTTTTCACTCTTAGGTTAATAATTGAGAAGTCCCTTCGTTGTCAAACACCTTTGGTCCTCAGTTTTATCGATTATGAGCAAGCTTTCGATTCTGTTGATAGAAGAGCGTTAACAAAGGTCTTATCGTTATATGGTATACCAGAAAAATACATTAGTGTGATTTGCGCTATGTACGAGAATAATACTGCTGCGGTTAAGGTAGGAAATGAGGTTAGCAACTGGTTTTGTATTAAATCAGGAGTTAAGCAGGGTTGTGTTCTATCCCCCTTTATATGGATCATTTTGACGGACTTCGTCTTAAGGAGCACAAGAAAGAGCACAAGAATAAGGAGCACAAGAATGAATTTTTAGAGGTTTTACGAGTTCAGGGTGCTAAAATAGGCTTGAAAATTAATGTTAAGAAGACTAAGTCACTAAGGCTAGGAATAAGTGAAGATGGACAGATGACATTAGGTAACGAAAAGCTTGATCAGGTTGGGAGCTTTATTTACCTTGGTAGTATTATTAGTAAAGATGGTGGGAGCAGTGAAGATGTTAAAAGTAGAATAGCTAAGGCTCAGGGTGTTTTTTCACAGTTAAAAAAAGTTTGGAAGAATAGAAAGATAAGTCTACAAACCAAGATTAGAATATTGGAAGCTACAGTGATGACAGTGGTCAAATATGGCTCTGAAGCATGGGCACTCCGAAAAGCAGATGAAAATTTACTAGATGTTTTCCAGAGAAATTGCCTACGGATTGTTCTCGGTACCCGGCTGACTGACCGTATTTCAAACAGTAGATTGTACGAAAAGTGTGGTTCAATCCCGCTTTCTGGGGCTTTAATGAAAGAAAGGTTGAAATGGCTAGGCCACGTTTTACGGATGAAGGATGACAGATTACCGAAGATTGTCCCTTTTGGCCAACCGTCTGGGGCTACACGGAAAGCAGGTCGTCCTTGTTTGGGTTGGGAGGATGTCATAAATAAAGATTTAAAGGAAATGGGAACTTCCTGGGAGGGTGTAAAGAGGGAGGCTTTAAATAGATTAGGTTGGAGGAGGAGCGTGCGTAGCTGTGTTGGCCTCAGGCGGCTTTGTGCTGCAGTGAGTTATTAGTAGTAGTAGCAGTAGTAGTAAATATTCTTTTGTTAATGATGTACAGGGACAATCAGTTACTGAATGACAGAATAAATAGACATTTCATCTTTTTTTGTTGTTATGGTTAAGGTTCGCTACATAATTTATTTAGTGGTTAGCTGAGATGCCGAACTGCAGCCAGGGCACGAACAGGATGACGATGAAATTAATTAAAAAGCAACTTTATTCTTTACCCAACTCTTGTCTCTGAAAAATAGAATTCATACTGCTGAGAGCATAAAAGGAGTATTTAATTAATCTGTTAAGCCAGACAAACATGTTGAAATGTTTTTCAATTGCGGTTACTGTATAAATGATGGCTATTTTGTAAAGTATATTGTTAATTGTTGGAGACAATTTAAATTCTACAGTGTGGTAAAGCTAAAATTTTCAAAAACAAGATAATGAAGGATAAACTGGAGGGAGACATTTGGATAATTTTAAATCCTGACAATTTTAAATTAGATTTTAATTAAATTCTTTTAATTTTAATTAAATTCTGATAAATTTTAGATTAGACACAAATTATTATTTGAGGAAAAAGGATTTACACTATCCCCAGAAAATATCCAAGTATTATTCTTAACTATGTACTTCCTTTTGAGAATCTACGAAAAATACCTCTTTGAGGTGTACAGACTATCTACCAAATCTGAATAATACCTACCTCCACGAAAACATATTTTATTGGATAGTATTGATCCAAAAGGGCCCGAAATGCACACTTAGCTATAAAATTAGTTTAATTTTCTAATTATTTAATTATAATTAATCATTTAATAGGAGAAACCAAACAAAATGAAATTATTTAAATTAAACAATTATTATTTAGTGAAAAGTATTATTAAATTATTGAGAAATATTATAATTGAAATTTAGATTAAAATGATTGAAATTATTTAATGAATAATTGAAATTTAAATAATGTCAAATTTTTCGCAACAAAAGTGTCTCAGCAGCTCCAAAAATTATCTTTTTTGTCGCTTATAGCAGGGTCGATGGAGCAATTCAGAACAAAAGGTGAAACAGCGATTCTATAAGGATTGAACTCCTATCACTTACGCCAGGAACTTATCCAAGGGGAAAGGTACCATGCTTGATCCCCCCTCGAAATATTTATCTGGGTCACATATTGGTCATAACACGCAGGTAGAAAGACTAATTCATCTAAAGAAAAAAATGTTTTTCCAATTCACAAATTGCACGTAAAAAAAGCCGATAAAAGTTCTTTGACTCCCCCCCCAGAACAAAAACTCTTTGGGATCCCCCCAAACAAAAATCCAAGAAAAAACTCTGCCTTATACCATACCTATTTAACTATACCATGTGGGCTTAAATATATCAGAAGTATTGTATAGCATGAAAGTATAACAAGAGCATGTCCGAAAGTTCGGCGGTCTTGCTTTGTCTTGGCCAAGTTGTTGGATTTTTCATTTGGATTGAATAAAAAAAAATTTCTACTGAAAGTAAGGAGCAACATTAAAATTTAAAGCGAACAGAAATTATTCCGTATATTAGGGGGGCTGCCCCCTCCTCAATCTACTGATGAAGGGTGGGATAAAAAAGATAGGATACAATAAAGATCCTCCAGGGCCACTGCTGACACGTAGAGTATCATTACGACGTTTCAGTTGCAAAGTATTTTTTACAGGGACAAGTAGAAAACCTGTCGCCCAGCCTTATTTCAGCGGGATCGATTCTTAGGCAATATATTGCCAACCTGAGCATCAATCCACTGTCCTACGACGAAGTAGAGGGGAGTGTAAATTTTCAACATGCACATTTTCCGGCCTTTGTTTTCAAATTTTCGATGAGGGCTGCATCAGACAAATGTAGAGGGGAAGCCCCCCCCCCTGACGTGCTTTCATTGGATCATTATTTTTTGTCTACACGTGCCTCTGGATACCCGATTAGCTACCGGAGAACTAAATGCACCTAGGGACGGTTGGGTTAGCAGCCCTCCTCATGAAATTCATTGCTACGAATGGAACTGGAAATACAGCCTTGGATGCTCCACCTACTTTACCAAACGGACCCAGGCCTGCCCAAGGATGTACCCCTTTGAACATCGCTGACCAAGGTGGCGTTAATGTTGCCACCTGGAATGTCCTGACGCTGAACCAGACTGGTCCTAAGCTTCTTTTAGCAAAAGAACTAAAAAGATATGACGCTCTGAATGATAATGGTGAGCGGCTGCTCAATTGCTGCATCACCCACACCCAATCAGTCACAAATACATGGTTCGTGAGAAGAGACATTGCGAAGCACACATGGTGCAGCAATGACGGCAAGACAAAATAGATGCTTGACTATATCATTGTACGACGACACTGGCTTTCGTCTGTCCAGAACTGTCGCTCATACAGAGGTGCCAAGCTTGGCAATACCGACCATTGTCTTGTTTTTGCAAGGATTAAACTCTGGATAAGGGCCAATAAGAGTAACTCCTCTTCCTCCAAGAAGATAGACACCTCTCGACTGAAGCAAGACCCCTCAGTTCGTGAGCGGTATAAAGTCGAGGTCTCTAACCGTTTTGAGGCCCTCTAGCAGTGTTCAGAAAGCGAGTCAGCGTGGAACACTTTCAAGGTTAATGTTCTCACTGCAGCTACAGAAGTTGTGGGCTTGAAGCAGCGAAAAAAGAAAGAGTGGATTAGCAGCCAGACGTCCGAAGTGACTGAGCAGAGACAGCGAGCGAGACTACGAGGAGATAAGACACTCTACAGACAGCTGAACAAACAGCGCCCACCACCTACTCCGTCTCCCGCTAAGTACCCCCGCAAGGATCATCTCGGACTTCATCCCTCGGAAACGCTGGAATCGCCCTCGAGGAAGGTCACGCACTAGATGGGCTGATGTAATAAACCAACGCCTGCTCAGTCGCAACATAAACTCGAATGAGGCCCCATCATTAGCCCTGGACAGGGCTACTTGGAGAAGACTGACGGCACTGTCAACCGGTTCCCTCTATGCTGGCGATCCTGCTGAGCAAGAGCGTTAAATCAAAGTAAGTCAATGCATAATAAGTGCTGAGGGAGCGATCCTATTATAACTGACCGCTGACACACCGACTTCTGACACACCGAGATGATACAGTATATTTCTCAGAATTTGATATGTCTCGTTGTGCTTGATTTTGAATGTACTTGTCTGAGAACAAAATGACACTGTTTATCTATTCAAAAACTAAACATACAAAAATCAGTGAGAAACCAAGATTACCAAATATGTTCTTTTAACGTTCTTATCTCATTTAAATACTTTCTTATGTCATTTTCCATTCTTATTTAGGAGTGCGAAATTTTACAAAACAGTTTCTGGCTTCATCCAACCATAATGATACCTTGGATTTGGTGCAGCTGAACCGGGTTTTCACGACGCAAGGGCAGTTTTGCACTTGTTATGCAGTTTTTTTTTCAGGTCAATGAGCAAAGGAGTCGCTTTTTACGGCAGAGCATGGTCTTCGGAATCTTGTCTTCCTCTTTTGGGACGGCCAGGTAAAAGAGGAGCCCTTGATTTCCCCTTTCTCGTCGTTGGTCGAGGGCACCGAGCGTGGCCTCCCTCATCTCGTGGGCGTCACATCCTTGCTCATAATCAGAGACTCGGCCAGCTCTAGACGGAAAGTCAGAGAATTCAGAGAGTTCTTGGATTTTTGGGCCTTTTGAAATTAGGTGTATTCTAGCCAGCTATTCACTACCGCCAAGTTGATCATGTGGAGCACAAGCCGCAGTGTCCAATTTCTGGACTGTATGAAGACAATATAATGTGAAACCATTTGGCCGAGCTTACCAACTTTTCCCATAGACCGGTTATACGCTGCACTTATTAATTCATGGTAAGATCCTCTGCCTATTTTCTTGAGGGCTATATCAGAGTCTAGCTTTGCACCATGTACCCTGTTTGCTCTTACGGTACCTGTATCGCAAAACTTCTTCTTTTCCAGTTCTTGTAGCAGAGGTATGTTTAAGTTATCAAAAAAAAGTTTCGTATCAGGAAAGAGGTGCAAACAACTTGTCAAAGCTCAGTTATTCACAGGACTTGGTCTATGACAGGTCGCACCTTCCACAACCGATCCGGTTTCTGAGGATCCTTGGCATTTTTGTCGACAAAGTGAAAGAAGTTCCAAAGTAGGCAAAATCTGTTGAAATTTAAGGCGTCAGCTATCAGCAGCACGCGAATATGCCTGCGATATCTGGGATACTAGAAAGAAAGCAATTTGAATTTCAATGAATTTCTTTCCAATGTTTCCGTCAGCATGTATTCCCTAGTGTTTGGAAAAGAGCATATGTCCGCGTTATTCCAAAAGTAAGGTGTCCAAAATCTTGTGATCAACTCCGGCCTATATCAATAACTCCAAACCTTTCTAAAGTGGCTGAAACGTTTATTTACCGCAAACTTATGTCACAGGTCTCTGCACATTTAGATCCGTATCAGTATGGATGCTACAATCTCATTGTCGAGTGGCTCGACCGAGGAAGTGCTATAATCAGTCTTCTCCTCGTATACTACCGAAAGGCTTTTGATCTTATTCGCCATTCCGTTGCTATCACAAATCTACGCACCATGGGTGCGCACAAACATATTCTCCTTTTAATGATCAATTTTTTACAAGCCCGCTATCAGTGCGTTTACAGTCTTTTCCCAGGAGATACCGACTCCGAATGGGTCGAGCTAACATGCGGAGCCCCACAAGGTACTAAGCTCGCTAGTCTACTGTTTTTGGCAGTGATAAATAGCATCCTTCCCGGCTATGAAGAGAGATTTAAGTATGTAGACGACTTGTCAGTCCTACTGAAGTACATTGTGGAGAAGTCTGAGGCTGTTCCCCAATTCTGTCACGAAATAATCAACAGCTTTAAAGACGAATGTACTGCAAACAGCCTCCAAATCAACGAAGGAAAGACTAAAATCCTTCGCTTTAATCCCCTGAAGAGATACTTTGTGTGCCCTCCTCCTCCTTATCCTAGTGAATCTTCGGCAGTAGTGCTTGATGTTAAGTTTAGCATCGACTTCTCTTTCAACCTTCACGTCGATACAATTATCAAAAAGGCAAATAGTGCGATACGGATACTTCTACTAATGCGTCGATTTGGTTTACCAGTGACACAACTAAGGATAGCCTATATCAATTACATCCGACCAATTTTAGAATATGCATGTCCCGTATGGGGCCCACGAGTCAATAACTCTATTTACCTAAGTGACCAGCTTGAGTCAATACAAAAAAGAGCAGTCAAAGTAATATTGTGCGATGCTTTTACTGAATATAAGGTAGCATTATCCACTTTACAAATTCCATCTCTTCAAGAGTGTCGTCTCAGTTTGATCCTTGAATTTGGCCAATATCTTCTCAGAAGTGATAAACACAGATCGATACTACCACCAGTTTCAGTGAAACATCGAAGTACCAGGTCGAAGAACATTGACAGATTAGCAGCACCTCCTTAACGCACAAATCGTTTTTCCAATTCATTCATCCCTTTCTTTGTATCAAAGTATAACTGTAGTAAGTGTAGGTGTAACTGTAGTAGCTGTAGTGAGTAGTAAGTGAATTGTTGATTTAATCCTATTCGTCTTCTGATTTTTTTCGTCGTTTGATTTAATCCTTTTTTTGTAAGCACAAGCGCCATTTAGTTTTATGACTACGAGAGATTGTGCAAATAAAACCGATTTTAAACCGATTCTTATTTCCATAGCAGTAGCATATATGCTCGTTCCTGTCTTATGGACAGAGTATAATTTGTCTGTTTTTTTCTGCCGCAAGTTCATAAAAGTTCGAATCAAAATACTCATTTTGAACTAACAAAGAAAACAGCAAAACAAAAAAAATCTGCCAAAAATAACATGATCAAAAACCGCTGAAATCAGATGAAAAGTGGAGCACAAGTCACACTGTCCTCAGATAGGAACGTCAGACATTGAAAAAATCAGCTACGCCTGTTTGTAGAATTTAATGCCGAAAATAAGTGCCAACAGATGGATCTGGACGTAAAGAACAAAAATTGAGTAGTTGGTTCAAAATTATTGTCAGAGAACTGCAGTAGAACTGGAATAGTCATAACTGGTATGTCCATTTCCTGGAACACAGTTGAGGTCCAACTAGAAAAAACTACAGCAAATTGAAATTTGACGCAATTTCGATGAAAGCCGTACCACTTATATTTTAAACATCGGTGAGTGCGGAGCGTAAATTTACGAAGTCACACCATCTAACAGGTTTTTGAAAATTGGGCATTTAGAGTATGTCCTCATGTGAGGGCACAGTGGCCGAAAGGGTTAATATAAAAGCAATGTGATGAAGATTTTTTTTTCAAAGTATCTCAAAAATGGAAGGATTTATTTATTCGTATTTGCCTTGAAAAATATAATTTTCGGATCAAATGTTTTATGAGGCCACTGGTAAATAAAAGAATTGTAACTACAATCTGGCTGTATTTTTTTAGGACACTTTCAGCAAAGCACTAGTTAAACTCCAGCAGTAGTATCCCCTACATACAGGGTAATTTATGTTTGTTTCGAAGTTGTAATGTCACTTTTCGCTTTCCGACGCAAAACCTTTTTAATTTTGAAATTAAAAAGGTCTTTTTAAGGCGACATATCGCTCTATTTAGTGTACTTGATGTGACAACTACCGTCTGGACGATCGGTAATTGGCGATGCTTGTCTCTCTCTCTCTTTTCCCTTTGTAATCTGATATAAAGAGCTTCCAAACTAATAGGGCATATTACCTCAAGTGCCTGTTCTAATTGACAAGAACTTTGTTAAACTCAGAGCCTTGATTATCAATTAATATCTATTGATTCCGTCTCTTTATCCTTGACAATATTCTATTATCGAGCCTGCCAGATATTGAGCCTTTTTTCTCAAATCCATTGTATTTTTTAAAGGGGTTTGGGGGAGGGCTGCGTTAATACAATTAATTATTACGGATTAGCAAGTTATCTCAAAACGATTAGAGAAACTTATCCAAGTCCCCTGAGAGGGAGTTCTGTTTCTATTTATAGGGACAAAGACCTTTTCCTTGATGGGACAAAGAGGAAAAAATAGTTTTGTACCTGACCTTTTTCCTTAGGTGTGGGCTACATAGGGGAAATTATTGGAAACAATACAGAGTGGTAATTCTAAACTCATTTATCAAGATAGAACCGTCGACCAAAAAGTTTCCGAGGAGGGAAAAGCAACTCAGAAATTTTATATCCAATGTCAAATGCTGCATTATATGAGACATATTGAAAATTATTCCTTGCATTGCAAGAAATAAATTGTTTTATTACCGCGGTGTTAACCCGTAAGGGTTAACACACTTTCTTAGAGGTAGACATTTTTTGGTGCTCGAAACAGCCATTTATCGACTGGGTATTGGGTATCGAAACTCAATATGAAGAAGGGAGTTATGAATAGAATTCAAGACCATACTGAAATTACATCACTAAAACTTTCTCGATTTTGATCAACTGAAGATGCCTTGACGGAGGTCTTTGTCGAAATATCAGCTGTTTCGTATTTCACATTTACTGCCTGAATATCATCCTCATTGCTATTGAATCCCATAGTTTTTTTTTCAATTTTTTTCCTACTCCGTTTTTTCATTAAAGATGTTGTAATCAACAAACATAACATATTTTTAAATATGTTAAAATGGGCAAAAAACTAAATTGAGCAAAAACTTTCCAAGATTTTTTTTTGGGGGGGGGGGCTCTATAAGTGGAAAAGCATATAAGATACAGTACCACATAGAATACTCAGACATGACAACAACAACAAAAAACTACAAAAAAAAATTAGTATCTTTGCGCCATAAGTGCTAAAATTCTAATGCTCAGTATAGTCGCTTTAGAACGATATCTAAATACCCCTATAAAGAAAACAACAACAAAAAAACGGATAATACATGTTACATTAAAAAATAACAATTAAACAATTAAAAAATAACATATTTTTATGTTAAATTAAAAAAAAATTAATGTTTTAATTGTTAAAATTATGTTAAAATATTTTAAATTCCATTTACATGTAAATGAAAGTTTTCTTAAACCCTGATCCTGTATATATGTAAAACTGCAATGCATACGATTTTCATAGCAGAAGTTATAAATTAAACACAAACAATGTAAACGATAGGTATCAAAGCATTGATGCTTTGTCATGATACCCCGAAAGTGCCGATTCTTTGGTATTAAAACCAAGTATGGCCCAGGTCTAGTCAGTTGAGGCCAAATAACCAGAAAATGTCAAGCATAAATCTCGCGAAACCGAAACTTTTTGCTCCTTAATATTTACTTCTTTTTTATGTAGATACTTGAGTATTCTGCAAAATTTAACAAAGAAATATACTACAAGACACGTGAAAAATTACATTTTTTTTAGCGACTTAGCTTTGAACTTGATAGAAAGATCCATTAAAAGCAAAGATGTAAGGGATTTTAACAACTGAGTTTTCAAGAAAGCACAAAAAATGATAAAATATGCCAAAAATAAGGTTTATATGCAACAGAACTTCTACAATGAGATATAGCACTAATTTGTGCAGCCAAGTTCTACTGGAAAATTTAGTTCGTGATTTTAGGCATGTTTAATTTAATTTTTGTGTGTTGGAGTAAAAATCGTAAAATACACTTGCGTATGCTATATAACAGGAGTAAACATTCTATTGAACAGACAAGAGCATTTCTATTTTTGCGGCAGATTTAAAGTGGTTTAGGAACATGCTAAAAATATTTCGTATAAATTTAAATTTTAATAAAAAGGCATTATAGTTATATATAGCTGATGATTTTTAATAGAGTAAGTTGTCATTTCCAGGCCTTCTAAAATCTAAGGCGGAAATGTGCCCTTTCCTACCCTTCCCAGTCAGCGCCACCCTGAAACAATACAGTTTGAGACTTAAGTCCAGAAAATTTCTCGTGAATCAATTAAGTCTTTACCATACACAACAACTAACCTGTCATCAAACAGTTCGTGGTAACGAACTGTAATAAGGAGTGACCCGGCATAATAGTAACCGAAACTCTAAAAATGGAATTTTGATACCAATAGTTACAACAAAAGAATCAAATTTTAATGCTGATTTAATTACAATTTTAATGCTGATTTGCAAACTGTCTTGGCTTTTTCTACAATTGGGCCATGACTTGACTTTTCCCACAACTATTCCCTTTTCAATACAAAAATCAACGGACTCGTTGATTTTTGAATTGAACGGATTTCAATTCAAAAATCCGTTGATTTTAGAATTGAAAAGGGAATAGTTGTGGGAAAAGTCAAATCATGGCCCAATTGTAGAAAAAGCCAAGACAGATTGTCCAATGAAATGGGCATCGAGTCAAGGTTAATTTTACCCCTTTGATTCACAAGTTTCAAGTTTTTGATTTAAATTCGCAAGTTTCATCAAGTTTACTCTTACCCATCAAAAGTTACGAGCCTGAGAAAATTTGCCCTATTTTAGAAAGTAGGGAGAAACATCCTCTAAAAGTCATAGAATCTTAACGAAAATCACACCATCAGATAAAATGTATCAGAGAATCCTACTGTAGAACTTTCAAGCTCCTATCTACAAAAATGTGAAATTTAGTATTTTTTGCCAGAAGACAGATCACGGATGCGTGTTTGTTTATTTGTTTTTTGTTTTGTTTTTTTTTTCAGGGGTGATCGTATCGACCAAGTGGCCCTAGATTGTCGTAAGAGGGCTCATTCTAACAAAAATTAAAAGTTCTAATGCTCTTTTAAGGTGACCAAAAAATTAGAGGGCATCTGGGCCCCCTCCCACGCTCATTCTTCCAAAAGTAACCGGATCATAAATTTTGAGAGAGCCATTTTGTTCAGCATCGAAAAATCTAACAAATATGTCTTTTGGGACGACTTAATCCCCCACAGTCCCTGGGGGAGGGGCTGCAAATTACAAACTTTGACCATTGTTTACATATAGCAATGTTTATTGGGAAGTGAACAGACGTTCTCAGGGGGACTTTTTCGCATTGGGGTAGGAGTGGGTCGGGGGGAAATATTGCGTGGGAGGATCTTCCCATGGAGTAATGTATCATGAGGGAACAGAGTTTCCATGAAAGGGGCACAGGATTTTCTAGCAATATTAAAAAAAAACAATGAGAAAATAATAAAAAAAGTTTTTTCAACTAGAAGTAAGGAGTAGCATTAAAACCTAAACTAACAGCAAATATTACGTATATAAGGGGGTTTTTCTCCTCACCAATACCTTGCTCTTTACACTGAAGAATTTTTAGTAATTTCAACTATTTATTCTACGGCCCTTGTGATTCAGGGGTCATTCTTATAGTTACGTATATTTATTACTAATAAAAACGTTCGTAAAAAGAATAAAAAGTTTTAGTTGTATTTTGGCGTAACCAAAAATTAGAAGGCAACTAGGCTTCCTCTCCCACCCCTTTTTAATTAAAATCGTCTTGTCAAAACTATGAGAAAGCCATTCTGCCAAAAAAGTTATTATGCAAATTTCGTTTCAATGATTCAGGTGCGGTGAGCCAAAATCAAAACATACATTAATTTAAAAACGTTCAAAAATTAAACAAAAAAACAAGTTTTTTTAACTGCAAGTAAGGAGCAACATTAAAACTTAAAACGAACAGAAATTATGAAAGGGGTTGTCCCCTCCTCAACGTCCCGCTCTTTACGCTAAAGTCTGATTCTTTGTCACATTTCTACTTTTTAAAACAATAAAAAAAAACTGTAGCGTAAAGAGCGGGACGTAGAGGAGGGGACAACCCCTTTCATACACGGACTAATATATGTTCGTTTTAAGTTTTAATGTCGCTCCATACTTGTAGTTAAAAAAAAAACTTGTTCTTTTTGTATTTAATTTAACCTATAAGTCGATCTGGTAAAAATAATGTCCAGTAGGGAATAGTAATAGAACAGTGAGTTTATATATTCAGCTACGAAAAGAAAATTGAAGAGTTAAATTCCATCTTAATTTGACGACAGCTGTAAATATTGAAAGTAGATCATTTTTCTTACAACAGAATCTCCAGTATTAATTTTAGAAAAGATCATTAAATAGAATCAAGGGTACTGATAGCGTAAAGTTGGTATACAAAAGTTTATTTAAAAGGTGGAAGGGGGATCCTTAAAAACAGGAACAAAAGGTAAGTCCGCGATTTGAAGCATGAAATTTTTATGGCCCTTAGTAACCTTTCCGCCAGATATTGAGTGCAAGCACAAAGAAAAAGATTATTAGTAAAAAATATTGTGATTCGAAAATTCTCTGTTCTTTTTATTGGCTGAATATTTCTCACAAAACAACCAATCAGGTTTTAAAAAGGCGGAGACAACTGTCTCTCACGAAGTTGCATTCCTTATTTGTCCAGATAGGTTACCGGCATTAATTACCCCGAATTTTAAAAGCCGGTATTATTTTTCTCTCCAGGAATAAGGAATAATGTATCCGGTTTGGAAAAAAAACAAGTCATCAAAGTAAACCAAAGGCAATTTTTAAAACGGAAGCACATGACAACAAAATCTGTTTTTCTTTTTGTTACAACTTTAAAATCCTTCGAATTTAGTTGCGTGCAGTCACTTTCGAAAAAAGACTGTAACTGTTATCAAATATCGATTGCCCATGCAAAAAGCGATTGCACACTGTACCAGGCAAACATATAGCTCCTCTTTAAATTTTACACTAAACCACATTTTAGTTTCTATTTCACACACATCAGTTAAATCAAAAATATAAATTTCAAGTGATTAATTCGAATCAGACGCTATATAAATTTCAACATCCTTCATTCTCATTAAGGGAAAAGATGTACCTCAATATTAATGCCAGTCAAGTTGAGATGACCCCAACTAGCATGAGAAGTTCTGCTACTCCTTTCAAGTACTTAACTTGTCTATATATATTTTTTGGTACTTTTTAATTAAAGGAAACACACCCAAGAAGTGAAGATAGGTTTGGCTATACCTATTGAAATATAACCTTCATATAACCTTTAGTTTAAGTACTAATATAATTTGGGCTATATATTTGCACATTAGTGAGGGGGTTGGGTAAAGTATTTGGAAAGCGTCCTTAGCCAAACCTTACCCCCACCCCCATAATGCGTAAATATATAGTCTAAATTATACAAGTCCAATGTATTCTGTCACACATCATTTGTCTTTGTGGCTATGAAACCGGTTTTCTCAAATTTTACATTCAATAAACTACGACAGTGGTTCTGTTAATTAACAAGTACCTTTTTTTCATATCAATTCGAGTTGAACAATTATGATTGAACGCTTTTTCTTAAGACTTTAAGCGATTAAATAAAAAAAAACAATTTTTTTTTAACTGCAAGTAAGGAGCGACATTGAAACTTAAAACAAACAGAAATTATTCCGTATATGAAAGGGGTTGTCCTCTCCTCAACACCTCACTCTTTACGCTAAAGTTTGACTCTTTCCCACAACTCTACTTCTTAAAACAATAAAAAACTTTAGCGTAAAGAGCTGATGAAACTTATATATTTAAATCAGCATTAAAATGCGATTCTGTCTATGTAACTATTAGTATCAAAATTCCATTTTTTAAAGTTTCGGTTAATATTGAGCCGGGTCGCTCCTTCTTATAGTTTGTTACCACAAACTGTTTGAAATGCAGCTCAACTGAAGTTGAGAAAAATCATTTAATCACTGAAGTCATATGCGTAATTATTATTCAACTTCAAACGAAGAAATTTTATTTTGTACTTCTTTCTATTATTAATTTAATTTACTTTCCTAATTTTATCTATGTGGGTTTAAAATATATTATCAAATTAAGCCAAGTCTTCAACCATAGACTGCTTCATAGCTCAAAGTACAATCAAATCCTTTGATTGTTAAAAGAGAAATTTCCTCTTGAATATAAATCCGAAGCAATTGGCGAAAATTTGTAGTCACTAATAGCCCTTGATATTCTTCTCATTTGATCTCAAAAGTCAAGAAAATGAAAAGGGACTTTAGGTTTGATTTTTCTCAGGAGTTTGCCTATCAAGAGACCCTAATTTTAGACGCCTTTCCATTTCAACTATCTTATCTTCTTCCGTTTGTTTGATTAATTAATCGATCGTCACTGAGCAAGAGAGTGAACATTGAGGCTTAAATGGGAACAATTCACAGATTTTTTTTCTATACACATAGATTTATCAATCTTTATCTACTTTGTATATCTTTTTTGTTGGAAAAAAGTTGAACTAAGGTGCTCAAATCAAGTCGTTTTTGGGGTATTCATTTTAGAAAAAAAAAAGAAAATAAAGAATTCAAATTCCAAATAAAAACAGTGGCCTTGCTTCCAAGCACATCACGTTTTCAGTAAAGAATAAAACTTGATGTTGCTTTTTCAGGAAGACCGAGGATCGATTCTTTTTTTTTCTTTCTTTTTTTTAAGGGAAGCAATTACCTTAGTAGTGATACAGCAAGTCATATTTTTAGCACATGATTAAAAAAGTACATTGAGAGTATATAAAAATACTTTATATGTACTTTTCTTCTTCATAGTACCATTTTGACACATAGTAATAATTTCCCTTCCCTTGCCAATATTTACATCTAACAAATTACTAAACAACTGACTTTTTTTGCACGCGGTTACGGAAGCATTGTTGCATAGATGCTTAAATTAAGCTTGCTCAAAAATTATTCATAGTCGCTTTAGAAACTTTTCTTTGAGTTGAAAAATGTTAAAGATATAAGTGAGACAATTGCAAACAGATACAAAGAAAAGGCAAAGCCGAAGGAAAATGAAGTGATAAAAATCTATTATTTGTACTGAATTACTTTCTTTTTCGTTCTGTGAAAAACCAAATATGTGTGAAGGATCTCTTTTCTTTTCCACGATATAGTCAATAGAAGACAGCTGAGAAATTTCTTTAAAAGGAAAAAATTAGCAATTACTCAGGAAGCATATTTATAAATATTTCTTTTGGCTTTATTCTTACTTTTGCATCAATCATACAGTGTCAAAAGCAAAACTTGTTTCTCTCTTATTTTTTCTTTTTTTTTTTTTTTTGCTTAAAAGAGTATGAAACCGTAAAGCAGTCCTTAACTCACAACTTCAATTTTGTAGTTTTGCACAAATACTGCAGAATTTTCCCCGGAAAAGGGGGTTCTTGGGGAGGAGAAGCCACCTACTTTTGCAAATATTAAAACTAGAGTTGACCTCTAATTGTCCAAAATCCCAGCTTTTAAAATACACGACTATTCCCCCTGAATAGCCATATCAGCAGACATGGAGAGTCGCAATGCCACCAACATCGAAGTAGAGTAAGGGGGCGCTGAAAATTAAGCTAATCAAACTCTACCAACATCTGGAAATCGTATGAACTTGTTGAAAAAAAAAATGGCGCATCGTTAACAGCAGCTCTAGAGAAGCAAATTATGCTCTACTAGAAAAACATATGAATAAAATTATAAAGCGCCTATGCATAGTGTTTAGCCTTCTGGAAGTATTTGGAATTTCCTACGAGGCGTATATTATTTTTTTCCTTTTTTATGCTGCTAAAACAAAGTTAAGCATTGATTTAAAAGCAAAATTGATCTAAGAATCAGGAAAAATCATAATTAACCGTCCTGTTACTGGAAGGATACAATTTCAAAGAATGCAAAATTGGTCAAAGAATCCTCTTCTTTCCTTCCCGGTTATTTCCTTTCCCTTTCTTTATTCTGTACGTCCGTACTGTTCTGCGTAAGTAACAAATTATCAATAAGTTTAACAGAGCTCAATAAAAACTAACCTGTTCGCTTGGCGTGTAGGTGGGATCCTTAACTAGAGACACTCGATCCAAAAAACTGGAAAAAAAAATACTTTGTTTAGTAAAAGCAAGCCTGGAAGACGTTCTAATTGGTTGACAAAAGACCTTTTAAAACCACTTTAAAATTGCTGAGAATCAGACTAAAGAAAGAAAAAAGAAAAAAGCCTTACAGGTTTTCTGATGTATCTGAAAACGAAACCTGGAACACATTTACTATATAGTCTTCTCTACGTTCCAACGAGATAAAGGCAAAAAATTTCTATTCTGGAGAGATTTTATAAAGCATGTATTTTTCCGAAAAAAACAGATAATAAATCAGTTGTTTCATGTGAGACCTGTGGCGACACCTAGGAAGTTAGGCAAACAAAGACCCTGAACAGGAGTGCCATATACCCTACTTCGAAAAATTGCACAATAAAAAAAATTTCGCGGAAATCATTGGCAAAATCTATCCAGATCTGACAGAACGGGCCTGTTGGAAATTGAGAATATATTTGACCAGCTGTTTAACACGGCAGGGGCTATTTTTCTTTCTTTTATTTCACATTATTTTGTCATTCTTTTTAGATAGAATGACTTTGGTATAGGAATTATTCCTTTGATATATAGATTTAACTAGTCTTACGTCTTTTTGGTATTGACACTACATGCATATTCAGATTTTATTCATATTTAGATTTTATTTACCTTTTTATAGGATACTGCTTCAACTAGACAATATGAAAATATTATAGTGTAATTATTTTATTTGCCTTTTTAAACAAACATAATAAATTTGAAATTATAGATCTAAAAAGCCAACTCGATTATCTACAAATATAAAATAAGAAAAGTATTTGCTACTATTTAGTGGTATATTTTAGTTCTGTGGCTTTGTTTTCCCTCATCAGAAAAAATATTATGCGAAAATAAAGCTCATATTCCAAATTAAAGGAAACATTTGTTTAGCCATAGCTGCAGAGGGATTCGACCTTCAGAAGGAGCTCAGAGGAGTTTCTCCGGAGGAATGAAGCTAGAAACGGAAAGTAAGTGCATTTTATGGTTATTGACATAGGATTCTTTCAGACGGGGAAAAGGTGACAGGGGGTTTTTCGAACCAAAACCGGTGGGATTCCTCCATAGAGTCGGGGTGAGATCCTCGACCCATAGAGTCGAGGATCACGTAACCCTATAAACATAAGTTACTGTCGGAGTTGGCATACGACAGTTGATATACAATATTAATTAAAACAAACGTTATATTTCTTTGTGTGCCTTTACTTCCTCTTTGTAAAAACTAATTAAACATGCATTTATTTGATATTGGTTAGACTCCAACAGAATATTACTTTGTGCACGTTACAATGTAACGTATCTTCAAAAAAGGCTTTGCGGGCCAGGTTGAGTACCATCGAGCCATACGAGGCCCTCAGACTATAAGTTACCCAGGCCTGTTTTACAGAAATCATACTTGAAAAATCAAAAAAAATACCCATTTAAATGGTTATATTTAGTTTAAGAATCTCATTCATTCTATCAGAATAAAAAAAGGAACCTTTTAAGCCTCTGGTTACATCTGTCGGTCTTTGCCAAAAGATGCGCGTTTTCACAGCACCCTGTAGACTTTCACGTCTACCAAATCAGGGATACATTTTAGGGACTTAGAAATAGTTTTTGCAGCCACAAAGTCAATTGATCAACGACAATACGAATTAAATGGAGTTAATTGAAAAACTCACATTAGACTATCACATCATTTGTGAAAAATTATTATGCATCTTATATTATCAAACCAGAAATAATTGCATATTTGTAAAAATGTTTGCATGTATATCTACATTTTTCTTGACAACAGCACTATAATTTTTTCCTGAAAATTGACTTAACGATTTTTCGGTGTGATCAAACGACCTAGATTAGGTCGAAACTTTGGGAAAACTTGTTCGCCCCTCACAGCCCTTTTAATATTTTTCATAGATCAACAAATTAGATCTAGATCACAGATCATAGATAACAAGCAGGAGGAGATTAAAAACGCAATTTATTTCTTTAAACATCAGTTGATCCCGAGCTTTTAGGAAAGACATTCACGTCTGATAGCAGTTAAGTGATTCTTGGATTGTCAAATGCTTCGTATTAAATAACTTATTATTATTAGACCTTAGTTCCTCCGGAGCCAATGGTGGCAAATACGGCGTCGACGAAGCCTCTCCACTCTTCCCGAAGCGATGCTGCAGCGGTGATATCTTCCCATTCAAATAATAACCAAGTATCAGCCGTCCTCAGATCTCGGTCAAAAGTTCACCACAAAGTATTCTTTGGACGATCTCTTCGTCTTCTGTCGTCTGGTTCTAGTCGTAGCCTATCCATGGAAAGTGGCCTTCTTTCATGCAGAGTATATGTCCTAAATATGTCCACCTCTTCTTCCTTATAACTTCAGTAATGAGACCCTAGTCGGTTTTATTACAGATTTCAGAGTTACTGACTCTCTGTTACCAGCTTATACTTAAAATCCTCATTTGGCACATTTTTTCGAATGCTATAAGTCTTTTTTCAAGCTGTTGATTCATTTTCCAACACTGACTAGCGTAGACAAGTATGGAGAGCACATTGCTACTGAAGAGACGTAACTTCAGACGCAAAGAATATTTGCTGCTCCCCCAAATGTGCCATAGGCCTAGCGTCGACGGAGCAAGTGTTTTGAGACTAGAATCGCTGACCGATTGCGCATGCAACTGTTTTGTAACCATGACCTTGAAGTAGAGTGGGGGCCCATCAACTAAGTAATCCAAAGGAGACTGGTTTCCAATCACTCTAAAATCAGTTCCGTATGAGCCTCTAGCCGTGGCCACAGTTGCGTTACAGAGTGTTATCCCACACACTTTCGGAGCTACCGCGTTGATATTGTCCAATTATTTTGGCTCTCAACATGTCAGAGCAGGAATTAAACGTGAAATTCGTGGGAGAAGTGGAGAAGCATGAAGAGCTGTAGAACTATAAACTTCAAGCGTACTCAAGGAAAGACGTGACAGAGAAAGTTTGGCAAATGGCGGCAGCTGAAGTAAACATGTCTGGTAAACAGCAAACATGACAGTTCTCTTGTTGCTAAGAACAGACGAGACTTTGCATTCTTTCCCAAGTAGGGATGGAGCCAATACTTCCTATACCCTACGAGCGTCAAGTAGCTGCTGTAACCTCTGTTAAGCATCTTATAAAAATACAACGTCATTCACGAAATCTATATCAAAAAGTTGCTTACTGCTTACTTTTACGCCATATCCAGAGTTTCGTCATAATATGTAATCCTTAATAATGACAAAAAGAAATGGGGAAAGTACATATCCCTGACGAACACCAGACATGATCTTGAAGAATCTGGTTGTGCCATTCTCGGTCTTAACGCAGTACTCAGTCTCTTCGTATAGGGATATAATCATGCTCACTAATTTTTCTGGCACCCCATAATGCTTGAGGACTATTATTACAATATCAATTTGTATACCAAGGGACCAGGGCTACGCTCGGTAATTATCGCTCGTTACATAATGATTGTTCGTTATTCCGGTGTGGAAAAATGATCCAGATAGGTCACGACTTCGGGAAAATTTATTAAGAGCCTTAATTAATTTTGGAAAGCATTTTCATAAGAATTGCGTTACGAATTCTCAGACGTCCAATATCCTAATGATTTTACTTTCTATACCGAATAGATAAAATTAGATTAAAGTTATTTTGCGAAAGAGATTACAAAAACTATCATTCTTTTTACAAAGCGAAGATCGGTCCTCTGATACTTCTAATAAAACGCGCAATTATACCTGCCTTGCATTCCGTTTGATATTTCAATTCTCTAATTTTATCCTACAATTTTGCCGTACATAGTTTATCGGCAAGTACAAACAGCGTTTTTTATACATTAGACCTGAAACACTTAGGTAAATAGCGAGACCTGGATCCATCAATGTAGCCCTAGACAAATCCTAGACAACAAAAAAGAATAATATTTAAAAAACAGGCTATTTACATCACTTCTTCATAGGAAACGGTTAATTATTCTTCTTCTCATGTATAAAATCCCTTGCTCAAAATTTAATATCACTAACTCTTATACAGCAATTGGTCAGTAAATGAAAAACAACTAATCGCAAACATTCCTTAAATTAATGGTACCTTGTATTTGAACGAAAATGCCTGTTTTTGAGTTCCTTTCGTACAATTGAATATTCTAAACGTAATTATTTCGCTTTTTAAAGTCTTAAAGACAGCGGAAATGAAATACGATTGTTGGAATAAGTCGAGTGAAACTTACCCAATCAAAAATAACGAAAAATAAAATTTTTAATGAAAAAGGCGTTCGCCTGCAGTTATATAGTTTCTGGTAATAGCCGGGGTCAAACTTAGACAAAAACGGTGTAAAATCACCAAAAATAAGCTAAACAAAGAACTTAAGAAGGTGCAACTCCCCTTTGAAGGTGTAGTTGTCTTGGGAATCCACAGATTGTTAACGTTGAATTCTTACGGGAGTAAGGTACTGTCAATTTCAAATGATTACTTTCGATTTAATACCAGTGTTTCAACGTGGCAACGCCGACGAAACTGTGGTAATGCCCTCGAACTTCTTAAATTTTTTATAACCAAAAAAAAAAAATCTTAGAAAACCATGTTTTTCAGGTATTGACGAGTTCAGGTGATAAAAAAAATGATTGCGTTTTTAAGCCCTTAGTAATTTATCATTAACAGTGTTTTATTTTATTTGTTAATTAAATAACAAACAATTTTTTCCAATGAAGCCCTTAGTAATTTATCATTAACAGTGTTTTATTTTATTTGTTGATTAAATAACAAACAATTTTTTACAATTAAAGTAAGGAGCAACATTAAAACATAAAACAAACAGAAATTATTACGTATATGAGGGGGTTCACCCCCTCGTCAATACCTCACTCTTTACGCTAAATTTCGACTTTTGTTCCAATTCTTTAAGAATGACCCCTGAATCACAAAGGCCGTTTAATTAGAATAAATGCCTCTTTTGAAAGTACTAAAAAAACTTTACCGTAAAGAGCAAGGTATTGACAAGGGGGCGAACCTCCTTATATACGTAATAATTTCTTTCCGTTTTAAGTTTTAATGTTGCTCCTTCCTTTCAGTTGAAAAAATTTGTTGTTTTGTATTTAATTTCTGATCTTTTTTTAAATAATGCTGGGGAATCCGGTGCCCCCTTTATGTAAGATTATCTTCCCCCATGGAAAGATCTTCCCACGTAACCCTCTCCCCTCGACCCCCATCCTTACCAGAGCCCCCCCCCCCCCCTGTAAACGTCAGTATACTTCCCAATAAACAATACTATATGTGAACATATAGTGTGAACACTATATGTATATGTGAACTATATGTGAACACTATATGTGTTCATAACTTGCAGCCCTTCCCCCAGAGACTGTGGGGGATTAAGTCTTCCTCAAAGACATAGTTATTAGATTTTTTAACTATGATGAAGAAAATGGCTATCTCAAAATTTTTGATACGGTAACTCTGGGAAGAAATGAAGGCTTGAGGGGGCCTAGTTGCCCTCCAATTTTTGGTCACTTAAAAAGGGCACTAGAACTTTTAATTTCCGTTCGAATTAGCCCTTTCGCAACATTCTAGTACCACTGGGTCGATACGATAATCTCTGGGGGGGGGGAACAAACAAACACGCATCCGTGATCTTTCTTCTGGCAAAAAATACTAAATTCGACATTTGTTCATATAGGAGCTTGAAACCTCTACAGTAGGGTTCTCTGATATGCTGAATCTGATGCTGAGATTTTCGTTAAGATTTATGACTTTTAGGAGGTCTTTCCCTTTTTTCCTAAAATGAGGCAAATTTTCTCAGGCTCGTAACTTTTGATGAGTAGGACTAAACTAGATGAAACTTGCATATTTAAAATCAGCAGAAAAATCTAATTTTTTGGTATATCTATTGGTATCAAAATTCCGTTTTTAAAGTTTCGGTTAAAATTTAGCCGGGTCACTCCTTACTTACAGTTCGTTACCACAAACTGTTTGATGAAGAGTGTGCAAAGCTCGAAATTCCGTTTTTTAAAGTTTCGGTTACTATTGAGCCGAGTAACTCCTTACTTACAGTTCGTTACCACGAACTGTTTGATGAAGAGTGTGTAAAGCTTATGCTACTTTTGTCTTTTATTTTCGCTTTTTACTTCTGTTCTGTCTCTTTATTTTTGCAATGTAAAGGGTTTTCAATAAATTCATTCATCAAGAATGATAGTATTGGAGAAATTAAATCATTCCGCAAAAACTATTGTTCGTATCAGTAGAAAAAGGAGAGCTTGCATAAGATATTTACCTCACACTTTCCAGGAAGCTTAATTAGTCTTTTTCTCATGTATAGATTATGTATCAATTAACAAAACACAGCTTCTGGAACTTGGTTCCATTTCTTTTCTCTTTGTGTGTCAGGTAAGTCAGGTTCCACCTACACACAGACAAAATAATGAGATATCGAAAAAAGTTAGAAAGTCTTATCTTGAAGATCACCGTTTAACCGGCTTTTACCACTGGTCAATAGGACAAAGAATGCATTTAGAGCCGAGGGCTGCTGAAAGAATAACATTTATCATCCACAAATTCAAAATATGTTAACATCTTAACAAGCATAATAACTATTGTTTTTTTTTCTTAAAACATAAAATGTGAGTTATTATTACAGTTATCTGATAAGTTCGGACCAGTGTTGTGCCAAGTACTTCTTTTTTTTACTTAAGTACAAGTACCAAGTACTCAGAGAAATTTTTACTTAAGTGCAAGTATTAAGTACTTCTCTAAGAATATACTTCAGTAATAAATACTTTTGAAAAAGTACTTCAGTACTTAAGTACTCAGGTATTTCGATTTTACTTGAATTTTGCTTCAATTAAGATATAAAAAGAAAAAAAAATACAAAGAACATTCATTACAGCTTCATAATAACTTTTAATTTCTTTCTTGCTCCTATGTTTCTTTTTGGAGTAAAAAATTCCATCACCTACCAAAAAAAAGATTTGTGCTGGTGCAGACGAAGGAAAGATACAGCTGTACTTCCTGAAAACTTTCATTACCCTATGGTACACTTTGAGCACAGATAGTTCCTTTCGCTTTTCATTCAAATATGACAAAACTTCACAGAATTGGTTTCACGGCCACGGTTGCCGTAATTATCATGAGTAGTTTTTTCAGCACTAAGATCAAAGTATTCATCTCCAGACAAAAAGCCACCTTTATCAGCCTTTATCAGGAAACCACTTCAATTTGAAAAAAGTGTTCTTCAAGAATTTCAACATGACGAGAAGTTAGCCTTGGTTTTTGCAAAGCATCACATATGTTAGCAAGCTTTCCAATTTTGTGACAGTCCTTCAAACGTTTGACACTTTCATACTTTGAGTGCCACCTGGTTACCACAGGTCTTATAAGCTGTTTGTCATATACCTCTTTCACAGCATCAGTAGCTTTTGAACTCTTATTCACGGCATCCCAGAGAGCAATACACTTCAAAAAAGCGGCGTGTATCACACGCCGCTCTTATATGCAATATCACAGAGGGCTTTATCAGCATCGGTGGATCCAAGCAGGTTAAGTGCGTGGCTGACACACCTGAAGTGTGGAGGAAGTAGGAAATACTCGGGGTCGTCATGAGAATCGAGTATCTCTCCAACGTTTGTAAAAGAGAATGAGCCATTCTGGCCTGCTTCATTTTCATTTTCTTTATCACTGTCTTGAATATCTTCATCAGAAACGATCGGATATTCCCTGAATGCCTTACTAAAGTTAGAGGTGTTATCGGTAAAAATCCCTTGTTCCTTTTTATCAACTGCAATTTTGTACCTGGCAAATACGCCATTCAGTTGTTCAGCAATTCTGTCATAAGTGTGTGAGCCCTTGAACGGGCAACAAGCAAGGACATAAGATTTCCATTTCAAATCCTCATTGAGCAAGTGTGCAGTCATTCCCACGTAGCTTTTGTTGTTGGCAGACCAAATGTGTGGTGTCAGCGACATGTATTCGGTGATTTTAAAATCATAAACCATATCTTTTATGTACTTCAAAAATTTAGCTTCAATTTGCACAGCTTTTCTTCTTGGAACCTTTGCATAAGGAGCAAGACCTGTTATCAGATTTTGAACGACGGCTTCTCAACAGTGTACGGGGGTCGCATCTCGTCCACAATGTAGTCCAGTGCCAAAGAATTCACTTTTGACTGTGTCAGTTTCTACGGTCTTGCAGCAAAGAAATCTCGCTTAACTTTTTTAGAAGGTGAGCTATAATCAGGGCCAGCATTATCTTCAGATTCAGACGGTCCCAAAAGTGAGCCTACAAGTTCACTAGCCTCTTTGCTACTTGATTTCCTTTTGTTCTTACTGTTTATCACATTTATCAAAAAAAAACTGTACGTTCAATGCATATTGTAGTTCTGCCATGATAGCGTCCTTTTTTGAAATTTTGCGACGGGCCAGGGGCCGCTGTTCTCAAAGACTAAAATCCATTCATCTACTAATATATAAGAAGTTCGATTCATCGCATCGCCCTGCGTCATGCCGGTATAATTTTTCTGTACCATGAAGAAAGTACTTGAGTACTTAAGTACCCTTAAGTACTTCAATTTTTTACTTAAGTAAAAATATTAAGTACTTTAGAAATTTCTTACTTAAGTAGAGCACAAGTACTCATATTTATTACTTAAGTAATTCTTAAGTACCTTTACTTAAGTATTTCCCAACACTGGTTCGGACGACGGAAACGTAAAATAGGCTGGTAAAATTGTTACCTAGACTGAAAAAAACAACAATAATTTTTTCCCACATAGAAAAGGTTTAGTTGACTGCTTTTCCTTACGACCTTTATATCCATCTAAGACCATGGAATACAAATTTCCTTGCCTTTCGACAGCATTACCCTCTCGGTCACCCCCCTTTCCTTCAACCTTGCCTCCCTCGTTCTGCTAAAACATTCCCTTTCTTATACTAAACAATTTCTTCTGAAAGATATAGAAACACTTTCATCCAGCACAAAGACGATATGTTAAACAAGTGAATCCCTTTCTCTTCCACTCTTTTAACCTTTCAATTGTTCAATTTTTGTATCAAAAATTTTGAAGTTCTTTTTACGGTCTCTTTGTTTAGCTAAAATGTTTTTTTGTTTTTTTTTGCAGTCAGAAGACAAAGTTTGTAGGCTACTTTTGCTTTTATTTGTTTTGTTAAGATGAAAGGATCTTTCAATAGAAGGGCGATGCATGTTAATTAGATATCTTCTACGAGAAAAGATACCTGAAAGTGTCACTCTGAAGACTTGGCCAGTTTTCGCGAGTATAAATAAATATATCGTTCGATGATACTGGAGAATTTTATACCCCCTCCTACTCTATGACTGAGCACGGGGATCTGAACCGATGAGTAAATAGAGACGTCCAAGGGATAATTCCAAGGTTTTCTCCTCTTAGAGAAAATTTGGTAGGTTACAACCGCAGTAGCACTTCCAGCCCCCCTCCTTTCACCACCTTACACTGCTGACAACGTCTTTACCTCTAATAGGTGAATCTGCAGAGGGAATAAACCAGACCCACATTTTCAGTACTCCAAAAACACTTTACATTTCAAGTTGTTTTATTTTGTTTTTTCTTTATTTTAGATCTCATTTTTGGGCCTTTTATAGCCAATATATGCATTTTCATGGTTGCAAAATTGTTCTGCATAAATTCTTATGTTTCTTGCATGATTGATTTATCTAATTTTCCAACTAACAAACGCAGACGCTAGATCTGACATGCCCAATAGCAAAATAAACTGGCCTCGCCAGCCTTTTGTCAGCTCCTTCCACTCGATTGAGCCCTGAGCCCTCGCAAGTATAGCCTGACACCACCCATCCACCCACACACATTTGATCATTGATATATATATATATATATATATATATATATATATATATATATATATATATATATATATATATATATATATATATATATATGTATGAGGGAGTGATGTATGTGTATATGCATATTGAAAAATCACCTAAACTAATTAAAATAGAAACGTGAAAATTTTAGAGAATGATCTTGGAGCATTTGGAATGCCTATAGACTATAGAGATCATTAAAATAGTCAACTCTCATCCCCACTTCCAGTTGTTTTACACCAACAACGATCAAAGATGGTCAAATTTCCATTCTTGTGCTGCTTTATTTTTGACGACTTAATGTCGAAATGCTTTAGATAGCTCAAAAATTCAGACATATGCTATGTTGAAATAATATTGAGAGGAATGCGAGTAACTTACTATTTTGCACAGTCAATAAGCTGATATTCATTTGACCTCTCATAGCAAGCTTGAACTCCTCTGTCTTCCCAGAGTCTTTCGACTCGAGTAAAAAACTCCTGAAACAAAAAGTGGCCTTAAAATATGCAAGAGGTGATACGCCCGTAGGCTACCATGGGTTAATATTATTTATTGAATACCAAATATTATGAAAAATAAGCATGGTGAATAAGAAGAATAAAGCTATATCATCATTATGGCGTTTTCAGGCGAAGTCAGCTAAGTTAGGAAAACGTTTCGTATATTGAATTTGGCTTTTCCTAGGAAAAAAAACACTTGAAATCCGCCTATACATGTACAAGCGATCATAGCGACAGAAGCTACCAGAATAAGTAAAAGCTAAACATAGGCAGCTTTACCTGAAGAAAAAGCATCAACAATAACCCAAAACGAGCACAAATTGCGACAAAAAAGAGTTGAAAAGGGAATAACCGAAAGGAAAAATCAGCAAACCATTAAACTATTAAAATAATAACACCTAATTCATAATAAGGTAAAAATAATCAGCGTTGCCTGTAGTAAAAAACCCGAAGTCTTTGATATGTTATTTTTTTTCCCAAGCCACTCCATACGGGAAAGGTGATCGTGAAAACTTCGGAGGGGAGTCTCGTCCTTCAAGTTTGGAGGGCAACCAGCCTCTCTTCTTTGCTTATTTTTTTTATTGCTAACCACCTCCCCCATGCAGCCTCTACAGGAAAAAATTTGTACGATAGTCATTTTGTCCACAATAGGCAAGGTCCAACAATTGATCTTCTAAGATGGTAAGACTCTCATGGCCCTGGGCACGGGACTGTAAACAATACAAATTGGCAGTTATTTGAACATTCGTTTTATAATGAAAAAGAGGGACTTGTACAATATCTAAGGAATGGCTAAGGAGTAATTCTGACGAAACTTCCAGGAATGTAGAACTATATCAGAAGACACGGTGTTTGTCTAGGTTGTCAAAAGAGCCTATCTACAATATCTCAGAAGCAGTCAAGGGTACTAACTTGAAACCTTCAGGAAGTGTTGAACCATATCAAAAGACACTATGTGCATCCAGGTTGTCAAAGGGGCGTATTCGTAATATCTCAGGAAAAGCTAAGGGTATTAAGTAATAAATTTCAAAGAATATTGAATTAAATAAAAAGGCCGGTTATCAATCAAGGATGTCAAAATGGCACATCTGCAATAACCCAGGAACGGCGAAGGGTATTATATTGGAACTTCTTTGGAGTCTTGAGGGGGGCCTGAAATAAATAAAAAAGTTCCGGGAAATGTTGAGCAGGATGTTGAAGTATAGAAAGACATCATGTGTACCTAGGTTGTCAAAAGTATATCTAAGATTTCTCAGAAACGGTTAAGAGTATTAAGTTAAAATTTCGGGAATGTTAAGGGTGGTGTGGAACGAAATCAAAAGTGAATAATAAGAGGGATGTCGAACTAAACAAAAAGACCGATTCTCCATCCAGCTTGTCCAAATGGTAAACTTTAATATCTCAGAAACGGCTAAGGGTATTAAGTTGAAACTTTCAAGAATGTTGAGTGGAATGTTGGGCCAAATCAAGACACACAGTTCATCCAAGTTGTCTAAATAGCGTATCTATAATATATCAGGAAAAACTAAGGGAATTAGGCTGAAACTTTCATGGAATGTTGAGGTGGTGTTGAACTAAATCAAAAAAATTTCGATACATCAAGGTGGTTAAAAAGGGATGAATCTGTAATATCCCAGAAACAGCTAATGGTATTAATTTTAAACTTTGGAGAATGTTCATAGGATGTTGAACAACATCAAAAGACACTATGTACATAAAGACTATTAAAATGGTGCATCTGCAAAATCTTAGGAACTGCTAATAGTATAGGTTACGGTGGAAACTTTCAGGGAATGTTGACGGAGATAATGGAATAAATAAAAAAAAATACTGCGCATCTAGGTGGTCCAAATATATATATATATATATATATATATATATATATATATATATATATATATATATATATATATATATATATATATATATATATATATATATATATATATATATATATATATCTGGAAAGACTAGGGGTATTAAGTTGAAACTTTCAGAAAATGTCTAGAAGGATACTAAATTAAATTAAAAGATACTATGTGCATCCAGGTTGCAAAAAAAGGGGTATGTGCAATATCTCAGGAACGACGAAGGGTATTAAGTGGAAATTTTCAGGGAATGTTGACGGGGACACTGACAAAATCTAAAGCCACCATGTTGACAAACCGACCATTATAAAAAAAATTCTTAATATTAGCTAATGATTAAATTTTGGCAATAAAAACGAACAGAAATTTATTTCAAAAAAGAAACACTTTTCTTGAAAAGAGATTTTTCAGAGAAAAGTACAGAGTCATATACAAGCTTAAGAAGAAAAGAAATAAAATACTATAATAGATAAAACTTGGAGCTACAATAAATTAATGAAACAAATGAATGAAACCCAAAAGGACCAGAAATCAGAATATTTAATCACATCAAGCATAGCAATAACAGACACTGATACAAATTAATAAATAAATTTTAAAACGACTAAAAAATTAAAATGACCATATGCATTTTTAGAATTTTTTTTATTATAATATTGAAAAAACATAAGTGCTGTTAAATGACAATTTTTCTCGTTTTAGGATTTATTTGTTCATGTACATCAGTTTTCGTTATATATGTGTTTGATGTGATAATTTATTCTAATTTCTATTAGTTTTGGGTTTACTTTATTCATTGATAGTAATTCCTAGTCATTTTAAGTTTGAATTATTATAGTGCACAATTTCCATCAGTTTTTGGTTTTCATGTCGGTGTTTACTATTCTTTGAAAAATTCCGTTATCGAAAATTTTATTTTTTCATTAATAAAGAAAACAGGGACGAGAAAGAGTCGTGGTTTTACATAGGCCTAAAAAATTTAAATGCTTTATGTTTTACAGTTTAAAGAATTTGGAGATAACTATTGTTGATATTTCTGTTTTACTCTTCCAAGTCTTCGTTATTTAATTATTGGTAAATTACGCAACCTCTAACGATTAAGACTAACGCAGTAAGTCGGTTGATGAGTCCAAGGGACCAAGTCTTCCTCTTATTCAAAACAACAATCAATAAGGGCAGTGATGAAATATTTATGGTAACTCAAGAAAGTGTATTTGTATCATTCCCTCGTTTCGCTTTTTTCTGAGATTTGGCGCTGTTCAGTCCATTCCAAGTCAAAGTCGTCCCTTAAAGTTATTAGTTTTTTTTTTAATTTAACAACTGCTCCAATATAGGGGTCTAGAACAGTGGTTCCCAGCGGATTTTGGCCCCTCTTATGATGTTTCCTGATAACCCACTCGTGACGTTTAAATTTTATTATTCAATATTGTACGTGCATTTATCTGAAGGAAGCTTAATAGGTCATTAACTTAGTATTTTTTGGGTCGTCTTCTAGACATACTTAGGCCTATACTAATGAAAAATATTGTCTGTATGTAACACCTTTTATAAAATGCATGAATTACGATACCACTATGCATCTTTTTGCTCTTTAAATATATATAAATGTGACGACACTCGAATGAAAAAAGTTGTTTTTCCAAAATTATAGCCCTAAAATATTGTCAGCCGGTAGATGCACGCCCTGTGTATGACCCACCAGAATATTGCCATGTCCCATGGCTTGGGCCTGCACCCCACAGAAATTACGGGTCTAGAGGGTCTAGTTATTCTTGAAACCAAGGCTGTTAAATATTGAAAATGACTTGGAAGAACAAAATTGTCAAGACAGAAAAACTGTATTGATATGGTAAAGGTAATTTATTTACATCCGCAATCATCGCGTTTTATACTTCCAAAGATACACCATGAGATTCCAGTAATGAGTTTCTACTGCAAAGATTTAAATATTCGCAAAAGCAACCGAACTTCGTGGTTGTTATTATTTAGGTTCCGGTTCAAGAATCCGATATGCAAATTGAAATACACCCGCTGATACAGAATGATTTTCCTCAAATATATGAACCGGAACACGCTCAAGCATAACGGATAGAGTGCTAAAAATAGTATGGTAATCTTATACCTTCAACATTTACAAACCATAAATAAAATAAATAAATAACGAAGACACTGCTGGTTAAAGAAGCATTCAATTGATAGACAAAAGACGCCATCCTAGGCACACTACTTCTATTCTTGTTTTTTTTAAAGGCCTTAAATTGATATTTAGGCTCCTTGTGTGTCTACCAGGAACGTATCCAGGACTTTTATTTGGTAGGGACAGGGGGTGCACAAAATCTTTACAAAACCTAACAAAAATTCGTTTATAAGCATTTTTGTTAATTTTTTAAAGGTTAGACGAAAAAATTCAGAGTGGGGATAAAACCGGGTACCTCCTCTCTGGATACGGCGCTGGTGTCTACCCATCTTTTGTGGTAAAAATTGAACTCAAAATTATTGCTTTAACTTGTTTAGAACTGAATTAAACGAGAAAGAAGAACTGACAAGGGAGAGAATTTCGACTTTTTAGCGTGCATTACATAGAAAAATAAAACTATTATCACCTGGCACGTGCGCAGGGGGGGCTCGGGCCCAGCCCCTCCCCCGAAATTTTGTGAAATGTTTAATTTCCCCATGGTTTCTTGGGACTTATGGCAAAAGTAGGATATTTATTAAGAATCTAGATACATGTGTGAAGCTTTTTTGGGGGGATTTTACAGCATGCAATTATCCGGTCAAGTCACTGCCCAATTATTAAGCCATTTTCTGTCTAACTTTTTACCCTCTTTGAAGTAATTACCAAGTGTACTGTTTTTTGTTTTTGTTTTTTGTAAAGAGAGTTTGCTTTCCACAGCAAAATAGAATTATCCTTGGTATTTGGGCGTTTATTCCCCCTTTTCAGGATAAAGTACAGCTTTTAAAGGGTCAATTTTGGAAACTATCATTCTTCATTAAAATCTGCGTTTTTACAATAGAAGAACTACCCCTCACAGCAGCCTTATTGCACTATTAGCCCTAAAATGTCCCTTTCAGTGGGATATAATAGATTAATCACTGGTTCTAAATCGCCACGAACATAACCTGAGCCTAAAACGTACTTTTGAGGCTTCAGTCTTCTTCCCCCCATCCACTACAAAACTACAGATTAAAGTTAATCTGTATTTTCCAATATATATGCTTTTTGCATTACTAAATTTAAAAAAGTGATACTTTATATCTGCTGTTTGGAAGTTTTTGGTCCCCCCCGAAAAAATTCCAGCGTACGTGCCTGATTATCACCACTGCGTTGCCAAGTAGAATGAAACCCTCAACATATCAAAACTTACATTTTATTTGAATCAGAGTTTTCAGTGTGTACCATACATGATCGATTAAAACGAAATTTCCATATATATATATATATATATATATATATATATATATATATATATATATATATATATATATATATATATATATATATATATATATATATATATATATATATATATATATATATATATATATATATATATATATATATATATATATATATATATATATATATATATATATATATATATATATATATATATATATATATATATATATATATATATATATATATATATATATATATATATATATTGCTAAATAGCTTTCTCATCGTTTTATTGGACGATTTTGATAAAAAAAAAAGGGGAGGGAGAGGAGGCCTAGTTGCCCTCCAATTTTTTTGGTTACTTAAAAAACCACTAGAGCTCTTTTTAGGAATGTTTTTATTAATGATAAATATACGTAACTTACGAATTAGCTTACGTAACCAACTTCTATATTTGAATGTTTTATTACGTACATGTGGGGGTTCGCCCCCTTGTCAATGCCTCACACTTTACATTAAAGCTCTAATTTTGTCCCAATTCTTTAAAAATGACCCCTGAATCACAAAGGCCGTAGAATAAATTATTGAAATGATTAAAAAAAAAATACTTTGGCGTAAAGAGCGAGGTACTGAGGAGGAGACGAACCCTCTTATATACGTAATAATATCTGTTCGTTTTAAGTTTTAATGCTGCTCTTTACTCCCGGTTGAAAAAACTTTTTATTTATTTAGTTTCTCATTGTTTTTTTTTAAATAATGCTAGAAAATCATGTGCCCCCCCTTCATGGAAATCCTCTTCCCTCATGATGAATTCCCCCATGGAGAGATCCTCCCATGTAATCCCCTCCCCTTGAGCCCACCCAACGCGAAAAGTCCCCCTGAAAACATCTCTACAGTTCCCAATAACCATTACTATATTTAAACAATGGTCAAAGTTTGTAACTTGCAACCCCTCTCCTGGGAACTGTGAGGGGTATTAAGACGTCCCCAAAGACATAGTTATTAAGTTTTTCGACTATGCTGAACAAAATGGCTAGCTCAAAATTTTGATCGGGTGACCTTGGGAAAAAAGGAACGTGGAAGGGGGCCTAGGTGCCCTCCAATTTTTTGGTCGCCTAAAAAGGGCAATAGAACTTTTTGTTTCCGTTAGAATGAGCCCTTTCGTGACATTCTAGGACCACTGGGTCGAAACGATCCCCCAGGAAAAAAAACAACAAACAATAAACACGCATCCGTGATCTGTCTTCTGGCAAAAAAAAATACAAAATTTCATATCTTTGTAGATGTGAGCTTGAAACTTCTATAGTATGGTTTTCAAATACGGTGAATCTGGTGGTGTGACTTTCGTTAAGAATGTATGAATTCTAGGGGGTGTTTCCCCCTTTTTTGTAAAATAAGCCAAATTTTCTCAGGCTTGTAACTTTGATAAGTTTCATAAAGACTAAACTTTATGAAACTTATATATTTAAAATCAACATAAAAATGCGATTCAGCTGTTACCACGAACTGTTTGAAATGACAATCTGATGAATATTGGTCAGTCACTGGTGTTAGAATGGTTGTGTAGCTAAACATGAGCTAAGCTAATTAATTCACTTTTCATTTAGAAAAAGTACTAGCAGTTAACTCAGGATCAGGCATCTCCCTATCCCATTTCACCTGCATTCAATATTTTGCATCAATCTTGCCTACTTTCCCCTTCGGACCGAATTTTCATAAACCAGCAGCTCTCCTTGAAAAATGGTTCTATGCACTTGAATAAATAAAAGAAACAAGTTTTTTCAACTGAATTTTTTCAACTGAAAGTAAGGAGCAACATTAAAATTTAAAAGAACAAAAATTTGCGCTAAGTTGAAAAGTTTTTTTTTTAAATATCTTTCATTCAAATTCAACGGCCCTTGTGCTTGAGCAGTCTTTCTTACAGAGTTATGACAGATTGTAAAGAGCGAGTGTAGTCTACTCCTATATTATTCAGATAACACTCGAGAAGTTTCGGAAGAAGTTCTGTTGTTTTAGTTGTTGCTCCTTATTTTTAGTTGAAAAAAAAATTAGCTTTTTTAATTTATTTTCTTTTCAGATCATGCCAGGAAATCCCAGGCCGGAAAAAAAACCAATAAGCGTGAATCCGTGATCTTTCTTATGGCAAAAAAAAATGCAGAATTCCAAATTTTTTCATTTATGAGCTTGAAACATCTACAGTAGGGTTCTCTAATATGCTTAATCAGAGGGTAAATTTTCATTAGGATCTTTTTTTGGGGAGAGGGTGTTTCCCTCCTTTTTCCAAAATTCGACAGATTTTCTTAGGCTCGAAGCTTTTGAGGGGCTTTCGAAGCTTAGACTCGAGCTTAATGAATTTTATATATTTAGTCTAAGCGTAAAAACTCAGTTCGTTTGATGCTTCTATTGTTATCCAAATTCTATCTTTAGAGTTTCGGTCAGTATTGAGCCGAGTCGCTCCTTACTTACAGTTGGTTCCAGAGCTGTTTGACGGTTCGCCAGAGTGAACACTTGAAGGATTGAAACCAGAGACAGATTGATTAATCCTCTGAAATCCAAAGGACTGTAAGCGTTCCCTGTTAAATTTGAGGGGCAAATAAAGCCAGCATACACGAGTTTTATATTTTAGGCGTCTGAGGTGTCATTCACCCCCTCCCTTTTATTCAGGTAAACACTACACGGGGCCCTGTTTATCATGGCTACCGACAACTGTTGATAGTTCACCACTTTTCTTATAGTTTTACCCTAGTTCGTCAGTTTGTCCCCACTCCCTGAAAATAATTTGTGCATAGGCGCCTGCCTTTGTCGGACATAAGCCGTTTAACAGACATCTGAAGTTAATTGACCTTAAAGACCCCCAAGTAAATGATTGCAAATTCTTGAGAACGTGTTCAGCCTATGCGAAGCATCTAATAATCCAAAAACGGTATCCTCACGACTTTGCGTTGTTACAAATAGCCCATTAATCATATTTATGCTAGATAATACAGTTATTTCACTATTCAAATTATTGCGTCATGTCTGTTTGCCTTTTGCCATGTTAAAACCCACCCCGGAACTTAATCAGATAACTGATGGTCAGTTAATAAATCGAAAAAAGTAGTATACCCACGCGTTGGGTCAGGTGTGGTACATACCGATCGAAAACGAGTTATGTCTGTCGAAGAAAATTTGCAATGAGATACAGGTATGACGAGAGTTCGTAGGTTTCAGAAGCCAGTTTTTCCAGCCATTTTACCAGCTTCATTTCTTAATCACACAAAAATAGTCAGATGACGGCACTCATTCCGCCACGCCGCGCTCTAAATACCTTCAAAAGTTACAAGTAGCAGTGACATTCAAGATAAAACATGATTGCTTGAATGGGATAAGTGGGAACTTATATAACATCATACATCTTAAAGATTCAGAAATAAAATCGTAAATTCAACTTTCGAAATAATTAATGAAACAACCTTTCTCAGAAATTTCGCAGAAAAAAGACCTACATTAAACTAAAGACGAACAGAAATAGTCGTATAATAAATCAAACTCAAAACACCCCCTAAACCTTCTGAAAGTCGGAGCGTCAAACCAAAAATTCCTGAGACTTCCTAGAAAGAAGGGCATTATATATCAAACAATCAATGAACTTGCACCGATTATTCAACAAATAAAAACTACCCTGTCCTAAATTCATATCGTTTTCAGTGGAATACAAAGGATGTTCGATCCGTTTACGGGTTTCGAGAGGGAGAGCAGGGGACAGGTAGCATCAATTTTATCTTCAGTCGCCTTGAGATTTCTTTTTTTTTTCTTTTTTCTGGGTATTATGGCAAATAAAAAACGCTGCTCACAATTTTTACTAAAACGCAAATTATTTGCGCTATCGCTTACCCAAGATTAACCATGCCCCCCTTTTCCACTGTAAAACCTATTTGTATACAATCGGAAACTTTACCGCAGGGGCTTTAGGCAAGTTATGTCCGCATGCATATTTATTGGACCTTTTATTCTTCTGAACAAAATCGCTATTTCAAATTTTGATTGGACGTTTAGGGGGGATTGTGGAGAGGACGGCTACCAAAAAATGGAATGGAATGGGGGCTGTTTACCCTATAATCACTTCCGCTTCTTCAAAACAACACTAGAACTTTCAATTTCTAATCCAAAGAACCCTTTCCCAAGTTTATAAAAACACTCCTGTCATACGCAATGGCCAAAAAACGAAAAATAATACATTGAGACCACACGGCTCTTTAACACAGAAAACACTAGAGCTTCACCTCTGACGAAAGAAATTATACCACAGAAAAGCGTCGAATTCTTGCATTTTCTGGTAAAATCTGAAGTTTGGCCGGGATATGGTGTAAACATTATCGAGCAGAGAACCGTTGAATGGATATTTTTATGCCCAGAAAATTCAAGATTTTGGTAGACCCAGGTTCAAAGATCCCCTCCCCTACGTATATCCCTGGAGAGGACCCTTGTACGTAATAAAGAGGATAGTTACTGACTGAAACTTTGCTGCGCCACTTTTCCAAAGACAGATAAGCCTCATCAGCTTCAATCTTCGTGGGTGTGTTGCTTTGAGAACAAGTCTGGAGCCAAAACCAGGAGCTAAAACCGCGCCTCATTTCCGGTTGGATTACATAGTGATTTCAATATATCACAAAGAAAGTGACAGCTGCTTATATCAAGACTAACTACAACAAGCCCAACTCTTTAATTTAATGTCGAAACTTTAAACTCAAAATTGCATCATTTTCACTTGAACAGGAGTGATGCGCAAAAGCACTGTTTTGAGATTACTTTAACATTATCAAATGGTATTTAGTAAAGCGTTGCTTCTCCTAATAACTGGTCACTATTTTTAGTGATTTTTTTTCTTGAGAGGCGATTTTGTTTTGTATTGTGAATTTTGGTGATTTTTGGCTTTTATTCGCGATAACTCCCAGAATCGTGAATATCGCGAGAATTAAAAAAAAAGGCAAATAACCAGCTAATTAAAAAAAAGTTTTGATTATGTAGTCTTGTGTAGTTGACACGCCAGAAAGCATATCTTGCCGTAGAAGCTACAATACCTTTTTGTACGAATATTTCATTCGTAACTCATATATCCTGCTTTCCACCCCAAGATAAATAAAGATTATAGCATTTCCTAAGACACTAGTAATTATACTTTTGACCTGGAGGCAAGTTTGATTCAGTGCTAGCCTGAATGTGCCACAATCACCAAATTTAGAGGTGAGAGAGCAAAATATATTTTTGAATATCCAAAGGGGCAAATATCTCGTTTATCCCAATTTCCTTAATCAAAATACCAAACGAAGTCTTTTTTCAATTTAAATACCCCAAAAACTTGTTTTTCGAAATCTAGGGGAGGAGGTTCAGGCAAACAAGATCTAGGGGCACCCCCCCCCCCAATTGAAGCCACGAAATGAAGTGTCTGTGTGTGTTACACCTGTTGTGAAAAATACGCAAAACTAATCAAGTTCAAAACCTGAAATTTTATACGGAATAATTTTTGACCCCTGGGAATGGACAACGACTATAAAATCAGAAAAACATTAGCACAAACAACAAGAGCTAAGAGCTCATATGGCAAGAGCTAAGAGCCAAGAGATCATATGGTATGAGCTCTAACAAAATTCTATGAATCAATAGATTGATTTGAAAAGAAAAATAAGAGGCTTAATGCCGGTCAGGATTTAAAATAAGAGCTCTGAGTCACGATGTCCTTCTAAATATCAAAATTCATTAAGATCCGATC
Source organism: Artemia franciscana (assembly GCF_032884065.1). Taxonomy (NCBI): domain Eukaryota; kingdom Metazoa; phylum Arthropoda; class Branchiopoda; order Anostraca; family Artemiidae; genus Artemia; species Artemia franciscana. The sequence continues at coordinate 1,448,432 of NW_027062617.1, forward strand.
ACCCACTCGTAAGTTATAAATACCTAATTTTTCCTCTCCCTTTAGCCCCCCAGATGGTCGAATCTGGGAAAACGACTTTATCAAGTCAAATTGTGCAGCTCCCTGACATGCCTACCAATTTTCATCGTCCTAGCACGTCCAGAAGCACCAAACTCGCCAAATCACCGAACCCCTCCCCCCAACTCCCCCAAAGAGAGTGAATCCAGTACGATTCTGTCAATCATGTATCAAGGACATTTGTTTATTCTATCCACCAAGCTTCATCCCGATTCCTCCACTCTAAGTATTTTTCCAAGATTTCCCCCTCCAATTCCCCGCAATGTCAAAAGATCTGGTCGGGATTGAAATAAGAGCTCTGAGACATGAATTCCTTCTAAAAATCAAATTTCATTAAGATCCGATCATCTATTCGTAAGATAAAAATACCCCAATTTTCACGTTTTCCAAAAATTCCGGTTTCCCCCTCCAACTCCCCCCAATGTCACAGGATCTCGTCAGAATTTAAAATTAGAACTTTAAAGCACAAGATCCTTCTAAATATCAAATTTCATTAAGATCTGGTCACCTTTTCGTAAGTTACAAATACCTCAATTTTCAAAATTACCCCTCACCCAATTCCACCAAAGAGAGTAGATCCGGTCTGGTTATGTCAGTCACGTATTTTAGACAGGTTTCTATTCTTCCCATCCAATTTCATCCTGATCTCACCGCTTTAAGTATTTTCTAAGATTTCCGGTCCCCCCAACTGCCCCCCCAATTACGCTTGATACGGTTAAGATTTAAAATAAGAGATCTGAGTTACGAGGTCCTTCTAAATATGAAGTTTCATGAAGATCCGATCACCCCTTCGTAAGTTAAAAATACGTAATTTTTTCTTATTTTTCAGAATTAACCCCCCCCCCCCGATAGAGCGGATCCGTTCCAATTATGTAAATCACGTATGTAAGACTTCTGATTATTTTCCCCACCAAGTTTCATCCTGATCAATCCAATCCAAGCGTTCTCCATGATTTTAGGTTCCCCCACCCCAAACTTTCCCCAATGTCACCAGATTCGGTCAGGATTTAAAATAATTGCTTTGAGACAGGATATCCTTCTACATATCAAATTTCATTGAGATCCGATCACCCGTTCGTAAGTTAAAAATACCTCATTGTTCTAATTTTTCAGAATTAACCCCTCCCCTAACTACCCCAAAGAGAGCGGATCTGTTCCGTTTATATCAATCATGTATCCAGGACTTGTGCTTATTTTTCCCACCAAGTTTCATCCCGATCCCTCCACTCTAAGTGTTTTCCAAGTTTTAGGTTTCCCCCTCCCAACTTCCCCCCAATGTCACCAGATCCGGTCGGGTTTAAAATAAGAGCTCTGAGCCACGATATCTTTCTAAATATCAAATTTCATTGAGATCCGATCACTCGTTCATAAGTTAAAAATATTAAAAATACCTCATTTTTTCTAATTTTTCAGAAATAACCCTCCCCTCCCCCCAACTACCCCAAAGAGAGCGGATCCGTTCCGTTTATGTCAATCATGTATCTAGGACTTGTCTTTATTTTTCCCACCAAGTTTCATCCCGATCCCTCCACTCTAAGTGTTTTCCAAGTTTTAGGTTCCCCCCCAACTCCCCTCCCCATTTTCCCAGATCCAGTCAAGCTTTAAAATAAGAGCTCTAAGACACGATATCCTTCTAAACATCAAATTTCACTGAGATCCAATCACCCGTTCATAAATTAAAAATACATCATTTTTCCTAATTTTTCAGAATTACCCCCCCCCCAAACTACCCCAAAGAGAGCGGATCCGTTCCGATTATGTCAATCATGTATCTGGGACTTGTGCTTATTTTTCCATCAAGTTTTATCCCGATCCCTCCACTCTAAGTGTTTTCCAAGATTTTAGGTTTCTCCCCTCCAACTCCCCCCAATGTCATCAGATCCGGTCGGGATTTGAAATAAGAGCTCTGAGACACAATATCATTCCAAACATCAAATTTCATTAAGATCCCATCACCCGCTCATAAGTTAAAAATACTTCATCTTTTCTATTGTTTACGAATTAACCGACCCCCCACTCCCCCCCCCCCAGATGGTCAAATTGGGAAAACGATTATTTCTAATTTAAGCAGGTCATGTCCCTGATACGCCTGCCAAATTTCATCGTCCTCGCTTACCTGAAAGTGCCTAAAGTAGCAAAACCGGGACCGACAGACAGACCGACAGAATTGGCGATTGCTATATGTTACTTGGTTAATACCAAGTCCCATAAAAACAAACAAAACCAAAAGCTTGGAAGTCATGATAGCAAGTGTGCGAATGCCAAACCTGCTATTGGCGGGGGCAAGAGGCCAACACGAGAGGAGGGGATTGGTGCATTTCCCCATATCTTACTCTAATAACCTATCTGAGTGGTAACATTGGTCTGGACTACTTGCAGATAAACATTCTAGAATAGCATGAATCAGGTTCTTGTCATATAAAATATATACTGTTGACATTTATACAAGTAAAAGATGCCACTTTCTTGTAGCCATTCTCTGGTCGCCCGGGCATTTGGTCCTCACTCATAAATCGACAACTTAGGTCCTTGACCATTGTCCTCGGTTCTTTGCTGGGCCCGCCGGTGCATCGACACGTCCCGAGAGAATCAAACCATAAACCCCAGCTATGGATTAAATAAATAACGAGCAGAAAGCTAGGAGGGCGGAGTACTCTCAAGATGGAGAAAATTGGCCAACTGCAAAGAGAAGAGGGGAGTGACTTCCCACTGTCCGTGAATAGCTATTAAACCTTTTTTTTTTCATTATGATGGATAAATTGAGTACAAAGAGAAGAAACCGTACCACCGCGTCCGGGGAAACCGACGAAAGGCAAGATTTAAAAGAGAATGATAATGTTAGCCATGAAAAGGGAAACCGATGATCTGACGACTTCAGAGGAAGATATGCGATCACAGCAGCTAATAACGAATACAACTGAGGATGTTTGTACTTCATCAAGAGAAATTCCCATTCTACCTCAAAAAGGCTCCGTTCTATCTTGGGACCTTAAACGTAGGGGCTCTGGCAAGGCCTGAGAAAATAGAGCTAATGGCCAAAGAGCTTCAGAGGTATAGATGGGACCTTATTGGTCTCTCTTAAACACACCTACCTGGCATAGAAGGACAACATTGCGGCGACATCACACTCTCATGCTGTGGTAGATCTGATGGCAAACACCGACAAGGCGCTCTCCTACCATGCAAAGCAAAGCGCGCACTCATGGCCAAAAAAACAGTCTCTGAGCGCCTTATGATGATTCGGCCGCGAGCGAAAAGACACAGAACATCACTTTCATTCAAGTTCACGTACCCGACTCTCTAATTTATTCTAATAATTATAACTATTTTATTACTAAATATTATAAATAACTATAAAATTACAAAATATAATTATTATAAATAATTATTAAATAATTAATTATAAAATAAATAATTATAAAAATTATAACTAATTTATTCTCTTGAAATGTGATCATAAGTATAACGTCACTCACGTGAATCTTTTTTCCCAAAATTATGGCTTTCCACGAATTTTCTCAAGCTCGTGACCTAAATAAATCGTTTATTTTTTAGGCCAGAAGATCCAAGGATGTCATTTTTTCCAAGAAAAATATGGAGCCGTTTTCGAGGAAAAAAAGTGCATAAATAAATAAATAAAAACACAATTATTGCTCTTTTAAAGAGATAAGAAAGCAATAGTATAGGTAAAGACAATTTTCAAAAAGTCGTCGAGTTTTGTTCAAAAACAGCACTAGATATCGCCCACTAGGCATTATCAGACGGTTTTCCAGTATGAAGTAATTTTACTTGTATGGACTCCCTGATTCTTCGCGAACCAATGTACAACATGAGGCATTACTTCCTCTGCATCTGATACTTTCAATATATAGTCTTTTAATCCATTGGCTATCTCAGAATTTATAATCGACAGCAACTGCGTGATCCAAGGGGAAAATCACAATTTGGCGTCACAAAATGACAGAAAGCCCCGCTGAGCTCTTTTCGATATCTACGACAACAAATGGTCATCTCAAAATTTCTCAGATGCATTTCAAGAAAATACAAGGTGTGTGCGGGGGGCGGAGCTATCCACCCTCCGATCACTCTGAATCTTAAAAAGGGCACTAAAACTTCTGATTAGCAATCCAATGAGCCCCTTCCAAAGTTTATACAATCACCCTTTCTATATAAACCTTAAATGCCCCCAAGGCATAACTTGCAACCCTTGCCCTGGGGGCTGTGGGGGGGGGGGTCTTCCTCAAAGACATAATTATAGGATCTTTCAACTGCGTTGAACAAAATGGTTATCTCAAAATTTTGATTAAATGTGTTTGGGGAAACAGTGGGCTTGGGAAAGGGTTAGTTGCCTTTCAATCACTTTCGACAATTAAAAAAGGCACTAGCCATTTCAATTTCCGATCCAACGAGCCCTTTTCAAAGTTCCTACGAGAATGTCTTCGATTAATATTGATAAATTAAAATAAATAGATAAAACATAGTGCCCACATCGCTCTTTACGATGTGGGCACCTTAGTGAAGTAACTTAATCACCTTAAGACATACTTAAAAACCCCTTTCCTACCGGCGACTTTCAACACATTTCAAACGCATGCATTAAATCAACACTTTTATCCCTGTTTCATTATTGTTTTTTTTTTGGTAAGTAAATCATGGGCTTGATTATAATGTTTCAAAAAATTATATTTATCATTGCAATTGAGAGTATCCTTAAAAAAAAGCACGTACATTAGGATGTTTTAGACCACCCTCCTACGATTTTCATTCACCTTATAGTAGAATTTTTTTTAAACAACACTGACCTTTTCAAAATTATCGTCTTGCAAAAAGATCGAAGACAAAGTTTTTCTTATTTAAGCTAATGGGAACAGTTTCTGTTTAGACTTCACCTGTTCAAATATTCCTAGCTAAGCCTATATAGCTGACCAAAAAGCTATAGGCCTCTTATAAACTGTCAGATGTCTCCCAAGAATGACAGCTGAGACAGCTCACCTCTCTCTGTCATTACTTTTGGCTCATTAGTTGCGTTCTGTTCAGTGCTTCCATTATCCCCGAAAATCTCACACAAACGGAGGGACAAAAACGCCTGGGCCAAGCAGCTTTAAAGCTTCAAATCCAGCCCTGCTCATACTTCCAGTATGGGTTGTGATAACAGTCCCCAGAATACCCGAATTACAAGAATAATAATAAAAACATTGAGACATCGAATGAGCAAGATCAAGATCCCCTCTCTCTGCTCGTGCGAACAAACATGTCACCTTAGTCACTGGACTTTTTTGTCCATTAGTTCATTCCCAGGGGCTATTTCAGGTAACTCTTGTAAATTGTACGGCCATTTGACAAATCAAGCACTTATCGTCATGCCCGGATTTAGGCCAACACTGTCGTTTTAATGCACAAAAGGATAGGAAACTAGTTTTCGAAGCACGACCTCTTTGGCCACTTAAGAGGATTCGCTACCTTAGAATCATTTTACGAACCTCGAAGTCAGCTGACCTTAAAGACAAAGGACCTATCGGCGAATTCTCCTCGGGGACTAGCCGTCATTGAGAATCTGTGGTTTGACTATGAAAACTGACGGGAAAAAAATTAAATTTTACGCCTCTTCTGTCGGCAAGCTTATCAATCAAAGCGAGTAGCACCAAAGGGAACCTCAAACGCTGCCAAACTACCCAAGTGATACTTCCTTTGAGCTAATTTTTAGCGTTTCCCAAGGAGATGTCCTAGAAAACTTTTAGGGGCTCCTCTTTCCTAAATTTTAAAAAGAAAATTCTACTCCATTTAGACGAAAAAAAAATTAAATTTGACACTTTCTGATGGTGTAAGTTGCATTAAAACTAAAAACCTATATTTCTAGCACAAAACAGGAGAAGTTAAATTGTTTTTCTAGGGTTCCTGGGAATGAAGGAGTCAGCTTTGAATTTTACTGATTTACTGATACCGTACCGATTTTAAAATTCAGCTTTGAATTTTATATTTTTATAAATTTATTTTATTTTTTACTTTGAATTTTATTCGGTTCTCTTATCCAAAATCTCAAAGTTATGATAAGATAGGGTGGTCGTTAGAAGTACTGCAAAGCCCTTAAAAAATGTATAATCAAGAATTTTATTGAACGAGGATACTCTCAATTTTCTGCGACTGTGCACGAGTTACTAAAAAAATTTCCAGGGGGAGTGGGGTTGATATACCAAAAAGAGTAAAGTCGGGATAGTAATTTATCTATGATCCTGGGTGCTGCCATTAGCAAGTATAACCGTTAATGGGTCCAATGTTCTTTCCGTACAATCGTACGGTAGCCATTTTCGACCGTTCGCACTAGTATATTGAAGGTTTTCAATGACAAAATGTTAAGCGGTGGAAAATGTACCAAACTAATATCTATATTATTCCCAGTATTGTATTTTCTTTTAAATATAGAAAAGACTGCAGTAAGATATATCTACAATTTACATTTGCTTCTCTTACAGAGGAATTCTATGAATGTGTATTCATTTCTTTTTCTAATCACGTTTACCCAGATCTTGAGTTTAAAACCCTATACGAGCTGTAGCCCTAGTACGGATCATTTGCAGCAGGCATAAGTTTACTTCAAGGGGACATTTCGGAGAGAGGGCATAACTGCAAAAAAATAAATAAGAAATGAAGGTAAGTTAAATGTTATCATTTTGGGGGGGGGGTGTGGTATAAGCTCCCCTCTCCCTGGTTAAGTGTCTAACTTGCACCTATATGACCAGCTATAAACAAAATTGTGAAACGACAAAAAAAGAAAATTACAAAAAGCTACTCTGAGTATAATCCTCAAAAATTCTAAAAGAAAAAAATTAGTAAAACTTCTGTCAAATAAGTTCTAACTTAAGCTCCTCTTATCGTAGAATTCTAGTAAAATCGTAGCGTTTTTCCTGAATACTCCTTGCATTTTTTAACTGTTTCAAGAGCAAAAGAAGATAACATACCCTAGTTCTAATAGTAAATAGTGGGTTTCAGCTCACCAATATATCAGAAAAATAAGCAATAGATTTTACCTGAGGGTAATCAAAATCCTTTTGCTGCATTATATTTTGAATATACTGAACATGCTCCATGTTACATGGATTTTCCAGTTGTATTGAAGGAGATATCACACTCATTGCTTCAATAATAGTCTGAAAAATTAACTTGTTTACAAAAGAAGAATTATATTTTATGTTAACGTTAAAACTAAAAAAAAAACTAAAATACAGTAAAGACAGCGAAGACGCTTAGAAAAATTCCGCCCGCTTGGAAGTTGAACTCAAGAGCCATCAATATTTAGCTGGAGCCGTGTCCCTAGATCATCTGCTCAAGACAATCTAATAAATAAACTGAAAATACTACTAAACACAACATTTTAATGGTAAAAATCATGGGTTTCATTATTTTCTTCAGTTTATTAAATTGCAATAAATACCGTGTATTAATGTACCAAAGGACATAACCTGCTGCTGAACCCTCCCCCCCCCAAAAAAAAATCTAAATTGTCTCGGTGTTCGGGGCATTCCTTGTTCAAATTATCAAATACATTTTTTTTTCCTCATTACCCCCACCCCCCGAGAAAAGTTTGGGGTATGCGCCTGGTTGTAGACTAGGCTACTCAGAACAAAATAAGGTCAAAAACCAAAAGCACTAGTTCAACTTTAACGATTAAGCATTCGATGAGAACAGGACGAGGTTTCCCTTATATTTAGGATTATTTCTCTGTATTTTAAGTTTTAACAACCTTTTTTACATTCATTAAAAATAGCTTCTCTTATCAGTCACTTTATATGTGTTCTCAGGCAGTCAAGCATAGGCAACACTATACTATGCTTAAGAAGAAACTGATCAAACAGTTCGTGGTAACGAACTGTAGTAAGGAGCGACCCGGCTCAATAGTAAAAGAAACTCTAAAAAACAGAATTTTGATGCTAAAAGATACATCAAAAGAATTGGATTTTCATGCTAATTCTAAATATATAAGTTTCATCAAATTTAGTCTTTGTCATCAAAAGTTACGAGCCTGAGAAAATTTGTCTTATTTTGGAAAATAGGAGGAAACACCCCCTAAAAGTCATAGAGTCTTAACGAGAATAACACCATCGCATTTGGCGTATCAGAGAACCCTATAGCAGAACTTTCAAACTCCTATCTACAAAAATCTGGAATTTCGTATTTTTGCGAGAAGACAAATCACGGGTGCGTGTTTATTTGTTGTTTTTTTTCCCAGGGGTCACCGTATCAACCAAGTGGTCCTAGAATGTCGCAAGAGGGCTCATTCTAACAGAAATAAAAATTTCTAGTGCCCTTTTTAAGTGACCAAAAAATTGGAGGGCGCCTAGGCCCCCTCCCACACTCATTTTTTTCCCAAAATCAACGGATCAAAATTTTGAGATAGCCATTTTGTTCCGCATAGTCGAAAACCATAATAACTATGTCTTTGGGAATGACTTACTCTCCCACAATCTCTGGGGGAGGGGCTGCAAGTTACAAACTTTGACCAATGTTTACATACAGTAATGGTTATTAGGAAGTGTACAGTCGTTTCATGGGGATTTTTTTGGTTGGGGGGGGGGGTTGAGGGGAGTGGCTATGTGGGAGGATCTTTCCTTAGAGGAATATGTCATGGAGGAAGAAAAATTCAATGAAAAGGGGACAGGATTTTCTAGCATTACTATAAAAAAAAACAATGAAAAAATAAAGATGAAATAATTTTTTTCAATTGAAAGTAAAGAGTAGCATTGAAACTTAAAACGAACAGAGATTATTACGCATATGAGGGGTTCTAAAAATACTTTAGCATAAAGAGCGAGGTATTTAGGAGAAAATAAATACCTCGCTCTTTATGCTAAAGTATTTTTAGTATTTAAACTATTTATTCTACGGCCTTTCTCATTAAAGGGTCTTTCTTAAAGAATTGGGACAAAACTTACGATTTAGTGTAAAGAGCGAGGTTTTGACGAGGGTACTAACCCCCTCGTATACATAACAAGAATATAAGAATATAAAAGTTTGATACATAAGTTAATTCTTAAGTTGCGTATATTTTTTACTAATAAAAACGTTCATTAAAATTAAAAGTTCTAGTTGCCTTTTTAAGTAACCGAAAAATTGGAAGGCAACTAGGCCTCCTTCCCCACCCCTTGTATCTCAAAATCGTCTGATCAAAACTAAGAGAAAGCCATTTAGCCAAAAAAAAGAAATAACATAAAAATTTCATTTAAATAATTTATGTGCGGAGAGCCAAAATCAAACATGCATTAATTCAAAAACGTTCAGAAATTAAATAAAAAAAAACTGGTTTTTAACAGAAAGTAAGGAGCGACATTAAAAATTAAGACGAACAGAAATTACTCCGTATATGAAATGGGTTGTCCCCTCCGCAATCCCTCGCTCTTTACGCTAAATTTTGACTCTTTGCCACAATTCTACTTTTTAAAACAATTAAAATCTTTAGCGTAAATAGCGAGGGATTGCGGAGGGGACAACCCATTTCATATACGAAGTAATTTCTGTTTAAGTTTTAATGTCGCTCCTTACTTTCAGTTAAAAAAACAAGTTTTTTTTTTATTTAATTAGTGATCAGGGATTAGTGTGGCCTTGAAAAGGCGGGGCTCTTCAGCAGTAGCACTTTCAACCGATGTTTTTTTCTTATTTTTGTTATTACCAATTATATTTAGAACGTTTTGTCCCAAAACCACCGTTATGCAATATGATACCGAACAATATGAAAACAGAAGTCAATCAAACAAGTTGAGTAACTTGTTAGATTGACTTCTGTTTTCCCTATTCATCTTACACTGTAGCCCTTTTGAGGTTTGGACCCTAAGGATTTTACCCTTCCCCTTCCTTTTACCATGCCTGTCTATTCTTATACCGTTTTCTTGCATATTATATAATCTCTATCTCTTGTTTTTTTCTGTATCGATTTTTTTTCGTTAGATTTTGCTTTCATTTCTTCTTCTTTGTTAGTGGGTTGTATCCTTCATCTTCTACCTCTAAAACGTTTACTATTACAGCTCTTCTTTGCAGGTTCTGATATAATCTAATGAAGAAATTAGAACAAATAAACTAGAAGTCTCAATAAATTTCCTTTTTCCTAACTTGATTGCAAACACTACACACTAAAATCCAGAATTAACTGAAGTAAATAAAAAAAAAACATTTAAAAAGTATAGTAAACAGAAAATCTTACTATAATGGCATCTCTGATGTTCCTTTTAATGTCTTCTATCTTCTGCTTTTTTTCCCTGAAAAAAGTTCATCACTGATAATTCTCTAAAAAAAAAAGACACACAAAACAAGAAAACAGCAATAAAGATTTGATAAAAGACTGTTCTTAAAATGAGCATAAACGCAATACCGTTGAATAAGTTAAAAACAATGTATCTTCTCTGTTTTATTTTCTTGCCATAACAAACAATTCGTGGTAACAAACTGTAGTAAGGAGCGACCCGGCTCAATAGTAACCGAAACTCTAAAAATCGGACTTTTGAGACCAATAGATATATCAAAAAACTCTTTTTTGTATGCTGATTTTAAATATATAAGTTTAAACAAGTTTAGTCTTACCCATCAAAGCTTATGATCCTTAGAAAATTTGCCTAATTTTAGAAAATAGGGAGAAACACCTCCTAAAAGTCATAGAACCTTAACGAAAATTACACTATCAGATTCAGCGTATCAGAAAACCCTACTGTAGTTCAAGCTCCTATCTACATAACTGTGGAATTTGATATTTTTTGCCCTAAGGTATAGAAACAAGTTTAGTTCGATGGTTCTCCAAAAAACTGTAACTGGAACAAGTTCACCCCATTGCCCCCCCCCCAGTTACGCCACTGTTTATGGATTTAAAAATGCATTGATCCCACAGGTATTAGCAAAAAGTTGAGCTTGTTTTACGCTTGTCTTAATTATTCATTCAATTTGGTTCAGCTTAGGGGTTAATTTATTCATTCGTAGTAACTTCTATTCACTTTAAATTTGACTTATTCCATGACTATTATTCTGATTGTTTTGGGGTTTTAACCTTGCTCTTTACTTTTCTTTGAAAAATTCACAAGGTTTTTCCAAGGAAGGAATACATGATGTTTGTGTACCTAATCCTATTTTGTCACACAGGGAAAATAATCTGATATCCACTAAAACGTTAGTTCTGTTCACTAGTGGTATCATTGCACCTTTCAAATATAACAAGAAGCCAAGACCCCTCAACTTTTGCCCATTATGTAAATTGTCGAGGCAGAAAAAGATAGGAAAGACCCCTAATTTTTTGTTCAGGCAAACCACACGTTTTATCTTGATTATTTATTTTAATTTTAGTTTATTCATTCGTAGTATAGTAGCTTCTGTCCATTTTACATTTGGTTTATTACGTGACTATAGTTCTGTTTGTTTCCGGATTTTAACATTACTCTGTACTTTTCTTCAAAAAAAGTCACAATATTTTTCCAAGGAGGGGATACATGATGTGTATTTACTTATGTCCTATTTCAGGCCTCTAGCCCCAGGAAAAACGTCCAATTTCCAAAAAAGATTAGTTCTATTAACCAGAGGAATCACAGTTCTTTTCAGATATTATTCCGTATATGAAAGGGGTTGTCCCCTCCGCAACGCCTCGCTCTTTACACTAAAGTTGGACTCCTTGTCACAACTATACTTTTTAAAACAATAAAACTTTAGCGTAAAGAGCGAGGTGTTGAGGAGGGAACAAACCCTTTTATATACGAAATTTTTCTGTTCGTTTAAAGTTTTAATGTCGCTCCTTACTTGCAGTAAAAAAAACTTGTTTTTTTATTTAATTTCTGAACGTTTTTGAATTAAAGCATGTTTTGATTTTGGCTCACCGTACATGAATAAATAAAATGAAATTTAAATTTCTTCAATACCTCAATCTTTACACTAAAGCATGAATTTTGTCCAAAATCTTTAAGAATGATCCCCGAATCAGAAAGGCCGTAGAATAAACAGTTTAAATTACTAAAAATACTTTAGCATAAAGGTACTGTGAAGGAGACGAACCCCCTTATTTAAGTAATATTTTATGTTCGTTTTAAATTTTAATGCTGCTCATTACTTCCAGTTGAAAAAAAACGTATTTATTTTCTCATTGTTTTTTTAAATAATGCTAGAAAATCCTGCACCCCTTTCATGGATATTCTCTTTCCTCGTGATAAATTCCTCCATGGAAAGATCCTCCCACGTAACCCCCTCCCCCCAACCCAACGAAAAAAATTCCCCTTGAAAACGTCTGTACGCTTCATAATAACCATTACTATATGTAAAAAACGGTCAAAGTTTGTAACTTGCAGTCCCTCCCCCGGGGACTGTGGGGAAATTAAGTCGTCCCAAAAGACATAGTTATAAGGTTTTCGGCTAAGCTGAACAGAATGGTTATCTTAAAATTTTGATCCGGTAACTTAGAGGAAAAAACTGTGCGTGGGAGGGGGCCTAGGTGCCCTCCAATTTTTTGGTCACTAGACTTTAAACCTAATTTAATGAGTCCTCTCGCAACACTCTAGGATTACTGGTTCAATACGATCACCCCTGGGGAAACAAAAAAATTTGATACGCTGAATCTGATGGTGTTACTTTCATTAAGAATCTATGACTTTTAGGGGGGGGTTCCCCTTACCTTCTAAAATGAGGCAAATTTTCTCAGGCTTGTAACTTTTTATGGGTATGATTAAACTTGATGAATTATAAAACTTATATATTTAAAATTAGCATTAAAATGCGATTCTTTTGATGTAACTATTGGTATCAAAATTCCGTTTTTTAGAGTTTTGGTTACTATTGAGCCGGCTCGCTCCTTACTATAATTCGTTACCACGAACTGTTTGATAGCACGAAGTCCGGGCCTTTCAACTTTTGAGCCTCTTCTAGATTGCCCGGAAGAAAAAAAGGGGAAGATAACCAACTATTTTGCAGATTGAAGAGGCATAAGCAAAATAGCCCAGCTACACTCTTCTGCCAGCAATAGAGTATATCCATACCTATTCACTGCAGAACAAGGGAGATCCCAACACCCGAAAAATTTTCATTTGGAGGATCCCTTCATCTATTTTTTATCTTATGCCTAAGAATTCACTTACTTCTGTTTTTGAACCAGCCCCTTTCTATTAAATAGTTCATCTGATGCCAAACAGCTCGTGGCTGTAAGTAAGGAGCGACTGGTTTCGATAGTAACCGAAACTACAAAACGGAATTTTAATATTAATGGATACATCAAAAGAATTCGTTTATTATGCTGATTCCAATATATATGACCCATCAAGTTTAGTGTTACCCATCAAAAGTTATGAGCCAGAGAAAATTTGTCGAATTTTTAAATAGGGGGGGGAACGCCTCCAAAAACTAAACGAACCTTATTGAAAATCACACTATCAGATTCAGCATACCAAAATCTCTTATGTAGAAGTTTTAAGCTCCTATCTCTAAAATGTGGAATTTTGCTATTTTTGCCATTGGACAGTTTTTTCCAGGGGTGATTGCATTAAAATAATGGTCCTAGATGATCAGTAGAGGTTGCATTCGAACGGAAATTAAAAGTTCTAGTGCCCCTTTTAAACCAAAAAGATTGGAGGGCAATTGGGCCCCCTTCCACGCCCATTTTTTCCCAAAATTATTTGAACAAAATTTTGAGATAACCATTTTGTTCAGTATAATTGAAAGATCGAAGAATTATGTCTTCAGGTGTAAACCGACCCCCCACAGTCCGTGGAGAGAGGCCTGAAAGTTATCAAATTCGTCCGTAGTTTCTGTATAGAATTTGTTATTGGGAAGGTAAAAGGTAAAGGATACGGCATTAGACTTTACAGTCCGTACCGGCGGTGCTGCTCTCCGTTTCTTGGCCCTTCAGCCAGGAAGTGCAATGGGGGGTTGGGGGCCAGCCATCCTTTGCTTTCGCACAATACACATTTTTTAGGGGGAGGGGGGTTGTGCTTGGGTGGATTTCTATATGAAGAATATTCCTTGGGGAGGGATACTTCTGGGGGGTGAATATTCCAGAGGAAATGTTACACTTGGGGGATTTGACCGAATTACTATACGAAATTTTTTTAATTTCCTTACATTCTCTTTGCCAAATTTTTTATGTGAAGATGCTCCGGGGGAATTATCCAGGGGCTTTATTCCGCATGTTTTGATTTCCGGGAAATAATTTCCGCGGAAGGGGCATTTTTGAGTGACCGAGAAACCGATTAAAATCTTGTTCAAATGAAAGAATACTAAGGAGAATTTTTCAGGCTGAATCGTCTGCAATCAATTTTACAAGGAGAAGGATTCTCAGCGAGGATATAACTGTCTGGAGCGAATTTGACGGGGAGGGTGCACTTTACGTCTGATGATATTTCTAAGGAGGAGTTTTTCGTGAGGGGCAGGTTACATTTTAAAGAGGGTGAGCCAGACTTACCGGCATTATTTGAATAACGAACGAAAATTATTCCATATATGAAGGGTTGTCCTTCCTCAGTACCTTCCTCTGCACTAAAATATGGCTGTTTTACATTTTTTTCAATAGAAAAATTTTTTAATCTGATATTTATTTATCTGTTTCCAAAAGTATTTTGGAAACTCGTTTACTGAAAATGTTTTTGGGGGTATCTTCACTAAAAAATTTAAACAACAAACTCCGCCCCTTTGAATTTTGAATAATTTGTTTTTACTCCCTATCCCTTCATTTCAGTCAATTGACACAGCTTTATTTTGTTCCTGTCAGAAGTGACAGGGTTCCAGCTTTGAAGGGGCCCATATCCCTTCGAATCCCGATCCCGACACTTTTCTTACCTTCTTCAAGACACGGGTGCATGTTATGTAATTGGAGTTGAGGGTCACAGGATCTTGCCTGACGTTGCTTCAGTATTGAAAAAAGTTCAGCGTGTCAACATCAAGGATATTATTCTTTAGTAATGGATGCTTTTACTCTATTGGATATTGATGGTGCTAACAATAGCGAAATAAAACCTAAAGTGTCAAATTCTGCAGTAAAAATTACAAGGGGTTGCCGGATAACCCTAGAAATGTTTGCACGATATGTTACATCATTATGTAAATTCAAGTCGGAAGAACAGTCATGCTTTGCAGCAAAGGAGAATATAATACATATACAAAGAATAGAAGACGGATTAAATGCAATAAATTAAATGACAACAATCTGAATCTATCTATGAAAAGGAATGAGTCGGTTGTGAAAGCGTCAGGATTAAAAATACTTGGATTTGAAAAACAAAAAATCATACGGGATCTAACAAAATTGGAAAAATGTTTGATTCTAGATGAGGATTTTTTAGAGTTATAACTTCAAAGGAAAATATTTTCTCAAAGAATGCTTAACGATACAACGAGAAACAAGTCTCCGTCTTTAGACAAGTGCATGAAACTTTTACGTCGCGCCCCAGATGCATTTTACTCAATTTATTGATATATTAATCGAAACAAAACAAAACATTATTGCGATTTTGCTTTTAACCACTACCTAGACGGCTATTTTACATGACAACAAGAAATAACTCGAAAAATCCTGTCTAAAAAAAATTTGTGACCCAAATCGATTGCTTCTCCTCCTAGAAGACTTTCAATTTTCCCAGTTAGTTTCTTTTTAGCAGTGAGACAGTCAACATTGAAAAAAATGTTTTACCCATGTCGATTATGCTTGTATATATTGAGCAGCTGGTCATCCTGTGAGAATTGTACTATTTTTGATGACTATAATGAAAAGTGTAGATTATGTGCATAGAGGATGTGCCATGCAAATTCAAGAATGTCCTGCCTCGAAGATATTTGTGACTCACATTAGATGTTTTTTATGCTCCATTTATAACTATGATAAATGTGATCGATGGGAAAATACTTACCCTTGCAAAATTGGAAAAACACGTGATTGCAGTAGCTGGTATCTGACTTTTATTTGGCTGTTGCAGAATGTGATCCTTCATACGAGAATTTTGTGTGCTACATTGCTTCAAATAAGCAAATTGAAACAAGTGAATTTTATAATATAAAACAGAATAGTATTATTGACTTTACGAAGATGCTATAAAAATGAAGTTACATTATAATAGAAATGTGACCCTGACTTGGCGTGCCAACATGAATACAAGTTGAACCACTTGTCATTAACGATGATTACCAATATGTGGAAAAAGTAATCTAAAGGACACAGTATTTTGTACATAAGAGTTTTATTGATAAACAAACTTACAAACATTTAAAGCATTTCACTTTGAGGGGACTTAAATTTAAATTATACAGAGAGGAAAGAGTGTTTTCAACTAGTAAGTCATAAATGCAGTCGAGGATTGCATTATAAATGCTAAGAAATTCACTGTTAAAATATAACAGCTTATGAAAACCACAGTTTTTGGTTGATAAATTTTGTACTCGATTCAGATTCTTGAATACTAGATTTTCCGCTTTGCTCCATACAGTAGGCCAAAAAGATCAAAAAATTCAATATCCTTCGCTGTTTGAAATACGCACAGCCAATCTTTACAACTGAAGGGCTACTATTAACGATCATAAGGGTATTGTTAACACGTTGAATATGGTCGAGGAAATCCTAAGGTATGCAATAGCATTTGTATTTGGGCATGAATGAATCCAAATTGAATGCATTGATTATTTGATTTGTGTTCATGGTGCCAAGCCTAATAGGACACTGCCATAAGGGGTAACTACTAGAGTTCGAATTTATTTAGCGAGATTAGTGCAATATTTTCGTCCAATCGTTCGGCAAATGTACACTCTAAACGCACTGTGCCCCGTCCAAACATTGGTCATATCTTGAGTACCGGACAAATTCAACACAATGATACCATGAGTTTTTGCAAACATTTCTTCGGTTTTGCCATTTTCCAATAATTGTGAATGACGATCTAGGGATTGCATTGTCAACTCATATAAGGTCCTGTAAGATTTCAAAAGATAAAGTGTAGAGTGCAATTCCATTTACTGTAGAGAATTCTATTTATAGAGAATTTTTGCAAAATCGAACGACACTGGCACGTTTTACAAAAGCCAAAGCAAGTTTTGAAAGAATGTCATCATTGATGGTGAATCAATGTTGGTACGTGTACCCATAGCAATATGTCATTGACCCGTGATTGCCCGAGGAACGAGCAAACTGATATTATTTCCACTATCTCTTAATTTTTCAATTGCCAAAACAACAGAACTCATAATTTTTTTCGTACATGAAGTATTGCCTAGGTGAGATTGTTACATTGGGTGCCGTGCCAACTACTTTTCGCAAAATAAAACTGACAGACCACATTGGGAGGTAACTATTGAGGTATGTTAAATATCTCATGACTTAGTATCCCAACTAAATGTAAATCTTTAGTTGTCGTATCTCCAAGTATTTTGCTAGTTTCAGTGTCCGTTTTACGTTCATATCCAATAGCCATACCTCTTAAAAGCTTATAGGAAACTGGAGTCATCAACATGAATTGTACATAACTTGTATAATTTGAAAGGTTGTTGCATGTGCTCACCAACGTTTTGTTTATGTAGACACTTGTTTGTCTAAACAAATGGTGTAGAACACAATTTTCATAGGATAGCCCCTCGACTGCACATGCTTTTTCATTGTAAGATTTTTGACATGCAAATCTGTGAATGTGGAAGTCAAATCTATGAAATAATTATCACTGGAATAAATCTGAAAATGTAAGTTTTCAGAGAGTGTTGTTGCGGACAAAACTGCTCATGGTAACAATGTTTTACACTCACATCAACAATTTCCGCATAAAACAGATTTAAGGATGAGTTGACTGAAAGATGAGATTCGTTACATGGTAGATATGCCATTTCTAGGAGAAAATCCTTTGAAGATCAAACAAGTTATACTTTTGGTTTTTTCTTTGACAAGAGCGATTTTTAACCCTTCCGGCTTATTTGACGAGAATTGTATGATGAGAACCCGGGTGCATAGTCTCCATAGATAACAAGATTCTTTTTGCTTTAATAATACTATATTCAAGTCCGAAAACCCCGTGTAAATCCTCGTTGAGGAAAATTCTTTCATTCTCGAATGGATTGATAATGTAAATTTTCCTCTTTTCTGCTGAATAGTTGAATGTGAAGACATTCTTTTTTGACTCGCAATTTTTCTTGATAACTCGACACAGTTCATGCATATTAATGTATTTTTCGTGGAGTATGGTAACAAAGGAGAAATCATCGGTCAAAATTGGCCACCAAACCCTCGTCTGAGAAGTCGAAGGGTCTTGCCTGAACCTAAAATGTACGATCCTTTCTAGGATACCAAATGTATTTTTAAGAATACAATCAAGAAGAGCAACTTCAAACTTTCCCTCGAATTTGATGGCGGGGGAGAGTTTTGTCCAAAAATTACTTGTTTTATTCAAATCGTCACAGAATGGGACATTGGAGTTGAATGTCACACATTGAATGTCACACAAAATCATTGGAAAGTGTGAATGAACGCCTTTAGCGGCAATCCAAGAATCAAAATAAGAGTCGTATCCCTGCAAACGGACAAACAATTATCTCTTACCCTTGCGAGCTGGACTTTTTTATATCTTTCCAATTTGCTACATCCCATTATTGAAAAATTTTTGTAATTCATAATCACGAAAACCGCCAAAAATTTCGTCATCTTTCACATTACGCAGACGATACGTTACAGGTTTAGTGTCTCAGACTTTTGACACTTTAAAAAGTTCAGTGGACCGGAAGTAATTCGCCTTTCAAAAATATTACTTGTTCGATAGATTTTAAGTGAATCACCAACATTAAATTTTCTCTTCACAATCTTTCCATTGGAATATGGTTAAAGAAAAATGTCATGCCTAATATTACTGTAGTGAAATTCAAGAGGACCATGATTGGACAGATATCGACGAGGACGTTGAGTATGAATCAACATGATTTTATCTAAATCTTGAATAAAATCAGCAGTATTTTTCAATGTACATTATCTTGGGATTAAAAGTCGAATTGTTCTCATCAAGCATTTAGCCAATGCTACCTTTCTAAGACTATGACTATGATAGAGTATTGTATTATATTTCAATAAAACCTTTCTTACATGTAAATTTACAAATTGACTCTCCCATCTGTTTGTATTTTCGTATAAGGATCTTGTTAAAAGATAGATTCAAGGGCTCTAGCAACTTCACCACCTCTATTTGAACGCAATGGAACAGCATATGTATATCGACGAAAAAACTGACTGCAAGTAAAATATATGTGTACGGCCTATTATGACGTCTTTGAACCTCGTCTACAGTCAAAAAATCTGTTTGTAATATATGCAAGGAAAAGAGGCTTTAGTTTTTCAATTGATTCCCGCGAACTCTATGATTTTGAAGAAGACTCGAGCGAGTGTTGCGGGGGAGTATTCATAACTCAAAAACTATTTACAAAACTTGAGCCATTTTGAAATGTCCGCTTCCCTTTTGCATACTAAATGTGGTGGAAAGACGCTTTCATTTAATACCTTTTAAAATCATCACGCCCACTTGGTGTGCTATCTGAAAACGACATTTCTTTTGATATTTCACCAAATTCCCTTGATCGTTTTAAAACATGTTTATTCGCAATAAGAGTTTTTGGAAATATTGATGACTTTAAAAATTTATACGAACGACTATTGAATGATTCATGTCTTTTAAGATTTGCAATCAAATCTGATACCAAATAAATTAAATTGCAACTCTTGCCATGGATTAAAACTTCCTTCTTTTTGTCGTCAATCTGTACATATTCATTTTCAGCGAGACAAGTTAAGAACATGGAGCTTGATCAATGACGCTTATTTTGAGCGGTCTTTCACGGTAGTGTTTATGCCTATCGACACGTCAAAGGGCATTTTGGAGCAAATTAACTTTTCACCGTCGGCAATTGTTTCATTGAAAATCAATTATCAAGATTGTCTTCAAAGTGTTCTTTTGGTGAAAGGACTAGTTTAATTGGCGTTAATTTGTAAGGTTTAGCCATTTCTAGAGAATAGTGTTTGCAAGTCCCGTGATTATCGGAAGTAACAATGAAAAGAAACTACCGCCCGGTTGAACAAGCCGCTTTCTTTTAAAGTATTTCCTTTTTTTGCAAGCTAGGGAACATACAACGAATGATGTTGCTTTGTCTGTTAACTGGCATTTCTGGCAGTTGAACGTTGCTTTCAGTTAAATTTAAACATAGCTCAGATAGGATATTAATGAATTCATTGCCAATACCAGGTTTATGTATAGCTTTTCCTAAGCCGTAGTTCTGAGTTACCTAGGAAGCAAAATAAATGTTTGTCTTCATCTAGCTGCTTCAATATCGTGATGGCGACCAATGACCTTTTTTATTATTCACGTATAAATATACAGTAATTTCATCATCAAAAATATTTGTGGCTACGTAACTCTTCTGGCGTGTTTTGATTGAGACCCAAAAAACTGTAACCACAGGGTTTATTACTAGCGAACAACCCTGTAGATTATATATAAAGTACAATTCAAAGCAAGTGTTCTCATGCATTTACTCTGATGAAAGAGATTATGGAGAACAACGGTTACGGAAATTTTTTCGTGATGAGACAGGACCGCAAATAATCGCAACATGTCCTGAGACCATTCTTTAATGGATTCAGCTGAATCATCAATAATTAGCCAGGAGTTTAGGGCAATAATATTAAACACGTCAAATCCCCATATGAATGTTATGTCTGGTGCAATAGTCTTTATTTTATCATTAGACTCTTGCCGCACACTATAGCAATAGTAGATATTTTTCGGGGTCTTCTAAAAACATTGCACCATGACTTTAAATTCATTTCGTTAAAAGAGTTGTCTTGCCAGACATTGAATGTCCACTAAGAAATGATCTGACTGGCGTTTTAAAGTGATACATAGTCCTCCAATGTCAAAACACAAATAACCAAACCTAACTTCAATCGGTTGAATAAATAGTCCGAAATAGAATACATTGTTTCTTTAATACATAAATAAATTCACTATGAAACATATTTACATAAGCACTTGAACATATTTATGTTAGACACTTGAGCATATCTCAGGGTGCGGTGGCCGGACCATCTGGAAGGTACGGCGCCCACTGCGGTGGCGAGGGCCGGCTGCGGGATAAGAAACAAAAATAGTAAAGTATTATGCACTTTTCAAAACACTGATTCCACTTTGCGCAAAGACAAATAAATAAATAAAAACACTAGTTATTAAAACACTAGAGAACACAACTACTAGAAACGACTAGAAATTACAAAAAAAAACGGCTAGAAACTACTAGACAAGTACTAAAACGACTAGAAAACACACAATTACAAAGTTGGAGACTGATCGGTCTCCACCCCTCACAACAACTATTGAGCTTTCTCAAGACCGAGACGCCGTCAGTAGACTATACAGACGTCTCAATCTGAAGTAAAGTAGTGACCGCGTGGTAGTACTCTCTATTTTTTCGACTCAAACTGCACAGTTTCTAAATTTTAAAGAGCAGATGGCCATCACCTCAGCTCTTGAAACTTATTTATTCTCTACAGCGTTCCTATAAACACTCATGTCAAAATTTTCCTTCACAAAGTTTGAAGGCACCCTTCAAACTGCACCTTTTCACCTGCAAACTTTCACCCTTCAAACTGCAGACTGATATCATCATTGTGTGTTTGCATACAATGAAGAAACCTAGAGATTTTAGCGTTTATGCTCTGCGACAAGTACCTAATACTTAAAGCACTCAACAGCCCCCTCTTGTCGTACGCCTCTACAACTAACCTCTTAAATCTGCATTATATGTTGCACCCCTCTTCCTCCTCCCACTCTTAAAACAAATTTTTCTCAAATTTCGATACATTTAAATCTAGATTTTCTATAAATAAAATAAATGACCCGCTTCCATTTTCATTATGACTCCACCCCATTAAAAATACTTCCCAACCAATCAGAAGAACACCCTAAGAAGCAGGCAAGTCCGGGTGAAGTGTCCGCATTTCCGTAAAATGATAATGCGAGCACACATCACCCGTCTTTTTAAATAAAAACTTTTAAAATTAAATAAAAAATTAGTTTTTTCAACTGAACGTAAGGAGCGACATTAAAACTTCAAACGAACAGAAATTACTCCGTATATGAAATTGGTTGTCCCCTCCGCAATCCCTCGCTTTTTACGCTAAAGCTTTTAATTGTTTTAAAAAGTAGAATTGTGGCAGAGTCAAACTTTAGCGTAAAGAGCGAGGGATTGCGGAGGGGACAACCCATTTCATAAACGGAGTAATTTCTGTTCGTTTTAAGTTTTATTGTCGCCCCTTACTTTTCCGAACGTTTTTGAATTAATACATGTTTGATTTTGGCTCTCCGTACACAAATTATTAAAATGAAATTTGTATATTAATTTTTTTTTTGGCTAAATGACTTTCTCTTAGTTTGATCAGACGATTTTGAGAAATAAGGGGTGGGGAAGGAGGCCTAGTTGCCCTCCAATTTTTCGGCTACATAAAAATGAAACTAGAACTTTTAGTTTTTAACGAATGTTTTTATTAGTAAAAAATATACGCAACTTAAGAATTAACTTACGTAACACACTTTTATATTCTTATATTTTTATTATGTATACGAGAGGGTTTGTACCCTCGTTAATACCTCGCTCTTTACACTAAATCGTAAGTTTTGTCCCAATTGTTTAAGAATGACCCCTGAATTGGAAAGGCCGTAGAATAAATAGTTGGAATTACTAAGAATACTCTAGCATAAAGAGCGAGGTATTTATCTCCTCCTAAATACTTCGCTCTTTATGCTAAAGTTTTTTTTAGAACCCCTCATATGCGTAATAATCTCTGTTCGTTTAAAGTTTCAATGCTACTCCTTACTTTCAATTGAAAAAAACGTTTTCATGTTTATTTTTTCATTGTATTTTTATAGTAACGTTAGAAAATCCTGCGCCCTTTTCATTAAATTTTTCCCCCATCACATATTCCTCCAAGGAAAGATCCTCCCAAGTAGCCCCTTCCCCTCAACCCCACCCCCCAAACCAAAAACTTATCCCTGAAAACGTCTGTAAACTTCCCAATAACCATTACTGTATGTAAATACTGGTCAAAGTTTGTAACTTACAGCCCCTTCCCGGAGATTATGGGGAGTAAGTCATTCCTAAAGACATAGTTATTATGGTTTTCGCCTATGCGAAAAACAAAATGGCTATCTCAAAGTTTTGATCCGTTGACTTTGGGGAAAAAATGAGCGTGGGAGGGGGCCTAGGTGCCCACCAATTTTTTGTTCACTTAAAAAGGGCACTAGAACTTTTCATTTCCGTCAGAGTGAGCCCTCTTGCAACATTCTAGGACCACTTGGTCGATACGATGACCCCTGGGGGAAAAAAACAAACAAATAAACACGCACCCGTGATTTGTCTTCTTGCAAAAATACGAAATTCCACATTTTTGTAGGAGCTTGAAAATTTTGCTATGGGGTTCTCTGATACGCCAAATGCGATGATGTGATTTTCATTAAGATTCTATGATTTTTGGGGGGTGTTTCTGCCTATATTCTAAAATAATACAAATTTTCTCAGGTTCGTAACTTTTGATGACAAAAACTAAATTTGCTGAAACTTACATATTTAGAATCCGACTCTTTTGAAGTATCTTTTAGCATCATAATTCCGTGTTTTCGAGTTTCGTTTACTATTGACCCGGGTCGCTCCTTACTACAGTTCGTTACCACGAACTGTTTAAAAAAATGTTTTTTGTGCGATAGATCCTTTCACAGTGTCCCTACTTCCCGCCTGCCGAATATATTTTTCGAGGAGGCCCCGAGTCTTGCTGACATACAAACTATGCTATGCCCATGGGATCCGTGTCGATACTACCACTTGTAATTGTATTGAAGGGTCCAAACTCAACTCTAAAAACATAAATATTGCAAAAAACGGTTTCGGCAAGGTAAAAATCGGGCAAAATCGGGAGTGAGCCGGCACCACTTTGTCCTGCTCCCTCCACCTCAAGGTCACTGTGGGGGCTGGGCACTGTCTGGTCTGCTTGCAATTTCTCGGGCTCAATGGGTGTTATTTCGTAGTTGACACATTCACGGTCCTTGTCAACCCCTAGATCAGTTACAAAACCATTTAAATCTAAGATAGAAGGAGCTACTCTAGCCAGGTTCGACCACGCACTATAATCCTTCTTACGTTCACTTTCCACTTGGCCCGTAATTTTGATGATAATGCAGCTATGCAAAACTAGAAAATAGTAAGAGTTTATTAGCTCATTGAACCACTCTTGATTTCATCCTCTGAAAAAATTTATATTAGGCTGAAAAGAAACCATTTTACTTATGAGTGAGCGTTCCGAGCTTGAAGGACCTCACTACCACCAAGAGATGTAATGATCATACATGGACCAGCAAAGTGATCCCTTCGGATGCATTGAGACCTCACTACCAGTTAAGAATTTAATGACCATACATACACCTCCAAAGTGACCCTTCGGGTGCATAGTCCCCACACTACGAGCTATAAATTTAAAGACCAGAAATTACCACGTAAGTTGTCCCCTATTTTTGTTTCAGGTATTTCTATGTTCTAAAAAGAGTCTTTAAAACTTAGTGAGGGGATATTCACATCCATTGCTGCTTCTTCGTCTTCCCTGAAGACATCAATTAGCAGATTCTTGATCCACGCTGCGATGTCATCATTGGCGACTTAGAAAAGAATAAAAAAATTTATTCCCTTTGAAAAACAATTTTTTTAAACTATTTGAAACTACATTTCAAAACTATCGAACAAGGTATCGAGAAGGGGTAGCATTCTCCTCTTATATGTGGAGGGCAGGGGGTTCTGCATAACTCGCTGGTCTTGAAGGGTCCGCAGTAGGAGGTAAAGCTTTGTTTGCCCTTGCATTATTCACGGGTGGGGACATTGCCCCAACTTTTCCTTAATAAGGAACTAAATTTTAGTTTTCCATGAAGTGAAAAACTACATCTTATTTTCAAGACATCCCCGACTTAAAATTAACTCATTACACTTCACTCCTTGTATATCAATGCTGGAAAACCAGTTTTCACGGCCAGCAAGGATAAAAGAAACTTTTTCAAAGAAAAGTAAAGAATTCATCTACCTAAGTATTTTTAATTCTTCAATTAATTTTGTTCCTTTTATTCTTGCTACAATATAGCCATAAATGCTTTATACAATTGCGTTGAAATGTAATATTTAAACACACCCAACCCATTCTTTATTAATGACACAAAAGTAGCTAAACCATAATTTTATGAGAAATATGCTAGAAGAAAAAAGCTAGACAATCACTAAACTTCAGGGTTACAACTAGGCGGGTAGGCGGGGGCTTGCTTGCTTTTTTTAGTATAGTAAAATTATATTATCCACTCCTTTCATTGATAAAATGCATTTATGTAAATGTTTAAGGTGATATTTTACAGACAAAAGTAACTTGTATAAAAGTGAGTCTTTTCAGTAATTATTCAACTGTATGTCTGATGCCTATCCTATGGTAATTATTTAAAATCTGCCTGAATGCCTTAACTTAGTAGACAACAGGATGCCTATGTAAAAGAAGTTATATGGCAGAAAATAGGGTTTTATCATTAAGGATGTAGCCCAGCTTATGCCTTTTTAGCAACTTGTTTAGAAGCACGTATTAATGAATTTTTTGAGAAAATTAGGTTATTCTAACATTGTGAGAACCGTGCAATAGCAGGAGGGAGGGGTTCTTTAGATGTTTATCTAATATAGAAAATTGTAATAGGTTAAATTTGGTTGGTGGAGTATATAGAAAGACTCACCAGTATAGAAGAAGATGTCCAATCCTTTTCCAAATGTATATATGAATCCATTTAGAATGATTTGACATTTTCAATATCCTATGTAAGACTAATGACATTTCCGTTCTAATATCTGTTTTTATATCCCCCTTCAGGGACAGTGGAATTACTCGGTTTATCGTTAGAAAAGTAGTGGATGACGATTCTGTGTTTCCGGAAAATAACAGAGAACCTTTACCATAAATTCATCTCTCTCTATAACTGTTCTTCTCATAAAAAATGGCGATGAATTTGGTAGCACAAAATGGCGGAAAAGCACAAAAATACTGGGATGATGTAAGGACTATACCCCTTGAGGGGGTGGCCCCCTGAAGGTTTTTAAAAGGAAATCATGACTTGGTGTGGGACTTGAGCGTTTTTAAAAGAACATTCAGCAAACTTCTGGGGTAAAGAAGCCCTGAAGGTTGAGCCCTGAAGCCCTGAACCCCTGAAGGAAGCCCTGTAATTGACACATGCATCTTCTAGAAAACATTCCCTATGACATAACAGACAACTATATTTCTTAGAAAAGTAATAACACCTGCGTCTTGGAGAAGTTTAAAACAAAGTGGCGGGTCAGGATTTGAAGGGATAAGGGCCCGTTCAAAACTAAAACCCTGTCACTACTCCTGTGAATCAAAAATTAATGTTTCCTAGGAAAACTGAAATTTTCTCTTAAACTGCCCATAACATCAGCCCCCCTCCAGGATGATCATTCAAATGATGACCAATAAAATTAGCTGCTAACGTATTTCAAAGCCTAGAGAGGTTACTGATTAGCTATAAATGCATGTTTTACAAATGGCTCAAGAGAAACTAAAAATGGACAAACTAAAAAAAGGCCTCACTGTTCTTCTACCATGGTGTGGGTGGAGCTCTTACAACGTCTGGCAAGACAAGAGTTTTTTCTCCTAGTATTAAAGCAATCAAACCGTATGTCAAAAAAAGTGTTACAAGCCATGCAACAAAACTGGCCACAAGTATCAATGACCAATGATGACAGGCAAGGCTGGATAAAGGGCGATTGGAACGATTGGACCCAATGAGGCCCCACGTCAAAAAGGGCCCCGCGCTGCCATCGAAATGAACAATTTTTTGAAATTTTAAAATATTCTTAACAATTCCAGTAGACGTTGCTTCTGAAGAGAGGTCATTTTTCAGGCTAAAGCCGATATCAACAATGAATTAGGAAACATTAAATAGTTAAGCAGTTATGTCGATTTAAATTGAAAACGCTAGGTAATTAAGTTTTTCCAACAGGTTTAGAAGAATTTATAGAACAAAACTATAGAACACATATACTCTTTTTGTGGGGGGGGGGGGGGCTGCTACCAATAACTGCATAAGTTTTTTTTTCATTGAAATTCAATTCCTAATTTATTCTAGCTTTTAATAAACATATGGTTGCATATCTTTCCATTTAACCAATTCCAGAAATCAATTTCCATTTCACTGTCCTTGGTACTTAAAATATATATATCATGAAAAGAGAAATCACCAATGCAACAGCACAAACACACACAAAAAAAAAAGAGACAGAAGGAGAAAAGGAAGACTGTTTTCCTAAATTAGTGATATATATAATATATGTTTCGTTTGTGTCTCACGAATGGTATGGTATCTTTTATTTATTTGTTTCCTTGTATGAACTGATGAAAATAAAGCTATATTTGAAAAAATAAATACATGAAGTTTTTTTCACATACACAAAATAAGAAATGTCCTGGGAAAAATATGTTATTTCCTGGAAGTGTATATATGCTCATACTTTTTTTGGTAAATTGTGAGACATTTTACATATTCTTATTTTTAAGTCAAGATAATATAGAATATTCAGGCAGCCACAATTCTTTGCCCTATAAACAACTATAAACCATTGCCCTATAAACCATTCTTTGCCACAATAAACAACAAAATCAATTAAACAAGGACTTACTCATCACTAAATCCATCCACATGTAATATCCTCATTTGCTTAACAATGGTACTTTTGCCAGATTCTCCAGCTCCTAAATTTAAACAAAAAAAAAAAAATATTAACACAGATTGATAGGTAAAAGACTACCAAAGCAGTATTTTAATTATTGATGACGACAAGATATATATATATTTTTTATCATTTATAAGATATGAAACAATTTACTATTGAAATACCTTCGACAAACAACCATTCGTGAAAATTAAATTTCTTGCTCCAAAAAAAATATATAATAATAATCTTAATAAAAGACTTATAACAATGACAAAAAGCATAATTAATACAAAACCCTAAAAAGACCAATAATAAATGTCTATAATCTAAGGTTAATATGAAAAAAAAAATCTACAAAATTCTCTTAACTTAAAGTAAGTTAAAGATAAACAACAACTATCAAAGATAAAACCAACCAACAAATAAGAGAATATTTCACATGGTGAAACAGGAGCAAGAACAATTGAAGTTGAGGTAAACATGATAATTCAATACCTTGGATGGCACCTTTTCTACATTTCCATTTTACTGTAAATTGCAGTCCTTACAGGGATCTTTTGCTTTTCCTCTCTTGTAGGGTGACTCCTAATTAGGCTGATGGGGAAAGAATTTTTCCAAGGAATTAATGAGAGCATTTTGACTAAAGCTGATGCAAAGAGCCTCAAATCTGTACTTAGCATGACCAAAACTCCAATGTGAAAGCCCACTCCCCCCCCCTTCATTTAAGTAAGAAGCTTGAGCCTGGGTTACTTCCTGTGCCCTTTATGACAAAGATGATGGAGAGGGAACAAAAGGTCACATCCTGGGGAGGAAACCAAGGTCTTCAAGGTCTTCAAAAATTTTGATTCTTTTTGGCCATTTACCTCCTAACCTAAATATATGCACTGTACCATATACCTTAGTGTTTTTAATAGGATTATCCAATAGAAAATCTTTGCAAGGCCTATCAGGTTTACTTGTTTATTCAGATATGAATTTTGACACTAAAAAGTCATCAGAGCTGAAATTGAAAAATATCATACACAAGCAGAAATAGCAAAAAAATCAGGAAAGGAGGTATTAAAGTTTTTTCAGAGTAGGAGGGGGGCTTCTTTATCTAAATTTAGCCTTTTACAAACAAATACGCCTATTTCCCGTAATCTGGTGTAAGGTTTGCATAATTTTCTTGTAGGGAGGAATGTTTCAGGAATGAAAAATTTCTCCTCTGAGTATAGATATGAATTTTTGAGGGTTGTTTTCCAGGAAGAGTACTACTAGGACAGAAGATTAAAATTGCGGGGTAGTGGGAGGATCTGGAAATACTTCGATAGGAACTACAAGTTTATGCAAAAGGTTGCAAATTTTGACACATTCTTAATATACTACAGCTTTTCACAAAACTAAATTTGTTACTGATATCCCAACTTCAGTTGAATCAGTCACAAAAGTATGAACATTTTATGATAAATTATACAGAAAAAAAAATCAACCTTTGTCTTATTGTTAGCTGTACTCATACAAAAAAAAAGAATCATAACATTCTAATGATAGTTAATCATCAAGCTCACCTAAAAAAAAGAGAAAACTTCTTTGCACACCATCAAGAAATTTATATTTGTTCCAGTACATATGGTAGTCCCGTTAATATTTCAAAAGGATCTTTTTTAGGAAAATATAGACTTGAACCCTTTTTGGTGGTTTCAGCACCACCCCCCACCCCACTGCATCCCGGAAAATTCCTCTGCGTGACTTTAAATTTTTGGCTGCATCTGGCTATGTTTAAGACATGTAAGCATTTCAAATTAGATCTTAGTTTCGTTTAATGTGTGGGAAAAAACTGATGGTTTTGCAGATACCAGTGCCCCTTACTCAGCATGGGTGAGAAGCAGGGCTATATCTAGGATTTTCTGTTCAGGAGGGGGATAATTTTTCGGGGAATAAGGTTTCCAGAAGAAACAATAATGCATGGAAACGTATGCATTTCGTTTTACAAGTCGGACATACATTTAGGGAGGGGGCAAACCCCCATAAACCCTCCCCTGAATAGACTTGGTGCCAAGGTTACTCCTTTAGAAGTGATTTAATTCATGGGCAGAGGTTTTGCACCTGTCAGATTTGAACTTACATGCAAAATTCAATATTAATTGAGCAACGGAAAGTGCATCGAATGCACCATATTGTAACAGCATACATACTATCATTCACATTCTAATAGCAAACAAACAATTATTAAAACAAGAATCTCACGATTATTCTATGAGAAACGTCGAGTAACCCCAATTTAGCTAATTAAAAAAAAATCGTAGCTACTTTTATTGTGGTTTTAACTTGAGTCTACCTGAAAATTGCAAAACAAAAATATCCAAAAACAAATAATTACAACTTTTACTGATTTAGCACATAAGCCAAAACAAGAAGAGTTTTTGTATGTACAGTTCTCTGTTACAACTTTAATCTTCCTGCACATAGCAAGTTTGGGCTTATTGCCATACACCAAACAATTGACAATATATCAGCCTAAGGCAGTTTTCAGAAAAAAAATACTTGAATAGTGATTTTACTAGGCAATATACTTTCATCAGTCCAAACAGCACTAGAAAAACAATGCACAGAGTAAGGTGAGTATGTACTAAGGTAGTTTTAATGTAATATGGACAAGAAGCTAAGCAACAAAGAATTGTTAAAAGATAAAACATCTGAAAAATTAGCCCATTGCCAGCTACAAAATAAGTAAGAAATTATTTATCCTATGACCCCTAGATAGCTAAAAACTATCTTTGGTCATAATCTAGGACAGTATCTTTGCCAACTTGGAAGTTATTGACCTATGAGGATAAAACTATGAGGGTGAGGAACTATTCCATACCCCAATATTGCATCTAGAAAGTGTTCTAAAGTTGGGATCTCAGCCTCGCCTCTACTGGGCAGTCTTAAAAGATTACTGGAATACTGATATCTGAGTCTGATTGATAACATACATTAAACACAAAACATAGTATATACCCTTTTCTGAGGACCATAGAAAAATTATTTTACCCCTTTCCCCAGGACGAAACTTTAACTTTACTTACCCCCTTCCTCCCCTTTAAAAAAAATTATAAAAGTTTAAATTTAATTCCTTAGCTGTGGAATAAAATAGGGTAGATGTACTGAAACCAATCATATCACCATTTATCATAAAACCACACCAGGTCACTAAAAAATTTATTTATAACCATTGTAATAAAATCACATTTGATTCCAATACATATTGTAAGACATCACATAGTTGTATTTACAGTTGAAAATAGTGATTGGCTGAGAGATATCAGCACAACCAGCTCTATAAGTAAATATACATCTACACTTTTTTTTTGAAGTCTTAGGCTTAAAAAACCCATTTTTGGAAAGAAAATTTCAAAAGCCAAGTTCTAAGCACAATTTCGCCTTTTGTTCAAAGACCTGGCAATATTTTTATGGGATCTCTCAAATTTTACAAGAGCAGAAAAAGGAGAGACAAGAGGTTGATATTGATAGATCAAACCCTCAATTATGCCAGTGAAAGTATTTTTAATCCCACTTCATATTTCTATGCCTTAGAAGATTGTATATAATAGACCTCTAAATATGTTTTAATTTTAGCAAACAAATCTTCTTTGCTATTTTGGTTTGAGTTTGCAACTTTTTAAGCTTAGGTTTTGAAATAATAAATCTAATTAATGATTTGAACAGGATTTTAAACTATATTTTTTTTTAACTTTTTACATAAATTTTGAAAAGCTTATGCACGGAAGTTAACAAAGGTATGAAGCCCAAAACAGTTTGCTTTATCCTAAATCAAAACAGTTTGCTTTATCCTAGAACATGAAGTTTTTTGTCTAAAAGTCGATGTCCTTTTGGAGAGGGAAGGCTTAACTAGATATTTCAAAAACACCTTCCCAGAAGAAAATTTAGTATTTATGTTTCAAAACAACATCTACCAAACTCAAATACTTTCAAAGATGGTAAAAGCTCCTCACCTAAAATACTGTTGTGTTGGTGAAACTCTAGATAAAGGGGCTCTTTACCCCTTGGAAAGTAGCAGATTTAGAGGAATAAAATTTTTCAGAATGAGTTCAGAGCCTAAGTTATGACCTAAAAAGATATTTTCCAGCTCATAACTCCTTACTAATTTCTTAGGCTCAGAAAATTGCTAAAAGAAAGAACCTTTTTAACCATGAAAAAAAACACATTTTCCCATATTTAGCCTTGATTCTACTTTTCTATTGCTCTAGGGTTTGGCAACACAACTCTAATGATTTGAGCATGTTTGAACTGTATTGGGTTTTTTCCTTTTACTTACTCTCTTTATGGTCAGCTCCTTTCTCCAGTGTTGGAAGAATGTGACCTAGGAGTAATTGTTGACAATGATCTTAAATTTAGCACTTATGCAAAGAAGGCCGCAGCATCAACTAGCTCATCACTAGGGCTCATAAAAAGAACAATTTCCTCCTGTTCTCCTAAAATTCTGAGCCTTTTGTACAAAGGACTTGTTTGGCCAAGGCTTGAGACAGGCATGCTCCTTGCATCCCCCTTTTTTAAAAAAGATGTTAAAATTCTTGAAGACGTCCAGAGAAGAGCCACTAAGATGGTGAGTGGACTGCATGAGCTCCCTTACTCTACAAGGCTATGCAAGCTGAAACTCCCAACTCTGGTTTATAGAAGAAGATGGGGTGATGCCATTCTGGTTCATAAACTTATTAATTCAAAGGCAGTTCCTGGTCTTCTTCCTCTGGCATCTCAGGATTCTTGTACAAGGGGACATAACTTGAAGTTATCCAGGCATTTCTCCTCAAAGCGGCAATGCGCCCATTTTCTTACCAACCGTGTTGCCAACCTCTGGAACAAATTACTGCCAGATACCATTGCTGCCCAAACCACAGACAGCTTTAAGAACCATCTTGACAACGAATGGTCAAAAAAAGAATGGAAGTATAACTGGGAAGCACTCGAATCAGCAACATCAAACCACTAGTCAGGTGTATGTATTCAACTATGTGTCATGTGTTATCAACTCTGGGAGTTTCTACAAGGAAAAATCCTTATATTGCTCCAAGCTGCAATTTAAGGTAAAATAGTTTCATTGAACTTCTTAAGGTGTATATTTCCTTTGAAAGTTGTATTTTATTCTTCTGTTCTTGTACTATTTTACTGTATAGTAAAAGATAAAAATTTTCCTATCACTCCCTAACTCAGATTCAACTATACACCTACTAAATCATATTTTCAAAGTTTGCTGTACAGGGTTATTTGACTAAAGGTTTGTTAAAAATTGTCAAAAAAGGACAATTCTCTTGTTAAGCAAGTTTAGATCCTTCTCAGAGAAAAATTCTAAGCAATATGATTCAAAGCAATTACCTTGAATTTATCTATTTCTTAAGTTTCTACTTTTAGAATAAAAAGTTTGGGTAAAGATATAGAGTGGCAGATGTCCAGAAGAAATTTGTTTTCAATAAAATAAGTAGCATTACCTTAAATTGCAGCTTGGAGCAATGTAAGGATTTAAATCATGAACTCTGGGCTCCTTGTAGGGCCCCAGAGTTCATGATTTAAGTCGTTTTCAATATTCTGAAGTGACCAGATTCAGTAAACTGATCAATAGCTTCCAGTTGGATTTTCACTCCATTGAGGACCACTCAGCATCCAATTTTTGTTTGAAGATGCCCAAAGATTGAGCAGTAACAGTCTCATCAGAGAGTTTATTCTAACCATTGATGTTTCTTGATGAAAAGAATTAGTGTGAAAGACTCTATATAGGGTAGACTGCTTAACAAGTTTCAGGAAATGACCTCTAGTTCTTGAGTTAGGATCACAGTGGAAAATAATGCTGGGAGCATATTAGCCATCATTAACTTATAGGCTAAAATAGCATCACCACTATTTCTCCTGTATACAAGTGTTGGGAGTTCCAGCTTTGCTAGTCTTGCAGGGTAGGAGAGTTCCTGCATGCTGGATATCACTTGGGTGGCATGTCTCTACATATCTTCCGACACTTTTGTGTCTTTTTTATAATAAGGGGAGGCTAGAGCCATTCCAACTTCAAGCTTTGGATGCACAAGTCCCTTATACAGAAGATTGAAGACTTTAGGGGAACAAGTAAAAAGAGTATGCTTAATCAACCCCATAGTTGAACTAGGACCAGCAGCAGCCTACTTAGTATGAGTACTAAATTTTATTTTATTATCAATAGTGACTCCAAGATCTTGCTCAGTATTTACAGAGCAAAGTGGGTGGCCTGAGAAAAAATACAAACAACAAGGGTTTATTTTCCAAAGTGAATGACATGGCACATAGCAACATGGCACATAGCAACATGAAATTTAAGAAGCCATGCCTCAGTCCATTGATCATGCAGTCCAAAATTATTTTTTTTGTAAGGGCATGATCTTCACACAACAAGGCTAGTTGAAGGAGCTTCAAGTCGTCAGCATAGAGCATTAGTTTACTGGTGATAGTTGAAGGAGCATCATTGATGAAGATATTAAATAGTGCAGGACCCAAAACAGTTCCCTCAGGAACTCTGCTGAAAACATGCTTAGAGGAAGAAAAAATATGGGTTACCAGAGTCATCAAATAACTGAACACACTGAATTTGCAGATAAAGAAAATCAAGGATCCAGAGCAGGGAATTCAAGCTTGACTGCATGTAACTTAATAGCAAGTTGCTTGCAATTGATCATTAAATTTCTTATTTTGTGCTCCTTTTCAACATGCTAACCATTATCCTTACAATGAACCCTCCTCCTCCCTCCATGATGGACCAATAGGGTCCTATTAGTACATTTATTTGTTGTTGTTTCCATGGTTTTATCTGATGTATAATAAGCTAATATGTCATCTTCTTTCAGTATTGATTTATCAATACCTTGTAATGCAGATGATATTTTCAATGTTATTAGGACCACTAGCAGATTAGAAAAATCTTTTTTGTGAAATCACTAAGAAATTAGTTTGTCCCTAAATGCAACAAAATGTGAAATTTTGATTTTTAATGAGTCAAGTGTGATAATGTAACTAATAGATTTATATATATTTGATAATATATATTTTGATAATAGATTTGAATGGTACTAAAGTTAAGCCATACCAAATGTTTTGTATTTAGTGCCATTTTACTGATTATTTAGTGAAACTGATTTTTTTGTGTGTACATTATCTATTATTCATTATATTTTATGTATTATTTATTATATATTGTGTAAATGTTCAATAGTATTTTTTATTGTGTAAATTTTTTGGGGGTTTTATGGTGTGTGTTTGCTTCTGTGTTTGTGCTGTTTCATTGGTGATTTCTTTTTTTACTATAAGACTATAGGTGGAACCATCAGGGAAGGGGGGGGAGGGTGAATTGTCACAAATACAAATTTAACCAAAAACAGACCACAAAATTAGCAATTGAAAATGTCCCTCTTTGTTATAGAATTTTCATTCCTGTTTTCTATTGATTTTGTCAGCACTGAGTCAATTTACAGGTATGTGAGCTGAAACAAGAGTGATGCATGGCAGAAATATAACTTGGACTATATATTTGCACACTAGGGGGGGGGGATAAAATATAGTGGAATTGTAGTCAAAACTTATTAAATATAATTATTTGCATATTTTGAAATAAAAATTGTTTTCTTGGCATGTTTCTTTCTCAACAGCCCTAATTCTTGGCTTGTACTATTTGAAGTATTCAGCAATGTATACTCCTAGAGCTAAAATAAATTAATCACTTAATTATTAAGAAAATTTAGACAAATGATGAAACAGTACAATTTCTAGGAGGTATAATAGGCCTAGAGATTTTATAGTAATTTTGCTGATGAGTAATGGTTATTGACCTGACTACTGATTAACTCACCTTACTGTCTACTTCCCTACCCTACTCATTGTTCTTTCAACACAGACTAGGCTACTAATAATTGTAGTGAAATCCTAGTCCCCCCTTCTATTACTAAATATCTGGATGTTACCCCAGGTTATATCCATTGTTTGCTTATCTTTGTGTTATGAAAGTGAAACCTTGCAAAACAGATCTTCTACTTAAATGGTGTCAAAGAAAACTGTTTTCAACTTCACAACTTTGCTTGGCCCTGAATTCATTAGGCCTAATTAAAGTTTCATTTTCCTAGCCTAACCCCTGTCTAAGATATCAAACTCCCAACTCAAATAGTGCCCAGTTAGCAACCAAGAAAAAAAAAACAGAATAAAAAAAGGAGGATGAATTTGCTACCAATGCAAAAAGGTGATTTTCCTTCTTGTTCAAGGTGGGGGTTGTAAGTTTAATATCCAGAGTTTTCATCAATGGTGATTCAAATGATGTGCTTTCTGTTTTGCTATAACTTTGTTTTTGAAGGATTTTGGACTCTTTTCAACAATTTCTGCACATTTATTTCAAATAGCCTAACATTTACTTATGACAATTACCATTCCTGAATAAACTGACAATTTGACAAGACAGCTTTATGAACATATTTTAAAACATTGGTTCCTAGGCTATGGGGTATTTTGAGCCCCTTTAAGGGCTGAATATGTTATTTATGCTAGAAGCAATTATTGGATGTGGAAAGAGCAAAAAAAGGCATCAATTGGTGTATTCACTTTTTTCCTAGCTAAATTATGTGAAGATTTGGTAAAATTCTAGTTAATTGACTTCTTGCTATCTTGGAAAGGGTTAAGTTAGGAAAGTGAAACTTTCAAGGGATGGGTCTACAGGCTAAATTATGTACTGGGAAGGTATTTTAAAGTACCCACCTCCACCGAAATCTGCCTACATGACAGGTCTATAGCCTATCTACTGAAATTTTGACAAAATAACATTTCACCTTAATTTTCAGTTACTAGTTGCTTCTGTCTGCCTTTGCTTCTGAAAATGCAATTCCTGTTATTTGAGTAGAATTTCAAGCCATATCAACGTTTTTTTCAAAATTTAGGAAATGTATTTGCATATCTTTAAAACCATATAAAATGGGATTGAGCAAAGTTATGAAGCTGAAAACAATTTTGTTATACTTCAATTAAGCAGAAGATCTATCTTGCAAGGTTTCAGTTTTATAATACACATATTTTTAAAGGTCATCAAAGGTCAGGGCCCTCTAGAGGGAGAAGGAGTGGAGGTAGGTACTTGAAAATACCTTCCCAGGACATACTGTAGCCTGTAGACCCATCCCTGAAAGTTTCATTTCCCTAGCCTAAACCCTTTCCAAGATAGCAAGAAGTCAATTAACTAGAATTTTACCCAAGACTTATATATTTATACCAATTTATGATATGAAATAAATAGTGGGAAAATAGGCCTAGTTAGCCTGAGCATGGTCTTTTATTATGGATCACTAGCCCAGCCTAAAGAATTGAAGAAATTTTAAGAAAAATAACAAATCTCTCTTTACCTAATAATAATAACCTATGGGTAGCTCTATAAATCTGCTTATCCTTTTGTATCTGCTGATTGATTTTCTTGTTGGCTTCTTTTCGTTTTTTGTTTTCTTCTGCATCAGACTTAGAGTTTGTTCCACTAAAGCAACCCATTACAGAGCCTCTTTCAAAAATCACTGGGTTTACTGGAAAGCAGCACATAAGAGCCCTAAAACTATTGGGTACACTGGTTCTTTGACACTGTTGACCAGCAACAGTCCTTTCTACTGGAGCTGGTTTGGTCAACTTTTGAGGAGCGGAGCACTGCATTCGGGCAATTTATAAACATTATATTAAATCATGCTTCATTGTGAGTACATCTACTTGCAATTGCTAGAAATTCCAACATAAATGAGCAAATATTCCTCTAATTTTTGGTAGTCTTTACACTACAGAAAATTCCCTAATATTCATCACAAATATCAACATAACTAAGGCACTGTTGCCGCTCCTTTGGAGTATACTAGTGACATCTACATTAATCCAAAGTAGATGTTGTTTTCAGGCTTGGATTTACGTTCGCCAAAGGGTCTGGCATAGACGAAAGATAATACATATAATTAAAATGGTTTAACTTCAAGAAATTTTATTGCCCTCTTTTTTAATTAAAAAAAAAAATCTAGAATTGATTTTCAGCACCAAGTTAGCGCACTATTTTGTTTTAAAGTTGAAATTTTCCAAAATTTAATAAACTTTAAAAATTTGATACTTGGATGAATCGAACTCGTAGTTTTTTGTTATATACTTATTATTTTAAGTAGCCAAGAGAAGCGATCCAGTTCCAGCTCCAAAAATTGTAGGGAGGTATATGGAATAACAACAAGTCCTTTCACCACTTTGACTTCATCTTTAGAAAAACTAGCCACTGGAAGCGCTTTTTTCCCCCAGTCTGCAAACAATGAATACATGCAATTATGGACAATAATAAACTGTTATTGCTTTTGGGAAGTGCGAGTACCTGAGCTACCTGCTACTGAGCTACCGAGTACCTGAGTGATTACGTCATACATTTCTGGTTTAAAATTAGGAGTTAGGAAGTTTCTGATCTTCTCTTCGCCTATAATTATTTTATAAACACCCAGTCAAAGAAAAATTGAACGCGTGTTCAGGAGAGGGGTTAGGGGGGTTTGGAACCCTTTTCAAACCGTCAGTCCGACGTGTAAAACGAACTAAAATTGAATAAAAACACGTTCTCATGCGTTTTAAGTTTTTTTTCAGGAAATCAGACGATCACGTGCCATACTGAGATGAGAGAGAGAGAGAGAGAGAGAGAGAGAGAGAGAGAGAGAGAGAGAGAGAGAGAGAGAGAGAGAGAGAGAGAGAGAGAGAGAGAGAGAGAGAGAGAGTGAGAGAGAGAGAGAGAAGAGGAACGGTTTATTACACAACTTTCTTAGCTTTTGGCTAACTTATATTTGCGAAAACATTAAAAACAAAAATTATGCACTGTTAAACATAGACATAAAAAGGCACAAATGGATTATTATATTGGTTTGTCCGTCTACGCATACGAATTAGTTCGGAATTCTGTCTGGTTCAGTTGTCAGGTGGGGCCTTCTGCGGATAAGATGCCTCGATGGGCTGGGTATAAAAGCAATGCTTTTCCATACATCATGATGAGATCACACAATCTTTGTTCTAGTCACTGAATGTTTTTGTTTAACGAGTTCTTCTTGGTAAGGAATATCTCTAGAACCCAGGTTAATCCTAAATGCCCTTTTTTGCGCTGACTCTAGGTCGTACATCTGGTGAGCAGTGTGAAGTACTGAAGTACTATGCCTGTCCCACACAGGACAAGCATACTCCAAGGCTTGTCGCACATAACAAAGATATGTACGGAAGAGACTTTTGACATCGTAACCAAAGCAACGCATCTTGGACATTGTTTGAAGGGAAGCATTACCTTTCCTTATTACACTGTCAACATGCGTGGCGAAAGAACAGTCTCTGGAGAAAATAAAAAAGAGTATTTTCACTTCTGACACGACAAGAAATGGGACTTCAGGGGGGGGGGGGTAATGTCTATTTTAAGGGGACAAAGCCGAAGAATTTTTTGACTTGGTATCGTTAATGTTAAGACGGGACTCATTACAATGGGAATTTAGTCGGTCAAAAATATCACTAGCAAATTGGGCTATAGGAGTTTTACCCTCGAGTAGATAAGTAAGCACGAATGATAAGTCATCCACAAACTTATACCTGTCTTCGTGCTCGCTCAATATGTAGTTGGTCACAGTAAAAAAAATTATGCCTGCCAGTTTGGTGCCTTGTGGGGTCCTGCAGATTATGTCACTCCTTTCGGAGTCAGTGTCTTCTTCATGGAGAACAAATACTTTCTGTTGGCGTCTAGACAGAAAATCCAGTGCGATTGACAGAGTTTGACGCGTAGCTCCAATTCAATTTAAGTTCAGGCATGCAATGTGGTGAGATAGAAGGTCGAACACTTTGTGAAAATTGATCGCAGCTAGATCATCAAAATGACCATGGGTCTGAGGCCGCTTTAGAATGTGGTCAAACATTCTTACAAGTCATACGGAAGTCCCGCACTTTAACAGTCCTCCCTATTGATATTTGTCTATGGATTCACGAAATTGAGACAACAGGCGGCGGAGTATGAAAGACTCATCAATTTTGCAAAGCATGGGTTAAGGAAATGGGTCTCAAGTCATCACAGCTTTTTTGTGGGGGGGCGATTATTTTTGGAGTGACCTGTATGTGCACTTTTTCCGCAGCGAGGGAAACACAGCGGACGCAAAACACAGGATAATCAAAATGGAGAGTGGGAGAATGGGACCCAATTTAGACAAAGACGTCCCCCCTCCCCCGTCTGAAAGACTTTAATACTAATTTTCCTGAATCTTTTTTTCTGTATCTACTTGTGAATGATATTTTTCAATTTCAGCCCTGATGACTTCTTTTTATTGTGAAAATCTATATCGGAATAAACTAGTAAATCTGACAGAACTTGCGAAAACTTTCTATAGGACAATCCTGTT
The DNA here is from genome assembly GCF_032884065.1 of Artemia franciscana. Taxonomy (NCBI): domain Eukaryota; kingdom Metazoa; phylum Arthropoda; class Branchiopoda; order Anostraca; family Artemiidae; genus Artemia; species Artemia franciscana. The sequence goes on from NW_027062617.1 coordinate 1,488,619, forward strand.
AAAAAAAAAAAAAAACTTTAAGGTACATGGTACAGTGCATATAATCGGGTCAAGATGTAGATAGCCAGGAAGACACAAAATCAAAAAGTATATTTTAATGGGCAAAGTTCTCTGAAGGTTAAATTGTGGATTTATGTGGTTTTCTCAAAATAAAGGACAGACAAAAGGGAATCTTCAGATAAGAGGTTTAAAATATGTTTACAGGGGTTTTTACTTTTTATGCAACTATAGTGTCAGTGTCAAGCAACGCTTTTGGATTACAGCCTTTTCTTTAGAACTAGTAATTTTTTCTTTCAAGAGTCCAATAAATTCAACCATGTTTTTATGAACAAACGAATATCTCAGCAAAGTTTTTTTTTACATTCCTACTGCTTGCGCTCATAATTATTGATGTTCTAATATCTGTTGAGCTAAAAGAGTTTTTGCTGAGGTGTAGAAAAAAGTATTTGTAGAAAAACCATGTTTAACAGTGTTCTACCAATCCTGTGTTTCTAGTTTTGTCATTTGTAATTTAACAGAAGAAAATCTAGTTTTGTCATTTGTAATTTAACAGAAGAAAAGAACCAGTTTGATGTGAGCGATTCCGTATTATATAATAATTAAAAAAACAAGTTTTTTGCAATTGAAAGTAAGGAGCAACATTAAAACTTAAAACGAACAGAAAGTATTGCGTATATGAAGGAAACTCCCCCCTTGTCAATACCGCACTTTTTACGCTAAAATTCGAATTTTGTCCTAAGTCTTTAAGAAGGACTCCTGAATCACAAAGGCTGTTTATTTAGAATTATGCTTTTATTTTTCCTTACCTTTCTTATGGTTGATCTGGTTGGATTAGTACTAATAAATCTCTTCTCTTTTCGCTTCAAAGAGCCCTAAATTTATTTATTTATATAACTCTCATCATTCACATAACATGATAAGACGAAGTAGAGGAAATAAACACAAAATAGACAAAAGAAAAGCACAAGAAGAAGAAGAAACCGATTACTCCACTAACTCTTGTCATAGCAACGACATTTAAGGATAAAAATAAACCATGAATTAGTAACAAATGTAAAAATTACCACACGATATAAGGTCACGACACAGACATATAAAATCCAAAGTTTTCAACAAGACGGAGCAAAAAAGGAAAAGAAAAAGGAAAACAAACAAACAACAACAACATAAGTAAAAATGACACAAAAAAAATAAGCAACTCGAAAAAAAAAAGGCACGGACTACTGAAGTAATATAAATGCCATTCATGGGCAGTCGTATTAACTTTTATTGTGTTTAGCTATTACTCTAGCTACTGCAATATTCGATTCAGTAATTTTAAACTTACGGACAATTTGGTCTTGCTTTGCCAGGGTGGAATGTGGAGTACATATTTTGCAAAAAAGAAGAAAAGTGAACGTATTTTAGCTCGGTTAGTATTAAATAACAGTTTCCAAAAGGGTGAAATATACACAATATAAAGGAGAGCATTGCATTAAAAAGGCTAGCTAGCAAATGCCAGTTGGATCTGAACTTGCTGGAAATTATTCGCGCATAACAGACGGATATTCGGCGGGTTAGATGTTACATAAGGAGGTACCGGGTGTGGGGTATAGATAAAACCTTTAGAGAGACCTACTTACAAGATATGATCGACAGGCTGAACGGAAGAATTCCCGAGTTTGACTGAATTTAGTAGATCATTCTTCCAGTTAAAAAGGACTATTTCCGACTTGGTAGAATTGAAATGTAGACCAATCTTAAGGTATTCTACTTGGTGGATTGCAAAAACATCACTAACTCGTATTATAGTACGGATAAGATTCAAAGCATCGTCAGCTTAACAAATTAGTGACAGATTTCTTGACGATAAAATCAATGAGGATGGACATAGATCCTGGGCGTCAAGGACGTAGCTATTAAATAGACCAGGCGAAGAAACTGCTCCATGACATGCACCTCCTAAAACCGGAATAAGCTTCGTTCGAGCAACTGGAGGCATATTTTTGTCGAGCAGTAATTTCAGTTATGGCTTAGCCCTTGTTTGGAAGCTTTCAGAAGCATTGCAGGGTGTATTAGCGAGTCAAAGGCACGATTGACATAACAACTAGCCAGAGCAAGACATTCTTCAGCAGATTTTGCATCAATTAGAGCGTTTGCCACGACTGTAAGTGCATCTGCATATCCTGTTCCTCGTTTGAACCCGAGCTGATGTGGTGGAGCGTAACATGTCCTTTCAAGATTGTCTCTGAAGAGAAGCTCCAAAAGTTTACTGAGAGATGCTGCAACAGTAATTGGTCAAAAAGAGGAAAACTGAGGATCTGTCCTCCCCTTTTTTAAGAATGAGTGTAAGTTCACCAATACAAAATGTAGCTGGAGCCTTGCACTGAGTGAAAATCACTTGCATTAAAAGTGAGATCTGCTGAACAAGAAGAGAACCATCATGTTTCAGATGCATAGCACCAACATGATCAATACCAGTAGATGATTTCTACTTTAGTTGACAAATAGCTTTTTCAACGGACTTGATAGTAACGACAAAATGGGTATGCTGGGAAGCAGCTGACATTTCTCCAAGCTTCGCTTTGTAAAGTTGCTCAAGCTCAGGATCCGGTGAAGAAAATTCATGTTAATAGTAGAAATACCATCTATCATTTGAAATATCAGAGGTATGAGCAGAAGAAGCATAAACCGCGCTTGTGAAATCATTCTGGAAAGATAATTCCGGTCTAACTTTGCCCTAGCAATATTACTATTCATGAAATTTTCCCTGTGAACTGCGAGAGCTTTTAAAAACATTCTTTTTGTACGGACGCGCAAATCATTTGGGATACCGGTTTTGGATGACCACAATCTTTCCGTAACAAAAACCAAAATTTTGCATGTTGGCAAGAGGAAACAAGTTCGTGATTTGAAGACCAACCGGGAACAATACCATTACAAACTCTACGAAGAGAAACTGCTTGATCTTCTGCAAAACGAAGTGCAGGACAAATTTCTGCAGAGTAGACATCCAAGCATAACCAAGCAATAGACATCCGAATAGACATCAAATAGACATCCAAGCAAGAATATTTCAATGTCAGGAAGCTGAAGTGATTTATGTGAAAGGTGGAAGAGAATAAGAATCTTGTCTAAAATAATTCTAAAGTCTAAAATAATTCCGAATTAATTTTTGACCAATTGCGAACAAATTCAGAGACTTGGATAATACAATTGATGGGATGAGGAGCCTACTTCTCTATTTGGAAAGAAAAATTAGAAGATTGTCTGAAAGCTGGAATTCACACAGGACTTTCAACCGGTTAGTAACAAGATCAGAGAAAGCTGCGACACGATCCAGGTTCGATGTACAGGAGGATGTGTGTATATAAGTAAAAACATATTCTTTATCAACAACACAAATAAATCACCAAAAAAGCCTTTAATCAGACTAGATGGTTTGGAGCCTAATTCACTTAAATCACAATTAAAATCCCCTATGATCGCACATTGAAGCCATAAACTCTCTTTTTTTCTAAACAAGATCCTAATTTTTGACAGAACAGGGCAAAAAGACACTAAGATTCGAAGCATATCACCATTTATCATAAAACCACACCAGGTCACTAAACAATTTATTTATAACCAATGTAATAAAATCACATTTGATTCCAATACATATTGTAAGACATCACATAGTTGTATTTACAGTTGAAAATAGTGATTGGCTGATAGATATCAACACAACCGGCTCTATAAGTAAATACACATCTGCAGAGCCGCCATTTGGGGGGTCAGGGGGGGGGGCAAATGCCCACCCCAGATTTTCCAGGGGGGCCCAAGCTTCCACCACAAAGGGCCCTTTGCGTGCCATAATAATCCGTTATGTCCAACATAATCGATTTTGTCCAATTGATTTGAAATTACTGCACGCCTATTAACCAAACAGCGTAATTACTTGACGACCCTTGGGGTAATTACGCTATTTGCTATTAATCATTGTAAACTTTGAAAGTAGGTTAGATACATAATAAAATTCTCGAGTTCTGTCAAATGCCCATTTCCTAGATGATTACGCGATCTTGGGGGGGGGGGCCAAGATGGAGTTCATGCCCACCCCAAGATTTGGTCCAAATGGTGCCTCTGTACATCTGCACTTTTTTTTTGAAGTCTTAGGCTTAATAACCTTTTTTGGAAAGAAAATTTCAAAAGCCAAGTTCTAAGTACAGTTTCGCCTTTTGTTCAAAGATCTGGCAATATTTTTATAGGATCTATCAAATTTTACAAGAGCAGAAAAAGGAGAGACAAGAGGTTGATATTGATAGATCAAACCCTCAATTATGCCAGTGAAATTTTTTTTAATCCCACTTCCTATTTCTATGCCTTAGAAGATTGTATATAAGAGACCTCTAAATATGTTTTAATTTTAGCAAACAAATCTTCTTTACTATTTTGGTTTGAGTTTACAACTTTTTAAGCTTAGGTTTTGAAATAATGAATCTAATTAATGATTTGGGCAGGATTTTAAACTATATTGTTTTTTGTTTTTTTTTTAAACTTTTTACATAAATTTTGAAAAGCTTATGCATGGAAGTTAACAAAGGTATAAAGCCCAAAACAGTTTGCTTTATCCTAAATTGGGCCTTATATTTTTCACTGGAATTATGACTTTTAGAACATGAAATTTTTTGTCTAAAAGTGGATGTCCTTTTGGAGAGGGAAGGCTTAACTAGATATTTCAAAACACCTTCCCAGATGAAAATTGAGTATTTATGTTTCAAAACAACATCTACCAAACTCAAATACTTTCAAAGATGGTAAAAGGTCTTCACCTAAAATATTGTTGTGTTGGTGAAACTCTAGATAAAGGGGCTCTTTACCCCTTGGAAAGTAGCAGATTTAGAGGAATAAAATTTTTCAGAATGAGTTCAGAGCCTAAGTTATGACCTAAAAAGATATTTTCCAGCTCATAACTCCTTACTAATTTCTAAGGCTCAGAAAATTGCTAAAAGAAAGAACCTTTTTAACCATGAAAAAAAAAACACATTTTCCGATATTTAGACTTGATTCTACTTTTCTATTGCTCTAGGGTTTGGCAACACAACTCTAATGATTTGAGCATGTTTGAACTGTATTGGGTTTTTTCCTTTTACTTACTCTCTTTGCGGTCAGCTCCTTTCTCCAGTGTTGGAAGAACGTGACCTAGGAGTAATTGTTGACAATGATCCTATATTTAGCACTCATATAGTGAGTTTCAGCATAGCCTTGTAGAGTAAGGAAGCTCATTCAGTCCACTCACCATCTTAGTGGCTCTTCTCTGGACATCTTCAAGAATTTTAACATCTTTTTAAAAAAAGGGGGATGCAAGGAGCATGCCTGTCTCAAGCTTTGGCCGAACAAGTCCTTTATACAAAAGGCTCAGAATTTCAGGAGAACGCGAGGAAATCGTTCTTTTTATGAGCCCTAGTGATGAGCTAGCTGATGCTGCGGCCTTCTTTGCATGAGTGCTAAATTTAAGATCATTGTCAACAATTACTCCTCGGTCACGTTCTTCCAACACTGGAGAAAGGAGCTGACCGCAAAGAGAGTAAGTAAAAGGAAAAAACCCAATACAGTTCAAACATGCTCAAATCATTAGAGTTGTGTTGCCAAACCCTAGAGCAATAGAAAAGTAGAATCAAGTCTAAATATCGGAAAATGTGTTTTTTTTTCATGGTTAAAAAGGTTCTTTCTTTTAGCAATTTTCTGAGCCTTAGAAATTAGTAAGGAGTTATGAGCTGGAAAATATCTTTTTAGGTAATAACTTAGGCTCTGAACTCATTCTGAAAAATTTGATTACTCTAAATCTGCTACTTTCCAAGGGGTAAAGAGCCCCTTTATCTAGAGTTTCACCAACACAACAATATTTTAGGTGAAGACCTTTTACCATCTTTGAAAGTATTTGAGTTTGGTAGATGTTGTTTTGAAACATAAATACTCAATTTTCATCTGGGAAGGTGTTTTGAAATATCTAGTTAAGCCTTCCCTCTCCAAAAGGACATCCACTTTTAGACAAAAAATTTCATGTTCTAAAAGTCATAATTCCAGTGAAAAATCTAAGGCCCAATTTAGGATAAAGCAAACTGTTTTGGGCTTTATACCTTTGTTAACTTCCATGCATAAGCTTTTCAAAATTTATGTAAAAAGTTTAAAAAAAAACAAAAAACAATATAGTTTAAAATCCTGCTCAAATCATTAATTAGATTCATTATTTCAAAACCTAAGCTTAAAAAGTTGTAAACTCAAACCAAAATAGTAAAGAAGATTTGTTTGCTAAAATTAAAACATATTTAGAGGTCTCTTATATACAATCTTCTAAGGCATAGAAATAGGAAGTGGGATTAAAAAAAATTTCACTGGCATAATTGAGGGTTTGATCCATCAATATCAACCTCTTGTCTCTCCTTTTTCTGCTCTTGTAAAATTTGATAGATCCTATAAAAATATTGCCAGATCTTTGAACAAAGGCGAAACTGTACTTAGAACTTGGCTTTTGAAATTTTCTTTCCAAAAAAGGTTATTAAGCCTAAGACTTCAAAAAAAAGTGCAGATGTACAGAGGCACCATTTGGACCAAATCTTGGGGTGGGCATGAACTCCATCTTGGCCCCCCCCCCAAGATCGCGTAATCATCTAGGAAATGGGCATTTGACAGAACTCGAGAATTTTATTATGTATCTAACCTACTTTCAAAGTTTACAATGATTAATAGCAAATAGCGTAATTACCCCAAGGGTCGTCAAGTAATTACGCTCTTTGGTTAATAGGCGTGCAGTAATTTCAAATCAATTGGACAAAATCGATTATGTTGGACATAACGGATTATTATGGCACGCAAAGGGCCCTTTGTGGTGGAAGCTTGGGCCCCCCTGGAAAATCTGGGGTGGGCATTTGCCCCCCCCCTGACCCCCCAAATGGCGGCTCTGCAGATGTGTATTTACTTATAGAGCCGGTTGTGTTGATATCTATCAGCCAATCACTATTTTCAACTGTAAATACAACTATGTGATGTCTTACAATATGTATTGGAATCAAATGTGATTTTATTACATTGGTTATAAATAAATTGTTTAGTGACCTGGTGTGGTTTTATGATAAATGGTGATATGCTTCGAATCTTAGTGTCTTTTTGCCCTGTTCTGTCAAAAATTAGGATCTTGTTTAGAAAAAAAGAGAGTTTATGGCTTTAATGTGCGATCATAGGGGATTTTAATTGTGATTTAAGTGAATTAGGCTCCAAACCATCTAGTCTGATTAAAGGCTTTTTTGGTGATTTATTTGTGTTGTTGATAAAGAATCTGTTTTTACTTATATACACACATCCTCCTGTACATCGAACCTGGATCGTGTCGCAGCTTTCTCTGATCTTGTTACTAACCGGTTGAAAGTCCTGTGTGAATTCCAGCTTTCAGAAAATCTTCTAAATTTTCTTTCCAAATAGAGAAGTAGGCTCCTCATCCCATCAATTGTAACATCCAAGTCTCTGAATTTGTTCGCAATTGGTCAAAAATTAATTCGGAATTATTTTGGACTTTAGAATTATTTTAGACAAGATTCTTATTCCCTTCCACCTTTCATATAAATCACTTCAGCTTCCTGACATTGAAATATGCTTGCTTGGATGTCTATTTGATGTCTATTCGGATGTCTATTGCTTGGTTATGCTTGGATGTCTACTCTGCGGAAATTTGTCCTGCACTTCGTTTTGCGGAAGATCAAGCAGTTTCTCTTCGTCATGAATTTAGTGATAAAAAAGGTTTCTTTACCTGCAGTAACTTTCTTTATCTAATATAAAAGTTATTTCAGCTCTAATTTGGGTATGCTCATCTTTTTTTTGGTGGGGGATGGAGCTAAATATATAGAGACCCACAAGTATATAAGCAGAGGTCTAATCCTTTTTCAAATTTCTATGGGAATAGATTTTTTAAATCCTTGTTATAGGTTCAAAATCTTACGCAAGACTGATGGGAATTCTGTTCTAGAACCTGTTTTCATACCCTCCGGAGAGAAAGGGAATTACTTGGTTCCCGTTAGAATAATAGCGCATCGCGTGATGCTTCCGTTTCCTGGAAGTAGCGGTACACCAACAAGCTTTTGTTCCTAAGAAAATCAATGTACATCTAGACTCTCTACCGGTTCTGCTCAGAGAAAATGGCGGGGAAAATCCCTTGTTTTCGCACGAAAAAATGGCTGTGAAGCATTAAAATATTGGGATGATGTAAGAACCAAGCCCTTACTTGAGGGAGGACCCTTGCGGGTTTTAAACATGGCAATCAAAGAAGCCTTGATTTGGCGGGCCCCCTGAAGGTTTTTCCTGCCCCCTGTAGGTCCTTAAAGAACAAACACTCTCTAATACCTAAGAATCAAATCCTATGGAATAGCAACCAAAGAAATCCAAATTTGGTGGGCCCTGGAGGCTCTTTAAAGAATCAAAGAAACTATGGCGTTGAAACCAAACCCTTTGACGTAACATGCACCTGCATCTCTTAATAAATAATATACTATTACGTAACACGCACCTGCACCTTGAAGAAGTTTAAAAAAAAGTGTCGGGACTTGAAAGGGATTTGAAGGGATAGGCTTTCATCAAACTAAGTTTGCTATCACTACTTTACAGAGATAAAATTTTACGTGTAAAGCACTATGGATCTGAGCTTTGGGGTTGTGCAAAGGGAGATAGGCTAGAAATTTTGCTATTAGGATATTATAAGAGGTGGCTAGTAATAAGTAAGCATACAAAAATCTGTATGCTTATATTTATATAATAGTTGTAATGCTTAATATTTCTATAAGACATTTATAACACATTTTAGCAATTAAAACAACATCATGATAGATTTTTAGAAATATAGCCAAATACACCTATTTTCAGGACAAATCTCATAAATGTTTTGTTGTAATTTTAATCCTTTAAAATCTAAAGTCTTATCAAAAATTTTGTCGGACCATTGCGATGAATATATAGTTAATTACAGACAAGAGAAAATTAAAGAAAGGCAGTTTTAGTCCTTAGTTATTAAGGTGATGCTATTAAGGATGTAGCCCAGGTCTGAAAATATGATATAGATGATGCTAGTTAATAGTTATTAGTTTTTATATTAAGTAAAATCTATTTTGTATTCATGCAGTTAAATACGTAACTGAACGTACCGTAACATATGTAACCGTGCGTTACTTAAATACGTAATGTACATATTTAAGTGACGACGCTTCTTCCCTACTAGTGTCCTTGCATCAATCCTATAGTGTGTTGCTACAAGTGAGTTCTAATTTTAGGTCTCGTATTGCCAACCTGACATCAAACTCGTTAGACTCTCACAGGACAAAAATTATGTTTTAAAGACAAAAAAAGAAGAGAATTCGTTTTCAAAGAAGAAAACCAGAAAACAAGAAGAAAACGTAAGTTCTTATAACCCAGAGGGAACTTCTCATTATATCATTTTATTGCCCGTATAGGCCACGACACTCGGTTCTGGGGGAATAGACAAAAACAGGGCTACAAAGTATAACTCAACCTCTTTTCACTAGATTGTCACAAAAACCAAAACTTGAACTCAATAAGAAATTGCAATGAACTAACTATGAACCATAAAAATACAAAAACAAGTGAACTCATTTTTTTGTCTGGCCAGTGGGATGCCAGCCAATCTGGGACAGAGTAGATTTAATGGGTCAATTGGAATTTCAATATCAATTTATTACTTTTTAATATTCAAAGCCAAGGTATTTAAGAATTTGATTCAAGAAAAATGAATGACTTTAAAGTACGGATGAAAACAATTTTATACAGGACTGTAATTTAGTTGTAATTTAGTTTGTAATTTAGTTGATAATTAGAGCCAGGGACCCAACAATACCCTTTTTCCTTTTTCTAATATTGAAGCTTCTAATATTTCCATACTTTCAGAATTTTTTCCTGATCATACCTTGCAAAATACCTTTGTTTTCCATCACTGTTATATGATGTTTACGCTTCCAATGCTTTCCATCACTATGATGTGATAGAAACGCTTCCAAACCTCTTCCACCTTCCCTTTACCTTCCAAAAGAATGGCAACACTACCAAATTTTAATTTAAACATTTTTATTTACTTCAACGTAATATAAAATATTAAAACAAAAAATAACAAACTAAATGCACTAAAACGCAACCGGGTAGTTAAATTGTACATGGGGCAGTATGGACATTGGTAAGATCCACAAACTTGACAGACGTCTAAAACTTGAAGATCAGTTGAATCAACCATAATGAGTTCGAAGTTTTCTAAAAAAAGGAGAAAAAAATAGTTGATGAAATAAAAAAGGGCAAGTTGCATGGTTCAAACATTTGTTAAAGCATATACAACATAAACAAAAGCCTAGGACTTACTATAGTCTTGTTCCTACAAACAGATAAAGTAAAGCTAACAATTTATTTTCAGTTAGTTTTGTCACTTGTTGTACTTGAAACAAGTTTATTTTCAAGGACACTGGCTCCACTTCTTGGGTGTTACAAATAAAATGTGATAAGTTATAAATTTTGAATTTTATAGAAGTATGTCTTTAAGCACACTCTAAAATGGCCTGAGTTTCAACAAGTTTCACAAGTTTTCTCCTTTTATGTATTTTTAGATTGTAATAAAAACATAGTACTTTTCTTTTAATTGTAAAAAACCCTCAAAGATTGCACATATTCGGTTCTAGGAACCCTTTATAGTGAATTTTACTACTACTACCACTACTACTAACAACTCACCGCAGCACCAAGCCGCCTCAGACTGACACAGCTGCGCACACCGCTCCTCCATCCCAGTATGTTCAAAGCCTCCCCCTTTATACATTCCTAGGATGTTCCTATTTGTCTTAGATCTTTCTTTACAACATCCTTACACCCCAACCGTGGACGACCTGCCTTCTGTTTAGCCCTACACGGCTGGTCGGACAGGACAATCTTCGGCCATATATTATCTTTTATCTGCAGAGTGTTCCCTAGCCATCTCAACCTAACTCTCATTATACGCCTAAATACTGGGACTGAACCACGCTTATGTGTTGCCTAAAGTTTAAAATATGGTCAGTCAGTCGGGTACAAGAAACAATCGGTAGGCCCTGAAGCTGATAAGTGAAGCTGTCCACTTGATCAATCTTTCCGCTACCCAACGTCACCATTTCATCTTCACTTATTCCATATTCCAGCCCTACATACTTAGGCTTCTTAACATTTATTATCACAACCTATTCTATCAGCTTGAACTAGCAAAACCTCTAAAAGCTCATTCATTTTGCTTACACTTTCATCGAGAATGATTAAATTATCAGTATCATAATTATCATAATGAATTAATGATTATCAGCACAGTCTAAGTAAAAAAATGTTATTCTCCTCCATTTGATTCCACGTTCTCACATTGCCTTTCCTGTGCTCCTTAAGTCTATCAAAATGATCCATATAAATGGGGATAAAACACAACCCTTACTAACTCCTGATTCAATACGAAACCAGCAACTAATCGCATTCCCTACCTTAGCCACAGTAGTGTTATTCTCGTAAATAAAGCTAATCACTTTAATAAATTTGCCTGATATGCCACAAAAAGATAAGACCTTCGTTTAAGCTTTTTTATCCGCTAAATCGAACACTCGCTAATGATCTATAAAACTGTGAACCAAAGGTGTTTGAAGACTCGCCCACTTTTCAATTATTAACCCAAGAGAGAAAATTTGGCAAACACATTCTCAACCCTTTCTAAAACCACTTAGTTCTTCTTTGAAACTTAGAAACCAAACTCAGTCTCATCATATTTCTTATATAGGGGTTTAATTACGGTATTCCGAAAATCATTAAAAAGCTCACCTTTTTCAAAAATAATATTCCTAATATTCAATAGCTTATTTCTAACCTCAGTACCACCATATTTAAAAATTTATTAACCTAACTATCAGAACCGGGGCTTATTATTTTTTAATCCTTTTAGTACTGTCACTAATTCTTCCTCACAATGTAAATTTTCCCTTACATCTAAGCTATCACAAACATTTTCGTTTGCCTCCATATTTTTCCTATAACTTCATCCCGGCTTAACATTCTAAAAATGTTCACCCATCTTTTAACTCTTTCCTCGTGACTAATTGTGGCCCTGTTCCTATCTTTAACTGGGACAAGTCCAGGTTGACTACTCCCTCTTAATTAATCAACATACGTCTTCCAGATCCTCTACAATTTTATCCATGGTTTCCACTTCACACCTCCTTAATTCATACTTAATTCTTTTTATACTTTCTTTTGCATTCCTCTTAATTTCATATAATATATCACTGAAATAATTCTTGTAAAAGCCCTTTCTCCTCTCTATTACACATAAAGTATCTTCACTATATTCTTAGCTGCGTTCCCAACTTTCTTCCCCAAGACACAATCAGCAACTTCACAAATTATTTTCCTAGAATTTTTCCATCTATCTTTTATATTGTCAAATTTTTAACTCTACAGTTTGGCATTCAACTTTTCCTGGAAATCTTCTTTCAAACTTTCATCATGTGGTCTACCAGCGTCAATATTCCAACAGTGACTATTGAAAGGCTTATAGTTAAATGGTTTCAGTTTTTGGAACTAAGGTAACTTGATTGTCGGTTTTCTAGACTATTTTTGATTTACTCTAATTGAATCGAATTTAATCACTTCTCGCTAGTAACCGTGTGCCTTATCGATTATATTTTGCTGACAAATTCCAAAGAATTTAATTTAAAGGACCTTTGGTCAAAGGGGGTCAAGGTTTTCGAATATCCCTTCCCTACTCCCTGTATGTATACCTGGTTTATCGTTATGGCAATCGATAAATAATTTATTAGTGAGGTTTATTTTCCTATCCAAATAAAAAATAATAATTTGTACGTTTACCAACGTATACAACTTTTTCCTATTTTTGTATTTTGTTGTATATGAAGCTGTATTACTTACTTACTTACTTAATCCTCAAGCCGGGATGGCGTTGAGAGCGTCGTCAGCCTTCTCTACGTGGGAAAGTCTGCAGCTAGGGCCTCTGCATCAGACAGCAAAATTCAAGCTTGGTCCAGGAAAATCCCAAGACTATTAAGCTGCATGATAAGCAGCAATAAATGTTAAAATATAATAAAGACAGGATTATAACCTTTGATAAATACAGCATGAAGTTCTAAGTCGGAAGAAAAATGCATCTTTAACAGAGTTAAAACAGAGGAAACCATGAAGCAGAATTTTCAATAAGCCATGAAGCATGCAACGTCTGGATTTTCAGATGTTGGTATTCAACCCAGCGCGCTCCAGATCCATTCTTAGCTTAGCTTGTATATTTTAAGCCTGTAATATGTAGTATACCGATTTGATTTTAGTTGATTTAGTTGATATGTATTTAGTTGATATGTTGATATGTATTTAGTTGATATGTTGATTTAGTTGATATGTAGTATACCATGCTTTGATTTTAAGCAGCAAGATGTGTTCTCAAGATCGGTGTTAATTTTGAAGCAATCCACAACAATGTCAGTTTTAAACTTTAACTCATCAGGTCAAGAGGAAAATAAAACTAAGAAAATTACCTGGGCTGAACATTTCGTAGATCTTTGCCTTCCTATAGCGTGTATGATTTGCCACCGCAAACCACCTTTTAACTGTATAATTGAAACAGCTGAATGTAGGTGTAACCTAAAAAATAATTTGATTAGCAAATTATCAGGTTTAGCAACTAGTTTGATTAGCATTCTCAATGGAAAAAAAAATGCAACGAATTAGGCTTAAAACTCCCAAAAGAAGACATGGTTGATTTATTTTTTCTCCTTCATCATTGTTCAGGTAGAAATGATATCCCCACTGAATTCTGACCTAACATCTGTCAGGAATATCCTTCTGAAAAGAGACATAAACGACTTTTTCTTCATCTAGCTAAGTATATATTTATAAGAGAAAAAAGGAACCTCGCAGGAAATAGAGAAACAAGAGGAAATAGAGGAAATAGGAAAAAGAGAAACTTGTAGGAAATATTCAAAAGAGAAACAAGGAAACTTGTAGGAAAAAAAGAGAAAACTGGAAAACCTAGAGGAAATAGAGAAAATAGGAAAAAGAGAAATAGGAAAAAAGGTAAAAACAGGAAAAGCCCAAATATTACGTTAGACAAATTTGGAAAAAAAAATCTTTAAAACAATGAAATTATTTGGAGAAAAGGCTCTCACTCTAAAATGCGTATTAGCTTGACATTAAGTTATCAAACTATCAGATTTATACAAATCTGATCATCCTCCATCATAAGTTCAACATACTGGAAAACAGCTTCCCCGCTTTTAAAAGTCTGTCAAACTAGAAAACATTGATGTGTACTAATTTTGGTCTTGAATGTAGAAAGCGGGTTCTGGCTGAACATTTCAATCCTTTTTATACTCATGTCAACTATTTATTTTTTGAAGAAGATGTAAAATTAACAGGAGCAGAAAAATAGAGAAGGGCTGTAAACTGTAAAAGTGTATCATAAATAATTTCTGAGCTGGAAATTATGCTTGTGACATATCTCATTTATAGAGATAGAGAATTTATTTAACAAACAAAGAACAATACAAAAAAAAATACAATTGTCGCTTAGTTTACAATCGTAAATTGTTACCTAAAAGGCAAAAAACCGTTGAAATGACAATAGTAGTAGAAAAAGAAGCACCTTGGGGTTTTGGTCATCATAATTGACCCTCTGCTGTTTTAATCAAAGGTATTGAAAACCCAGCACACATTAAAAACTAGGCTATCAATAAGATAAATAAAAACGAGAAAAAACTCACAGAGCAGAGATATAACAAATAAAAGCGTTCAAATAAAATTTCTAACATTTGAACAATACAATTGACTGGTAGCTTTATTTGTAGAGGTAAAATTCCTAGGAAATAGCTTGGGAGGGCTAGAAAATAACATAACTTTAGCAAATTTAGCAAAATTTAGCAAAAATAGCAACTTTAGCAAACAGCAGAATTTTGGGCCTAAGCATGCTCTTGTTACTCTGCAGATTTTGCAAAGTGACAACTTGAAAGGAGGTTTTAAAAAAAAGAATTAAAGAAAAGCGAAAACACAAAGAGACTCACTTGGAGCACCTTCGAGTGCCCGCCAAACATATTGAATAATTTCTGTTCATTTTAAGCTTTAACGTCGCTCCTTACTTTCAGTTGAAAAAAACTTGTTTTTTTTATTTAATATTCATGGAATCAGCATTAAAGTCAAATTCTTTTAATGTCTATATTGCAATAAAAACTTCATTTTTTTAGAGTTTCGATCTGTTTGTATCGATCCTTACTTACAGTTGGTTACCAGAAACTGTCTGATAGCGAGGATTTTCAAAAAAAGACCTCAAATAAGTCTCATGGTTTGTTATAAAATGACAAGCAAGAAAAATCCAATATCTCACTACATGTGCTAAAATTTTGTACTTTCTTTATTTTACAAGTCGCTGTTACATAGCCTAAAATCATGGTTGAAAATTCTAACAACATAGTAAAGAGCGAACTATGGTTCATAGTAGCTGAACTTCAAATAATATTTTTTGTTTCTGTTGCGACAAATAGTTCCTACGCAAAAATATTTGTAAAATGGTAATTTCCACTCAGTTTCAGACAAATGGTGATTTTCAATTACGATAAAAAATTTTTAGAATTTAAAAAAAATCCTGAAACTACCAAAATGATTCTTACATAAATATTTTACTTTCAATCGAAATAAATAATAAAGCATCACCCGTTTCGAAACCCTTAACTGGAGGTTTATTGTCCTCCACTTTGAACAACAAGCAGCATCGTGGTATTGTAAGGACACTACTGATGTGCCCCCTTTCCCCCCCTCGAGAGTGACCGCGTCGAACAAATGGTTATAGAACACCGAGAGAAGACTCTTTGGAAAGGAAGATAAGATGTGTAATGTTTTTCTAAAGTTATAGAATAAATCGCACCACAAATAAGTGGTGTTTTCAGCCATTTTGTGCTACAAAACATGGATTTTTGTCCAAATGGTTTCAATTGAGTAGTGTGGTAGGCTTATGATTACTTTGTCAGCAACAGAGACGTGACCATGCAAATGAATAAACCCATGATAGAGTTACATAGCAGCAGTTACCTTTTCGAAAAACCAAGAAACTGTTAAAGGAGTTGGGCGAACATCATGAATTACAGGTGTTTGTCTAATTACTTCGTAGGCATCACTTTCAACAATACCATACCCTGAGGGTAGATCTACTTCGAGCACAGTAGCACCACTTAAACGAGAACCGTCACTTTGGAGCCATCTGCAAGACAAAAAAATATTTATCCAAGTCGCATAAATAAAATATATGGTTAGGGTAATGGGGCTGCTATTGATATATTACCTTATTAGCAACACTCTCTAATCGACATGTAACCTTTCAATCAGATATCTAAGTTTTTCTTCACATCATATTCTTGGGTATCGGCAGTTGCAGGCTGTCAATTGGAGCAGGGGGCAATCGCCCCTAAATTTTGAACCACTGTCTTTTTTGTTATCCTTATGAAAAAAAAAATCTAAATAAAAACAAAAGTGCCATCCCTCATGTTTGAAAACTGTTTTTATTTTTGCATCTTCATTCAGAAAAACTGAAAAAAACTCTTCATCCCGCCCCCCCTCATTTTCGTGAACTGGAACACCTGAGTAGTCGGAGCATGCACTAGGCAAATCAAGTTAAAACAGGATTTATTTAAGCCAGGATTTAACGGCTATTTAGCGGGAGCATGTTGAAAATTTATAATTTTTTTTCCTAAAATATCCTAAATTAACAAAAGTCATATGCTGGTTTGAAGTCTGAGTTTTTTCTGTGATATCTCTTAATTAAAATACTATCACCTACCTTTTTTGTGTTATTGTGTTAAAACACATTTAGAATTCGGGAGTAATTTATGAAAATTTATCGTCCATTTGATGACAAATTTTATCAAACTTGCAAGATCTTTTCAAGTGAACCTAAATATATAGCCTGCTTCATATTTTGCTATTGCTGCAAAGGGGCGCTGATAGAAAATATGTTGGGTGCTGACAGAATTGCTACACATTTAACCAAAAGAAATATTGAACTGATCAAATTTCTTCATTCCTTTCATTTTTTATTATATTTTTTAATATTACTATATCTAAATGGAATATCCAGTTATATGTCATTTTTTTTTTTACTGGATATTAACACTTATTATGCCATGTTCTTTGATTGGCTAGCCTGTACTTGTTTTTGACATATCCGACATTCATTTAAGGGTACATCCTTTCAAGTTCAGGCTTGTTGTCGCATCAGTAAACAGTGTAACTGCTTCCTTTTTAGCCATTTTTTATCTACTGTTAAGAACGTCTATAATAAATTAAAATCATTTCAATAAAATAAGCAGCAAAGTTGAATAAAATAGTGAAATTTACTTAGAAAAGTTTGTTGGGATTGTTGTAGCTCAATGGTCAGTGCAACTAGTCTAGTATACAGGAAGTCGTAGATTTGACTCCCACAGACTGCATTTTTTTTTAATAGGAAATTCCCGTGATTTTTCTTACCTCACACATACTTCAACATTGACCAGTGATTTGTTTCTGAATCTTGAGTACTCCTCACGGATATTAAGATCGAATACTTTCTTTTCCGGTTTATCCAAAAGTTCATACCAGTCAATGCCATACTGAATATCCATTTGTAGCACAGCTTGACCAGCACCCTTGGCAACAGCTGTTACATGGCCCCATACATTGTCAATCTAGAAAAAGGATTTATTATATGCTTACAGTTTATACGAAAGTTTTTTTCACCTTTTAATAACTTGACTAACTATTTGTGTCTAACCTATTTTTTGTTATTTTAATGCCTGTTTTTATTTGAACAAAGTGTTGCATAGTATATGAAGCATAAAAAGATGAGAAAGGTTTTTTGATAAAATAATCTAATAAGGACCTGCTTGATGGTTGTCAAAAAGAAGATAGACAAATCAGAGTGAAATCTGTCTAAAGGGCTCGTGAAGCCAAGAATGTGTGAAGTCAACTCGTTTTTAATATTCTATTCAGTACTATTTTTAGAAAAAATACATTTTGAAGTTATATTTTGGAAACCTATATTTTGGAAAAATCTAAATTTTTACGTTAAAAGTGAGTATTTCTTAGAAGAAACTTTGACAGGTGACAAGTGCAGGCTCTAACACAAGTATTCTCGTTTCCAAATCACCCTACCGTTTCACGCTTGATTTCAAATTTTCATAAGACCATAAATAATTGAGAAAATTTATCCCCCCCCCGAAACATTTAAAGTTATTAAGAGTATTTGTATTGAAAGATATTAGCCTATTGCATCACTAATTGCAATACATGTATTTCAGATAACAAAATTCATACAAAGAAAATCCCGAAATTGTAACACTAAGAAACTATAAATGCTAATTGTGCATTAACACGACGAATAGACAAACGGTGATCGAAGTGTTATTTTCAGCTGAAGGGAATGGAGTGAGAATGCGTGCTGAGGTTATCATCTAGTGCCGAGCAGAGAATTAGGATTAAAAAAAACTTAATGAGACCGACTGTTATAATAGTTGGAAAGCTAGGAACACTTCTTTGATACTTGAGATGAATGCACAGTTACACATAAACTAAGGCAATGCAAATACTCATCAGCAATATTTTGTTCTATCCTGCCACTGGAAAATTTTGAGGACAGTCGACCCCCCCGGAGATTAAAATGTGTCTGTGGTTACAAATTATTGAGCTGCTTTTTTTGCTCCTCAACATGCAAACATAGAGAGAGGCTTCAAATGTGCCATCTATTTTGATATCTATTTTGATATCAAATGTGCCAATTATTTTGATATCTAACCCAGTTTTTAATTATTTTCTTAAAATTCACAATTTTCTGCTTTAAGAAATTGCCTGCTTTCCCCCACTATATTTCAATATGAATTTCCGTGCATCTGAATGTGTTTATTGTACCTCATTTTTTTTTTTCGTGTGTAGGGATTTTTACCCTGTTTCCCTAGTTTTCAATTATTTCCTCAAAGCTTACCATTTTTTTTTTGTAAGAAATTGGCTGCTCTCCAGATACCTCTTTCCTGAAAACTTTTGTGTGAATCTGCACGGGCAAATCGTAACTCACTAATATTTACACATTGACCCTGTGGTTGCCAAGATCTCAAAGATTCCCCACCAAGAACATATCCTTTTGGATTCACAGCTTTTCCCAATTTAAGTTTCTTTCATTACTGTCAAACTTATCTATTCATCTGCAAGTTTGACATGAAGGCTTAATAAATACTTACAGGAAACCGACGAAACTGTGATAAATCGTTTTGGCCAATGGCAATATTCCACGATTTGTTGGGACTAGCACTTGCTTCAACATTCACTCTTAGGTCAGTAACGTCCTGAAGACGAGCACGGTTAGCAAACTCTGTTAAAGCTTGTAAAGCCACTAATGTATCCTAGAATGAAGCAATATAAAACGCATTAAAAATCTAAATTGAAAGCATTATTAATTAGAAAGAAAGCAGGAAAATTTTGACCAAAAATGGCATATGTTATTTTGCATAGTATAGGTTTTAATTAGAAGTAAAATAAACACATAAATTTCTCCCATCTCTCTTGGAGTAAAATAAAATCACTAGCAAGAACAGCTTTTTATATTTTACACAAATTAGGATATATTTAAATCCTAGAACAGATATTTTCCCCGCGAAGTACTTAGTCTCTATTTTAGCTCTCTAATAGAAAAAAAATGCGAAGAATACACATCGCAAGCCGGCTTAAAATATAGCAACACACTGAATCACTCGAACCGAGAGAAATTAGAGTAACAAAGCAGATTCCCAAATACCGTTGACTGTCGTGGTTGCTTTAATCATCAGGTCCTCCTATACCTCCAGAAAAACTTAGGGCATCCAAAAAACTGGCATGTCTGTTATCAGAACGACAGGCAGATAAAGAGACAATCAGTTTTCGTGATTCAGTATGGCAACATTGATAGAAATATGGCACTGCCTAGAAACTCCATAGTTTGAAACAACTAATGGAAAAATGTTGGAAAATCCCGGTTTTCCGGTATAAATACACCTAGGTGGGTCCAGGGGACAAAAATGTTTTTGTTTTGACCTTGTCCTTGGTGCTTTAATGGACAATATTGGCGACATTAGAGCGTGCAACTCCGTAGGTATTCATTCCTTTTGGCAATCGTCTTCTGCGTCAAATTAGGAATTTCGTGAACCTCTTTTGGTACGTTCAAAAACAGATCATTAAATGTTGAATTTGTCAAATATTTGAATGATATCTTAAAATATATGTGTAAATATATGGTAATATATCTATTATGAGCCCAGTTTAGTCTTGTGTTTTCACTTGTTTGTTTGGGATATTAAACGCTTCATCCTTAGTCTTCTTATGTTTTCATTAAATACAGTATTCTCTTTTATGAAATTTGGATTGTTTTGTTTCTACGTTTAAATTTATTTTAAATAAATGCCTAAATTCCTCTTTAGTAAATGCCTAAATTCCTATTATTTATTTTAAATAAATAATCAAGGCCTTGATTCTTCTAGGACAATGCTTCTTAAACTTTTGTAATTCCCGACCCCATTTATGATTGCGAGTTTCTTAACGACCCCAACAAATATAAAAGAAAAATAAATTAATATTTTTCAATGATATATTTATTAGGTAACAATATACATATGCATATGAAAATATATAAATTTAGAATTCGCTTTGAAACGTATAAAAATCTAAAATTGAAATTTGCACAAAATGTTACAGAAGTGTTTTTATTATAGTTTCAAAAACAAAAGTGGTTTCTGACCGTCTTAAATCTCTCGAATATATCCAAGTAGTTGCGTGGTAAATATTAAATTAAAGTTTTCGTTAAAAATTTAATGAGATGGATATGCCTGTTTTTTATTGCATAACAAATCAAATCTTGGTGTAATGTTTGAAACTGCTGAACGTAAGACCTCTTCAACATTTTTTATCGCTGCACGATATTGGAATTCAATGTGTGTTAAAGCTGAGAAAGTAGCTTCACATAAATATATGGTGTTGAATGGCAGAAGTACAGTTAACGTTATATCGGTGATTGTGGGAAATTCAGTTCTAATTCTGATCCAGAATCTAGTCAAGGGCTTTTTGTGGAATTGTAGTTTTAAGTTTGAGTCACACGAAAGCTCAGCAAATTCCTCTTCAGCTTAAAGTGGCAGATAATCAATCTCACTGAAGCCAATTCAAAACGCCTTTTGAATCCAAACTATTTTTTGTAAATCAATATTTAATATAAAATATGTCCGGAACTGTATTTCTAGCGCTTTTAAGTGATCTACAGTAGTTTTTGCAATAAAATTTTTACGATGAATTTTCTCAATTACAAAATTGTCGACACTGGAAAACATTTCGAACGAATTTTTTTCGACCCTACTTTTCCAAATGCTGATCTTTTTAATAAAACTTTCAATTTTATCGTTTGAAATAAATATATTGCAATTTTTTTCTTGAAGAGACAAGCTAAGATAATTTAACTTCGCAAAACTATCTGACAAATAACACAGCTTGGATAGCCACAAGTCATTTTGAAAAAAAGCAGCAAATTCACATTTTCGTTCAGTTAAAAATATTTCGATCTCGTCCTCTAATAACAACAGTCTTTTTAAACTTTGGCCTCTTGACAGCCATCTTACTTTTGCATGTAATAACAAAGTTGTGCAGTTGGAATCCGTATCCTAACAGATATTTGAAAATAAGCGACTGTTAAGGGCATGGTTCTTATTAAAATTTATGACCTTAACAGTATCCTCAAGCACATTCTTCAATTCTGGTGCCATCAGTCAATTATGAAGTGCCCAAAGGATTTTTACATGCCGGGACGGTAAGGTCCCGTCGGTTGCGAAAGGGTTAAACTGACTAATTCGGAATAAAATGCACTTCGTTCACAATCATACAATGGCTGAATGAAAATAACACGAAACGTTTATATAGTTTCTTCGAAATATTTTGTTGATAATATTTATCAGGATTATTTCGGTTTTGAAAGATTGACAAAAATAAATCTACATTTTTTATAAATTTCCATAACATCTTCTGATTCATAGTAAATTTATACAAGATATTACAATGATCGGAATAGAAATGCTGGTATAAACAGTCTTTCCCAACCAGAAGATTTTATGATATATTTATCTACGATGATTGTTATTTTTCTTTATAACAATAATTTTACAAGTTAAAAAATATTTTTTGTTAAATTGTATTTTTATCACTCGCGACCCCATAATTTTGCTACACGACCCCAAATGGGGTCGCGACCCATAGTTTAAGAAGCCCTGCTCTAGGATATTCTACGTATTTTATTCTGGGATTTGGCTCTCTTTCTTATAATGGGCCATCATGTGAGAGAACATCATCGTCCCGCTTATGTTTGCATTGGTATCGAAAAAGGATGTTCCGTCCTTTTTGAAATCTCTTCTACTATTAAATGGAAAAAATTGATTATTTGAAGCTCTGTTGGCTATTTTTTCTATAAAGTAAAAACTACATGGCGAATCCCAAGACTATTTAGATTTCCAGTAGGGAGAATTCCCACTATTGGCTACATGGGAATTCTGCCAATTATATTTGCTATTAATTGAATAGAAACAAACGCTATATTGGCTATATAGATGGAACTGCTAACGAAAAAGAATAAGGATAGAGATTGCTCAAAATACCGTTCCTTGGTGTCGATGGCACTGTGAGGTCTTCGCTTGGCAATCACTTTCTATTAGAGCAATGCACCCCAGCATTGATCTAATAGAAATTTGTCTTGCGAGTCTATCCGGCTTCTGGGCTCAATTATTAGAATTCGTTTTGTAATTGCTCATATCATCTAGAAGTTTGTAATACAAAATATCTAGAAACAATCTTCGGTCAGGTTAACTGAAAATGTTTTAAACTACACAGTTGAACCCACAGCGCAATTGAAGTTTATATATATATATATATATATATATATATATATATATATATATATATATATATATATATATATATATATATATATATATATATATATATATATATATATATATATATTAATATATACTTGAACCTAGGGAAAACGTAGAAGGTGACTTTGTTAAATTAGCCTCTGAAATGCTGATGTGGAATTAGTTTATTTCAAAGCATCATAAGCACAATAATATTAAAAGAACTTTAATGATTCTTAACAGAGACAAGTTAATTCCAGTCTAAGCAGATGGCCCCGGGACATTCTCAAGAATGCTTAAAATCTGTACTCTTGTGTACTAAGTCTATAGTCTCAGTCTCTTAATAAAAAAACAACAAAAAAACAGTTTTTTCAACTGAAAGTAAAGAGCAACATTAAAACTTAAAGCGAAGAGAGATTATTAGGTATATGATGTGTTGTCCCCTCCCCCCATTACATCTCTCTTTAAGCTGAAGCTGGGATTTTCGTTCAGATTATATAAGAATGAGTCAGGACCGTTTCAGGAAGTACAAGGACCGTTTAATTAGAATAAAAAGCATTTCTTTAAGTTCTAAAAACAACTTTAGCGTTAAGTGCGACATATTGAAGAGGGGCCAACACTTTTCGTATTCGCAATAATTTCTGTTTGCTTTAAATTTTATTGTTGCTCCTTACTTTTAATTTAAAAAACTTGTTTTTTATCTCATTTCTGATCTTTTTTAATAAATGTCAGAAAATCTATGTTCCTTTCCATGGAAAATCCCCTCACCTACAAAAAATTTATCCGTAAAAAGATAGTTTAGTTGTCGATCGGTTGAGTAGCCGAGGAAAGATGGCATTTTGGCGTGTTGTTCTATTCGCTCAAAGAGGAAGGGGTTTTTCATTCTTACACCTGACAGAACTGTAGATAAGGGGAACTTCAACTGCAAACATTGTGGATTAATTGGTGTTTATAAATGGATGGATTCAAAGACTGTTCTATTTACCACCAACTACCATATTACAGAGGTAGCCACTGTAAGGAGAAATAATTATGATGGATCTACTCCTGTTATCTCAGCCGCTCAAGTAGTGAAATATTATCACGACCACGGTGGGGGGGCTTTAGGCCTTTTGGACCAAAAAAAGGTAGCATATAGGGGACATAGGAGACATTGAAATGCGGTTCCGGCTTTTCTGGGGTAGCGGTAATTTGGTGCTCTCAAATGCCCATGTTCTACACACCATCCTGTTTAATGAAGAAAATGTCCCTAATTGAGTTCCGGTGAAGGGTCGTGAGTGGACTCGTGTCTCTGCCAAAGTCAAAGAGGAAAAACGAAAAAACTTTCCGCCAGGCTTTTGCTCTTAACAAAAAAGACGATGAAATTGTGGCATCTCGGTTTCAGACGATGTCAGCCTTAGTGGTCTGGGAGAGCACTGCCCTCGCTTCCTTTCTCAACGCTCAAGTTGTGAAATGTATTCTCTAAAGAAATTTTAGTCGTGTCTGTTCTCGATTTGCTCCAAATACGATGTAACATGGCGCATCATGAGCAACGAACTCTTCTGTTGAGTATCATCAATGACTGTGTTGTAACTAACATTGCTGATCGAAGTTTTTTATTCTGAATAAACTATTTAGAGCTTTAGAAAAAGAATTTTTCAGCGGGACTTCTTGGCCCCTTTGGCTAGCATTTGATCAGGTTGCTTCGCCCGGCAGGACCGCCGAGTCCCGCTTTGAACATATTTTTTCCTACTTATTTTCGGCGGCTTTTCTTAGCATATTCGGAATCAGCCTGTCTTTTTTGTCAAAAATCATTTATTTTTCGTTCAGTTTGATCAAAAAAGAAGGGCTTGGTCGTGGAAGGGTTAAGACATTTATTACTTTTCTAATAAATCCAAAATATATATTTCTAAAAATAAATCAATGATAATGTTAAAAAAGTGTAATCGATCTACGAATATGTTGATAATAATTTTAATAAATAAAATCTGCTCTGAGAATAAGACCTGTTAAATTTTAGCTGTAACTTAAATCATGGAACGTAAGCACTGAAGTCGAAAAATATCTATAACAGAGATTCCATCTACCAATGCTACTACTACTCAAAACTTACTTCTGCACCAAGCCAGCTGAGCCAGGCCAACACATCTGTGCATGCTCTTCCTGCATCCCAATTTATTCAAAGTTTCCTCTTTTAGTCCCTCCCAAGAAGTACTTAGCTAAAAAAAATTATTAAGCTCAAAGAAAGCTTACAAAAAGCTAAAGATTTGTTTATTCATAAGGACCCCGTTCAAATCTTTGTCGTTTAGTAAGCCTCAATTTCTTCTAGGGATACCACTCCTCAAGTCTACCCTGCAGTGCCCTTGGCAGTCACAGTTCTAGCAAGGTAAACTACTAAAAGGTCCTTGCTGACACCAAGATGAGGACATGCAAGCACTTTGGAGGATAGGGACGTAGGGGGGAACTTATTACAGAGCAGAGACCCAAGACCATTTCACAACAATGGGACAGCTCCAGCCTTTTATACCCATTCTGTTCTTGTCAGGGTATCTGTCAGGGAGCCCATGAACCCATTCATAACTCCACTTAAACTAGGAAACTAATGAATAAAGATGGATTTTCCAATATTACCACTTTTGAGTAACCTAAAACGGTCCTGAACATATAGTAACTAGTTACAACGTTGTGTTTTAAACGTCTTGATTTAACCCGACGGGAATACAGAAGAAAATAGAGTTAAAAACAAAATCAAACCTAGCTTACCGTACTGCTCACAAAACCCCCGTCAACAGTTCGCATGGTATTTAACCATGCTACTACTTTTCCTGGCACATAACTAGTGCTATCTCTTAACATGTAGACAAGCAGGGCATATGAAGATGTCTCTACTGCAAGACTGTTTGATTCATTTGGCATCCTTGGCTGCCAAAAGGGCCGTTGATTCTCATAAACAACTTTTGTAGGAGGAACTTTTGTACGTGACCAATAAATGAAGCTACCTAAAATAGAATTAGAAGAAATATTATGTTAGTTCTAAACATTAATTTAATGGCTCATTTTAATCCTTTCTAACTATTTTTATAAGGATATATAAATATTTTGACAACTGATGTGAAAGTGATAAGAAATGACAACTAAAAAGTGCTCTTGATAACTAAAAAGCTCTTTCTTTCCGTCACTAGCCCTAAAAACTTATCGTTATGTTTTTTGTTTTCTTAGAAATCAGGACGCTTTAAAAAGCCTTTTGCTATCATCATGTGTGAATCTTTCGTCCTTCCATTTTTGCTTTACTTAGAAATCAGGTATTTTAATATAAGAAACTCCATTCCCTCAACCTTACTTATGAATTAAGAATATAAAGTAAAATCAAAAGAAACTTCTGAATGCCTTGAGAGCCACATAAAATAGGAGAAAAGAGATTGGGGCACACCTTACAAGGCTTAAGAGGGAGGATTATGTATTCAAGCTTTATGAAAATGTCACGTAACGACTTTCGAATTACCACACCCGTTTTGATACAAAAGCGATTAAACTGCCTTGCAATTTTCTCACTTCAAAATAGCACAAAAGACAAAACTTTATTGAGCAAAATTTAATGGTTTCAACCACTAAAATTTTTTAGTCAATGAAAATGTGAAAACATGAGTTTTTCTTCTTCGTTCAGCATTGTTGACCAATTTTAGTAAGTTTTCACTCACACTCATGAGTAATTAATATCGTTGCTCTTTCTTAAAAGGCTAGGTTTATTGAAGAGTTACAACTTTATTAGAAAAAAAAATGATAAGGATCAAAAGTAACCGACGACGTAAAGAGGTAAATCAGATATAAATATTTTGACCATAATTCCAAGAACATTCCTCAGCAACGGAACTCAAGTAATAACAAAATGAAAATCGCGGGAGAAATAGTATTACGTTTATCCATTTTCTCTTTTCACTTATTGTTCATTTCTGTCTTGTTTTCTTCCTTTTATTGTAGTCAGTTGCTAAGAAAAGTCATCAAAAGAGGAATTTACAGATTTTATCTGTTGCTTTTACTAGTTGAATTATTATTTTTTTTTATCATTATTTCCAAATTCTTCCCAATCCCTGTGGTTTTCAAAATATATACTGAATGTCGCCTGTTTAATAGCACAGGGGAAATAAAATAAATAACAAACTAAAACGGCTATAAGAGATAAGTTTCAATCAAAACATTACCTTCTTGGATTCTGGAAAGATGCAGCGCTCCGTAGGCCACTTCTCGGAGACTTGATCCCGTCAAATATAAAACATATGTAGTTATTGCCAACGCATACGGATCTTGAAGGAGACCGAGTTTCTTTTCCAAGTAACTGCAAAATAAGGGAAATATTGAACCTGAATATATACCTTTACCAAAATCAGAAACATCATTTTGCCCCTCTTTCAAAGAGAAATGTGTCATTTGGTTTTTGCTTACCCCTTGATAAGGGGTTCTTCACATACATTCTTTAACCTATGACTGGTACATCCAAAAGGAATACCTGGAATTTTGTTAGAAAAGAAAGCACCCAAGCTAGAAGACCCTAAGAAAAAAAAGAAAAAAAAAACTCTAATAAGCTTAAAGTCAGTAACTAAAGCAAGACCAGAAAACCAATAAGCCAATAAGCCAATTTAATGGCAATCGGCAATGTGTCGGTACTCGACCAGTATAATATATAGAATTGCTGCCATCTATAATGACCTTCTGTTACTGGCTGACGACAATCTCAGAATTTCTTTTCGAAATAAACTTGAATATGGGCAATACGGATGGGACGAGGGTAGTAGCAACACAAATATACCGTGCCTCACAGTCTTTGACTACGAACTTAGTTGTCAATTGGGCTGCTGCTAAACAAACGGATAAACCCATTCACTAGGGATAATCCAGGCAGCCCCTACCATCCCAAAACACAACTGATAATTCTTACGGTTCAACTATGTACCATAAATTGTACATAATAAAATGTAATTTGTTGGCATCCAATCCATAATTCTATAGACACGGTTCTCAAATTGAATAAACTCCCAGGCACTTTTCATTCTATTTTGTACGACCACAATTTCAACAACCTCAACTATTCTGTTTAGTTTCAAGACGCCTCATTTATTTATAAAGATAACGGTTTCATAAAATAGGCAAAAGATGCAAAATACATCCAAAATCTGAAATGCGAGTGGATTAATTAAATTTAGTACCCAAACATACTGGTACAACAGATGGTATAGAAAGTGAAACAAGTGAATTACTACACTAGAGAATCAATCTTTTCTTTATTTTAGTTTTAGTTACTTCCTGTACAAGACAGAGATGATTCAGGTCGTATGTGTTGTTACTTTTATGTCTGTACCTGAAGTGTCTTGTATGTTTTGTTACTACTTGGATCTATCATGAATAACTGGGGTCTGTTTGGTACGTTTGTCGTTTTCTAGAAGTTAGCAATTTTTGCCTTTATAAAACAAGTCTGGTTTTGATCTTCGCTTCTTATTTTTGTACTTTGTTTGGCTTCCTATCTTTGTTTCTGCTCATTTTTGGAACTCGTATGAACTGAAGACGTCTTTTCAGAGACATTTGCCTCATTTTTATTTTTTTGACCTGATTTTTTCTTAAATCTTACTCAGCTGTAAAACTAGCAAAGACTTATATCTGTATAAAGATGAGATGGTTCCTTGCTTTATTTCAAAATGTTCTAGGCTCTAGCTGCACTTAATCCTCCTCCACAGTAAATTTTTATCCGAAAGACAGGCAATTGGCACCTTCTTTATATAAAAAATGTAATTATTTTATTTCAATGGGATAGGAAGCAGAAAGTAGGCCTGAGGTTCTTGGATGACCATCCTACCTCTGTCTGCCAAATTCACTGAAAAAGGTAGGGACCCTACGCTTGGTTGAACTGGCTAATTGTCGAAGAGGCCAAGACAGATTGTCCGACCCAGTGAGAGACAAATCTGGCATAAACCTAAATGGCAAAGTTTGGATCTCCAGCCAGATTGATGGATATAACAGAACATTTTGAAACTTGCATATCTTCCATATGGTCAAAAAAGATGATGTTCTCCTCTCTATTAGCCGTATCCTGTTGCGTGGGAGCTGACGTGAAGCTTTACAGTCCAGTACAAATAGTAAACTTTCCAGACTTTCTGGATTTTTTCCAACAAACTCCTGCTTCTTCGAGTATTGACTCTGGTTTCATCTCAAGGGAAAAACACTGTTTAAGCTCGCAAGCAAGCGAGCATCAGGTTCAAAGTTGCTAGATTAAAAGCTAGGCATGCCTAAAACATAATCAATGGCTCCTTGCTCCCATTGATTTTTTTTTTCTAGAATGATAAACAAAAATGATTTAGGACCCATAAAATTAGCGTTTGAACATTGGTTTTCATAAGTGCTACCATCTATTTCCATAAGACATCTCGTTTATGATTTTAATTGAATTAGTTATTTTGTTTTCTGTGTTTAGAACTGAGGCAGAGGAACGGTGTCATGTATCTCTTCAACTTTAATAGGTTTCTCAAGGTTAAAAAAAATTAGAACTTACCCTTGGCTCCTTTAATAGTAACTGATAAAATAGCAGATGAAAGTATACAAACATTAGTTTCTCTGTATAAAAATTCATCTATGAGATGCATCATTTCACAATTTCATACGATTGGCAACTTTATTACCGCGGAAGATGTCGGGCAGAGAAAATCAGATAATGCCAATCAAAAAAAAAAAAAAGCGAATTCCCAGGAGTAGTTATTCGGTGTAAAGATTGCTGAAGGCGCTAACCGGGACCTGGCTCCATCACTACCTCATCCCCCTCTTACTTCTCCGTTAAATTTTTAGCACAAGGAGAAGCCCCCTGTTTGAAGCAGAAGGAACCAAGTGGTTTCAGATTATTTGCTAGAAGCTCGACAGAGATTTATTAACATACGGTACATTTAGACCTTTTTGGTTTAACAAATACAAAACTTACTTCATGTGTGCAGTCGCATGTCCTTGTTGCATCGCCCATGTATGAAGTTTTCGTGTCCAAGAAAAACAGGGAGAGGGTAAACATATGAATTTACTCCGCATTTAGAGCCTTTTTATAGCATTTCCATGTACAGAATCGAAAATTTTTGGATTGCAAGTCCTTGTTTTAAAAGGCTTTCAAAAGTGGTATTATTAAAAATGATTAAAATTTTAGAGTCAACTTACCTCAAAGCTTTTACTCTGGATATACTCAGCCTCTCTTCAAGGTTACCGCTAGATACAGTGCCAACGGTTTTCAAGGAGATGAGTACATGAGCAGTTAATATACACGTCGATGTTACACTGTCACCCTAGAACAACAAAAATTTAAGTGAGTTTTAAAAATAATGGTTTACCTTATTCCTCTGAAGCTAATTAACTAAGCAGCGCATAATCACCATTGAAGTAGAATCTGAGAAGATATCTTCCTCGATGTTTAAGTAAACACTTGTTTCGGTTTACATTTATTTGGGCTTTATTTATATTTTGATACTAGGATTTCATAATTTTCATCTTCTGGTTTGTTTCAGTGAAGTAAATCAATGATCAAATCTCAGGAATACCTTCAGCTTTTAAATTAGAGAAGTCTCTGAAGTAATGTCTGTAATTATTTTTCTTACACTATTTTTTCAAGCAGGCTATAAATAATAAAATATGATAAGTTTTAAGGTTAATTATAAAAAAAGGTTTTAATTCTACAGCTATCTTAAAATCTCGAACAGTTTCTCAATCCTTAGATTGGTATAGTCTTGTCTCAACCTTTAGGTTGGTGATGTCATTACCCCTCGGAGGGACAGATAATAACTGCTTGATAGGAAACCTAAGGCAATGAATTTTACATATTTCTAATTACCATAAAATGTAAATTTTTTATTTATACTTTGCTATCAAAGTTGGAACCAGAGATGATATCTTGGAATATTTTGACCTTTACCAGAAGGCTGCAGGACGAGATCAACCAACGAAAAACTTCATAGACCATTTTTTTTTTATAAATTTCCATCGCAAAGCCAAACAAATTTCTCATGACTAAAATTTTTTTTTTTATCAGATCTCTGCCAAATATCTTGAAAAACTTGATCAACAGAATGTTAATGTCAAACTTCTGAGGTGGAAGTTCAATAAATTCATGATGCAAAGTCATAAGACGATTTTACAAAGGTGTTTCATTAATATATATACTGTTAATCCCTTTTAAATTGTCATTTACATCGATGGAATGGAACCAGAGATAATACCTTGGATAAGGCTACAGGACGAAATCAACCAACGAAAAACTTCATAGACCATTTAAAAAAATAGATTTCCATCGCAAAGCCAAACAAATTTCCTTATGACTAAAACTTTTTCTGTTATCAAATTTCTGCCGAATATCTTGAAAAACTTGAACAACAGAATCTTAATATCAAACTTCTGAGGTGGAACTTCAATAAAGGCATTATGCAAAGTCATAAGACGATTTTACAAAGGTGTTTCATTAATAATTAATGCTGTAATAATAATTAATAATTAACACTGTAATAATAACTAATAATTAATACAGTTAATCCCTCTCCAACTTGTGAACCCGATGGTACTAAATAAGAAGCACTCTTACAGATCAGCGGAGGAGATCCGACTGGTGGAGAGAAGGAGAGGAACATCGTGGGTGATTTCCACGTTCCAGGAGGGGTTTAAAAAAAATCGCAGTCACAACAAGAGTTTGACTAAATAAGAACAACGATTTTTTGATACAATCTCTTCTTTGTGATCAAAGCTGGAGGGTATGAAGACTCCATAGAAGATGGAGGATTTTAAAGATGAAATATTCCTCAACCAAGGATTGCATTCGTATAACAAGGAGAGATACTTTAGCATCGCTATTGAGACTCCAAATTGAGTAGAGGCTCTGCCAAACTGTGAAGCTTTGCTTTATGTATGAAAAAAGACACTAATCTTGTTAACTTGAGAGGGGGAATGACATAAAAAAAAACGCTTTGCGGTAGAAAAATGGTATAAGATAATTATATTAAAAGTTAAATTTTACGTATCGCAACGTAAAATTTTACTTATACAAATAAGCTTATAATCTATGACAGTATTTGAACCAGGACTTTATTACCGATATTAATTTCTAATATTAAAACTAATGATTACAAGTTATCCTAAATTACGGTTTGATTAAAAACTATTAGCTTAAAAATTTACCTGCGAGACAATTCTTCTATCATTGATTTCGCCACCGTTATCCATAAATGATCCATCAAAGGCCTGCCTCTTAATTAGCCAGTCAGCCATGTGGCTAAGAACATTTCGGTCTATTAAGAAATGGTTCTCCCAGTCTTGATATTCACTTTGGCTAATAATACGAAGGGCCCATGCCGTGGACCTAAAATACGAGGTAATTCAAAAGACGTTATGTGATATTTTGTAGAACTTAAGATTTAGACTACAAACATTAAACTTAACAACATGATAAAATAGATTCTTAACTTGCTACTTTATGTTAGTGAATCATATATCTGTTGTAAGGTTGAAAATTAATAAGACTAATACACAATTTAACAGAAGGTAAGCTTGGAGATAGGACCATTAGATGGTTCGAGACACCCTTTTTGAAGGCACCTTTGGAGGTCGCAAGATCCTATAATATTGAGGTTCATTGTGAAAAAATGCATAACTTAATTTGCATAAACTTAGGATTGCCTGCTTCCTCAGAGTAGGAAACAAGGAAAAGGTCTTTTTGGCATTTCCAAGTTTAATTTCAAATTGACAGACCCCTATTATCTTATGATTGGAATATTTTAATTTAGGAAGATATCAAAGGGTATTAATTTTTAATTAAAAAAAATAAGAAGGACCAAGGGATCTTGGTCTTGCAGAAACAAGTTAAAAATTAGACTACCTGAAGAGTATCATGGGGAAATTAAGGACATTTTTGGATGATAATATTATTCTCTGCTAGGGTTGTTCTATGGGACTGTATTTTCATAGAGATCCAAGGGTTCAAAATGTATATTATGCTTGCTCCCTTGCTGCTAGGAAGATTTGTTTTTCATTCGCTATTTATTAAGCTAATACTTTTTTTTATCCTTGTTTTTTTTTCATGAAAAAACTTTTAAAACAAATATATTAGCCAATACTAAATTCCTAAAATACAATGTATTTCGCTTTTTTGGCACTTCGAATTGCGGCAGAAAAATGATATGTCGCGAGAGCTGGTTAACCTTGTCTTGAAGGTGCGAGGTATGTTCAAAAACTCGACTGGTCTTTCCATAAGATATGTTTAGGACCACACTTGCAATGCATGGCGTATAGAATAAAAAAACGAAGAACAAAAAGAAATTTTAAGAAAGGACAAAACCAAACTTTTTGGGTGAGTAATTTTTGGAGGAGGGAAATTACCTTTTACTAGCTGAAAATTAGCTCCACCTTGTCTTATCTTTTTTTTAACTTTTTTTTTAATTCCTCAATTTTTTTTCAGGTGGTTCTTATTAAATGCTGCACATTTTGAATCCACCCAAAAAATCAAGAATATGGTATATGAAAAGTTTCTTCCTAAAGTCTCGAATTAAAATTTCCAAACACTGAACAAAACTCGAGAGTTAGGACAAACTCAAAAAGTTTTAATTTTTCCACAATAAATATAAGATTTAGACACTAGAATCACAGCAATAACATTGGTCAAAATAGGACTCTGATACGTCAATCCTTTGTGAAGTCAAAGAACAAAAAGTAGCTATTTCTTAAGCAATGTCCCAAGGACAGTTTCAGAAACTCTTTTTAGGTTTGATCCCAAACTTTAGCGTGAAGAGCGGGGCGTTGAGGAGGGGACAGCCACTTTAATATACAAAATTATTTCTGTATGTTTAAAGTTTTAATATCACTCCTAACTTTCAGTTAAAAAACATACTTTTTATTTAATTTCCGAACGCTTTTTATGTAATGTTGGTAAATCCAGCTCCCCCTCCATGGAAAATTCCCGTACCTCACAAGAAATTTCTCCATGGAAAAATTTTCCCACGTAAGTTGAATTAGCGATATATGCAGAACTAATTTTATAAGATAAAACGGCCCAAGAGGTTGAAACTTATGAGAACTAGATTCACAAGTTGAGAAATTTTCAAATGACTGAAATCAATGAAAGAAAAGATCTTTACAAGATATATGAAATAATTTAAGATTGTTTTAAGTTTTAATGTTATTCCTTACTTTCAATTGGAAAAAAACTTGTTTTTTTTATTTAGTAGCAACCGCAAACTAAATACATGCAATATCTTTGGTTTATTATCACATAAAAATCATAGTTATGAAGCTGCTTAAGGTAAAATTAAATGCTAAGATTGGTCGGAAAATAACACAAACAAATTATTGCTTATATCGGCCAATATTTTACAAAGTTCGAACTTTCGCGTAAAGAACCCAGATATTGACGAGGGGGTGAACTTACTCATATACCTAATATGAGAAGGTTCTCCCCCTTATCAATACCTCGCTCTTTACGCTAAAGTTCAAATTTTGTTCCAATTCTTCGAGAATGATCCCTGAATCACAAAGCCCGTTTAATTAGAATAAATAGCTCTTTTGAAACTACTAAAAATACTTTTGGCGTAAACAGCGAGATATTGACGAGGGAAGAACCCTCTCATATACGTAAAAGTTTCTGTTCGTTTTAAGTTTTAATGTTACTCCTTATTTTCGGTGGAAAACACTTTTTTTTTAAATTTAATTTCTGATTGTTTTTAAATAATGCTGGGATATCCAGTGCCCCCTGTATAGAAATTATCTTCCCTCAGGAAAAATTACTCCATGCAAAGATCCTCCCACGTAACTCATTCCCCCCCACCAGAAAAATCCGCCCTGAAGACGCATGTATACTTACCAATAACAAATACTATATTTAAACAATGGGCAAAGTTCATAACTTGCAGCCCTTCCCACAGGGACTGTGGGGGATTAAATTGTCCTCAAAGACATAGATATTATATATTTTGACTATGCTGAACAAAATGGGTATCTAAAAATTTTGATCCGGTGACTTTGGGAAAAAATTAGCGTAGGAGGGAGCCTAGTTACCCTCCAATTTATTTGACACTTAAAAAAGGCACTAGATACTTTTAATTTCCGTTCGAATAAGCCCTCTTGCGAAATTGTAGGACCACTGAGTCCATACGAATCACCCCTGGAAAAAAAAGCAAAAAAGAAAAAAACACGCATCCGTGATCTTTCTACTGGCAAAAAATACAAAATTTCAGATTTGTTCATATAGGAGCTTGATACTTCTACACTAGGGTTCTCTGATACGCTGAATCTGATGGTGCTATTTTCAATAATATTCTATGACTTTTAGGGGGTGCTACCCCTTTTTTCGAAAATAAGACAAATTTTTTCAGGCTTGTAACTTGTGATGGGTAACTAAACTTGATGAAACTTTGATATTTAAAAGTAGCATAAAAATCGGATTTTTTTTTATGTTTCTATCGGTATCAAAATTTCGTCAAAATTCAAAATAACAAGCTTCTGACTGGTGTATTCTCTAAGAGGTTGTGGTCAACGTGTTTCAAGTTTCTTATTGGAATCCGAATGCAGATTTTATTTGGGTTGCTATTGGAAATTTCCAATTTTAAAGCTTCAAGTTGATTTTAAAAGTTCATGGCACTAAAATTCCCCTCGATAAAACATGAAACAAATTACTAATTGCTTCCGTGTCTCAGAATCAGCTTAGAACTTGAGAGGAAGAAGATGAAATCTTAGATTTTGCTCTGTAGGATAGCGAGTGGCAGATCCTAAACATTCATATATAAGTATCAATGATAATTTTTTAGAATTTGTAATATTACAAATAACAAGAAGAAATACATCTAGCACTGACTTCGAAGAAAAAACGATCGATTTTAAAGAGTTGAGAAGTCGCTGATTAGGCTTTTTTCGAAAAGTAGAATACAAGGATTCTTACCATAAAGTTGGTCTTGAATACTTAAACAGCCGAACCCCTCCATCATATGAAATAAACTCTGATAAACCGGCAAGCGCCAAATTCATAGCCTGTAAAAGAGAAATTACATTATCTTTCAATTTTCTATTCAAAATGTCAACTGTCGAAAGCTGAAACTCAAGTCCGGCTCAGATAACCTGAATAAAAAAAAAATAGAAGATCCTTCAGTGGCATACAGAAACCACAGTTTATGGTTTTTTAAACTTGACTAAAACATGTAACATACCCGAATTTTACATGTTAATACCCCGGGTCTACATACCCGAAATTAATCCTGCTGCCAGAAAATTTGAAAGCCCCCACAAGCTCAAAGAGCGTGCCTTTGCAAATCAATTTGCTTTCTGTTGGTAACAGGGTTCATGGGGAGTAGAATTTCCTTTTTTTTTTACTGTATAAAGGATTGGCCTTGGTATGAAAATACCTCTGTATTTCGTTTATTTTGTGTGATAAGTAAAACATGGAGGCACATAGGCATAGACATACCCTAAGATGTTTCTTGGTGTATCTAAGCCCTTTCCTCCCCAATTCGAAAAGAATATCAAAAACGGGAAAAATGAAACAAACATTTTACCCCATGAATTAAATAAAATGCAAAAATTCCAGAGACTTCAGCAAAGATCTTTACTAAGGTATCTTCAGTGAACAAATAATGTTAAAAGAAGTTGAACAAAATAGAGAACACAAAAATAGAAAAATTGATATAAAAAAGCAGAAACCTGATGAGAAAAAAACGGAAATTAAAATAAACCAATCTGAGTAAATGGGATCCAAATAGACATAAATATACGATTAAACTAAGAATAGAAAATGCCAGTGAAACCAAAATGCTGAAATGCAATAAAAAACCAAAAGTATTCAACCATTTATCCTCTCACACGTAGAACAAAATATGACTGGATTAAAAAGTGGTTTAAGTTTTAATTTAAAAACAAGAAAGATTATGCTAGAATCGAGCCGAATAGATAAATTTATGAATTTAAGTCTTAATTTAAAGAAGAAACAGATGCTAGGGTCCAGCCGACTTGACAAATATATTTACTTATAGGAACTTTCCAAAGAGAGAAGTCTCCCCAAGAAGAAATACGTTTGCCTTCTTCTCAGAAAAGCTTGATAAATATTAGCTTGTGAAATTGGCTTTTCTTTTAACCTTCAGCGTTAATAAGGAAAGAAATAATTTTATTTTTGTTACTACTCAAGAGACCAGAACTACTCAAGAATTTTGTTAGCGTGAAGAACATTTTTTTTCCGTTTTGGGGGGAGGTAATACATTTATGGCAAATATATCTTCTTCAGGTGGTAAATAAAAAATTTTTGCTTAATGATAGTGGTTCAGTAAGTTTTCACAATGTAATATAACTAGGATCACATAAGAAAAAAAATGACTAGAGTGGTTAAATATGACCAGAGTAACAAGAGGCAATTAAACTAAATAGAAGAAAGGGTAAAATTCTAGTTGAGTAACTTCTTGCTATCTCAGAGCTTAGGTTAGGTTTTAGGCTTAGGTTAGTCTTTAGGTTAGAAAAATGAAACTTTCAGGGATGGGTCTAAAGGCTAAAGTATATCCCAGGTAGGTATTTTGAAGTACCCATCTCCACTCCTTCACCCTCTAGGTGGCCCTGAAATTTGCCTACATGACAGGTTTATATTGAATGCTATAAAATTTTACCTAAAATTACCTATAAAATTTTACTACATACCTATTGAAATTTTGGCAAAACAACATTTTACCTTCATTTTCAGTTACCAGTTGCATTTTCTCTGCCTTTATTTCTGAAAATGCAATTCCTGTTATTTGGGTAGAATTCTGAGCCATATCAATGTTTTTTTTCAAAATTTAGGAAATGTATTTGCATATCTTTAAAACCTCATAAATTGGGATTGAGCAAAGTTGTAAATCTGAAAACGATTTTGTCGTACTTCATTCAAGCAGAAGATCTATTTTGCGAGGTTTCATTTTTATAGGACACATATTTTTAAAGGTCATCAAAGGCCAGGGCCTTCTAAAGAAACAAGGAGTGGAGGTGGGTTGTTCAAAATACCTTCCCGGGACATACTTTAGCCTTTAGACTCCTCCCTGAAAGTTTCATTTTCCTAACCTAACGCCTTTCCAAGATAGCCAAAAGTCAATCAACTAGAATTTTACCGAAAAAAGTCTTTGTCATTTGTTTTTAGCTAAATGCCTGTCATTGATAAACAAAAGGTCAAAAATGGTTATTGCAATCACTAGACGATGTAGTTATGTGACGTATCGTCCAACCTGTTTCAAGGATCTCTAGCACGAATAAGAATCGGGCCGTGCAAAAAAGAGTACGAAAACCAAGGAAATAGCCGAAACTTTTTTGAAATGTGCTAAAATTATCCAAAATACTGCAGAAAATTGTAATTTTTTCTAGTTCACGGGTAGGATGCAGCAATTCATCTGAGTCATGAGGGAACTCTGTAAGTAAGCCTGTACACATCTGTTCCAGGATGTGCTGGAATAAAGATGTGAAATACTGCTTTACAGCTCAAGAAAGCTATGGCTTCTAATATGAAAAATGCCGCTTCTCGACATTAAAAAATGTTACTGGTATTATTCTAAAGATTCTGTCAGATCCTTTTGCTAGACAATTACCGTCACATTTTTGTAGTTCTTTTTATTTTTTGCTAGTAATTTTATAAAATGTCAACTTACTTTAAGTCCAGAATACAAAAGCTTAGGTTTCAGCTGATCTGTGAGACGCAAATATTGAATTGTCCATAAGTTCACGCCAAGACTAAACAGTTCAGCTTCGACTCCTTTGAGATCTCTTTCCAGAAGTCTGGTCGTACTCAGACGCTCATTTGAAGGTAAAATAGGGCCAAACACATCACCTAAAATTTGTGACATATATATTTGTATTTGAAAAAGAGCGAAGTCCTTCATCTACTGGGATATATTTAGGTATCTACTACATAACGAAAATCTGATTTGCACATAGTTCAAGCAACGGTACTGTTTCTATTTCTAAATAGCGTGTTTTATCTTTTGCT
The DNA here is from genome assembly GCF_032884065.1 of Artemia franciscana. NCBI lineage: Eukaryota > Metazoa > Arthropoda > Branchiopoda > Anostraca > Artemiidae > Artemia > Artemia franciscana. Next base: position 1,527,529 of record NW_027062617.1, read on the forward strand.
AGACGACGAACGGAATACTGTTCAATTCTAGCATAGAAAAAGTAGAAAAAGATAATATAAAGCTAAAGGACAGGTAATGGAGAAAACACCATAGTGGAAGGTAAGCCATAGTAAAAGAAGGTAACCATGGTGAAAGGATTAGCCCAAATCAAATAGCTAATAGCTTTGGATGGAACATAAAAAGGTGGAGAAAGTGAAATGTAAAAACACTAACCGTCACTTATGTGTGCTTTATGATTTACAGAATTAGAATTATATACCGTCTCGTCTATGCAATACGAGGATACTCTTTATGTCAAATCATCATATTCAAGTTAACAAGGGGGGGGGGGGTCATGTTTCATTTTTTGAGACCCATGAGAGGGCATTGAAAATAACATCACCAAAATACATGGTTAATTAACTAACTTCCATTTGAGATGTATTAATCGCGAAAAGGTTTTTCGAAAGATAATTTATCGAACTAAAGAAAGAAGAAAGAAAAAATAAAGTAAAAGTAATATTACAAAATAAAAAAAATAGACCCAAAAATTCATTTAAAAATCTGTACCTTATAAAACCTGTTTTTAAATGAAAACTAAGAATATAACCTTTACTAAATATTGGAAAAGACTTAATATTAAAATATATACAAAGCTGTTGAATAAAATATCTTTAATTTTTGTAAAATTTTATGTGGGCAGAAAACAAAAAAAAATTAGAAAATAGACTCCAAGAGCACAAAACAGCAATAGATTACTCCTTAAAGAGTGATAAAAGGCCAAAAACTTTCGAATCAATAGCTGTGAAACATCGATTTAATCTTTGATATCATAATAAAACATCAGAGGAAAAACAAATTATGATTGAGTTTGGCTGTTACAGATTCACTAAGGAAATTGAAGATATCATTTTTACAGGGATTAGCATAAATAAAAATGATGGAGAATATATTTTTTTTAATATTACATTTTAAAAAAGCTAAAAATGATGAAGGTAGGGGAATTTCGGACGCTCGATCCACAAGTTTTGACTTAATGAACGTATGTCAAACCGAATAAGCTTTGTGAAAAGCCAACGCACTTTCGGTAGAAGTACCATAAAATAAAAAACATTCAATTTTTCAAATAGAAGGGCAATACAATTTTTTTTTATTTTAATCCAATTGATTTAGACTATACTTAGACTATATTACCTAGATTTAGGTATATATTTAGATAAAAAGGATGCTTCGTTTTGTTGGAAGTTCATATAAGAAAAAAAATGACATACACAATAGTAGATGGCAGTCACTGTGCCTTGTGTCTGTGCTTAAATTGACATGCTAAAGTTGCTTAAAGGCCATAACTACAGCTTATCAGATATAAATTTCCAGGTTTTCATTGTTAAGTGTATATAAAGCTAATGGCTATTAAAAGTCTGTAGTTTTACTAGAAATCTTACCCGTTTCCAATATTTTCAATGTTATCAGACAGTATGCTGTAAGAAGAATGAAGTTCGATCCAACTGTTTAGGGCTATAAAGATAGAAAGGTGAAGATAGCTAGGCCATATATTGTGGTGTTTTGGCCATCTATCTAGCATCAAACGAAGAACAGGCCTTCCCCTGAATGGGATTGGAGAAGGTCATGCTGGTCACAAGTTTAAAGTCCTACATCATAAGGCTTCAACTTGTTTTACAGTGCATGCACGATGATTGCCATGAAAAAATGAAGTTAGATGTGTCGTTTTAGTTTTTGAACTATAAAATCAAAATGATTTTTCTCAAATTAATTCTTAAGTATCTGGGCTCTGTTGAGTTTTTATTACAAAATACAGGTTTAAAACATACAAAAGCTTAAGGCATCCCATTGAGTGGTGGGTTTAAGAAAAGAAGAAGGAAAAGAGAAAAGTGAAAACAGAAAAGAAAGAAGTACAAAAGATTTCCAACATTCCTACAAATACGTTTAAATACGTTTAAAACTACTCGCTGAAGCCAGAAGTGAATTGGGAAAGATCCCACATGCTGATTTCAAATGAAGAAGAAAATTTAAGCTAATGCATACCTGATACAGTCACGTGAGCTTTTGGACTACCGAAAACGAATCTTCTAAAGTTAAAAAAGGGAATGACAGGAGTATCCTGAAGGGGTATATCAAGGAATCGAGTTACACGAGATCTGCTTTTGGCGTCCAATAGCATGGACATATGACGATGAAGAATTATACCCTCTGGCTGAAAAAAAAGTAATAAAGAATTAATCGAATAAAAAGATTCTGTATTTCGAAATCAGACGTAATTGATGATGTATCTCCATAAATATTGGTTCAATTACTACCCAAACAACATGGGAAGCTTATTGCTGGGAACAATAATAGCAATACAGAATTAAAAGCTTAACAAAGGTGGGTTGTGAAAGGTGTCCAGCATGTTGTAGAACGGGGTTTCCAAATCCCAACATTTGTTGAAAATAAGCTCTTTCACTTCATAAGCCCCCCCCACCCCTCGGATAAACAATAGTCTGGACGTGACCATGTGGACGTGACCAGTCTCTCTCGTGTCCTCTCAAACAAAAACCATTTTAGGCTATGTAAGCAGCATAGCACTTCTGAACATGATCATAGATAACACAAAAGTGATGCCTAAGTAAAGAACGATGTTGACACAATGTCTTATTTTTTTCAGACTAGGGCACTTTGCATAGAATTGTTTGTCATACAAACTTTTAAAGGGGCTCATTCGATAGGAAACTGAAAGTTCTAGAGCCATTTTTAATAATCGAAAATCATTTCCCCAAACACTTCCAATTAAAATTTTAAGATATCAATTTGGTTCAGTCTAGTTGAAAGGTTCAGTGTTATATCTTTGAGGATGGCAACCTCCCCCCCCAGAGCCACAAAAGAAAGGGCTATAAGTTATACTAGTTGCCCATTATTAACATGTGAGGGTTTTACCGAAGGGGTGGTCGTTTAAACTTTAGAGGGTCGTTTGATTGGAAATTAAAAGTTTTAGTTCTTTTTTTTAAGAATCAAAAGGGATTGAGGGCGACTACCTCCTCCCCACACTGCTCCACGTTTCCCCAAAAGTATCTGATTGAAACCGTGAGATATCCATTTTCTTCAAAACACTCCAATGAACATATACCAATGCTTCCAGGGTTGACACAACAACAAGCACGGGTGGTAAGTAATACCCTGGGGGTATATAAGGTTTTTATGGAATGGGTGGTCGTATAAATTTTAGATAGGGCTCATTTGATTCGAAATCGGAAGTTATAGTGCCCTTTTTAAGAGTCAAAAGTGATTTGAGTGCAATCCCCCCCCCCATGCGTATCATTTCCCAAAGTACATCCATTTAAAACTTTGAGAAACCTATGTTCTTTTGCATTGTTGAAAGGTCTAGCAATTATACCTTTGGGGAAGTAACCCCACAGCCCTCAGGGCAAGGGCTCTAAGCTAGGTAATTTTTTTACAGTTTACACATATCATAATTCTTATTGAGAAAGGAATGCATGTTTTACATGCATTCCTAAGGTCATAAGTCCTACATCATAAGGCTTCAACTTGTTTTACAGTGCATGCACGATGATTGCCATGAAAAAATGAAGTTGGATGTGTCGTTTTAGTTTTTGAACTATAAAATCAAAATGATTTTTCTCAAATTAATTCTTAAGTATCTAGGCTCTGTTGAGTCTTTATTACAAAATATAGGTTTAAAACATACAATGCATTCCTTAGGGCTCTAAGCTAGGTAATTTTTTTACAGTTTACATATATCATAATGTTATTGAGAAAGGAATGCATGTTTTATATTTACTTTCCCAAAATACGAAGGACATTCAGGTGAGTCTTTTTCAGGGAATGTTGAGGGGAATGTAAAAGGGTGTAACTCATGAATGACTGAGTATATTAATTTTGAACTTTCAGGAGGGAGTTGATCAATTGACCAAACAGGCCAATATTTGCACGTTACTGCTAATACTACTACTACAACTACCATTGCTTCTACTACTACCACAACTACTACTACTACTGCTACCACTACTATTACAAAAACTACTGCTTCTCTAGCGAGTACTACTAAGGCTGAGGGTATCGGAATAAAGATCTGAGGAAATCTTGAGGGAAAGGTTGAACTAAATCAGAACAGCTATGTGCCTACAGATTGCTGATACAGGCGTATCATTAAATACAAATTAAACAAAAAGTAAAAATGAATATGTATTGTCAGTTCAACATACACACTATTATAATTTTTCTACCGCAGTACGTAGCATTGATACAAAGCAATTAAGAATCTAGGAAACACTTGACAGCTATTAAACGGGAATATATTTCTCTAAAATATAGGAATTAACTGATATTTTAACAAACAGATATTGTTTTGAATCTATTCCTACTTATTCTCGAGGCTTTCAGCCTTAGGGGGTCTATAGTTTTAGTCTTATAAAAATATTAAAGAGTGATGGGAGGGAGCAAAGAACTTTTGCAAATTTACGATTAATGTAGAAGGTTTCTCCACCCTGGAAAATGGTAGTGGTTAACTTTCGGAAGAAATTATTGTGCCACTTTGAGGAAAAATTCAAAGATAGATATACAAATATATATAATTAAAAACACATAATTTTTGCTTGTTTAATAATAAAAGATTTATATAGCTGGGAGTAGTAAAAAGTTTGTGGTGTTGGTTTCAATTTTTCCAAAAAAACGTTACGTTTCATTTTTATTTGCAGGGAAATTCGGAAACTGGAGGAAAGTTGGAGCATTTACAGTAACATTTTTTTTTTGCCATATTGTTTTGGCCAAGAATGAACTTTCTTACAATAAAACTGGCTCTATGTAACCGTTGAAGCTTAAAAAAGAAGTACTTCAATTTTTAACTCTCTTGTACCATTTGTGTCCTGCAATATGCATCTTGTTCTATTTCCTTGCATTACGCCACCACTCCTTCCCATAACCACTTGATAAGCTCTCTATTCCCAAGTCAATTTTCCTCTCTTAGACTTTGTCTCTCTAGCTCTACTTCCCCAATAATCCCCAATTTTACGCCAACAAAATATTCAACATAAAATATAGAAGAAATTTTTTCCCTACATATTTGATATGTTAAATAAGTGAATCTCCTCCCCCTCTTTCCTGCTCCACCCCCTTTTTTCAATCACTAGATTAATTTTTTTTTTATTAATTTTGAAAAATCCTTCTTTTTACAATTCCTTATGCTCGTTCTTGCTTACTTATTTTATAGCTATTTTTTTGTAAATTTTGCTTTATGTTTCTTAGTCACGGAGAGTAATTTTTTTTTTGTATTAGCCAGTTCAGTACTTGTAGCCCACCTAATTTTCTTACAGCCCTTTTCCGACAATAAACAATATCCTATCTTACAGAGCATTTTTTGGTTTAACACTGCTGAAACATTTAAGCTATATGAAAATGCAAATTACCTGAATTTCTATTTGTATAGAAGCCTTGGCACGAACAATAAAGGTTGAAACGGTTACTGTGACTTTGATTTTCCCTCTTTCAACAAGTGGCACAATTGGGAGATCAACTTCAACCATACTACCCATAGGAACCTAAAAAGAGGCAGTTAACTAAATACAGGTATGCATAAACGAGGAGTTCTTAGTGTAACAGTAATTTGCATTTGAAAACTACTATCATAAGAATGAATACCTAATTTGTATCTCTTGTTAAACTACAAATCCCTCCATAAATCGAAATTGTTTTTACATATATTTCGCCACTTTATAAGTTATTGTAAAGTTACAATCGAAATTTTTGGATAAGTTATTGCATTAAGCTATCACGAGCTTAAATGCTAATCAAGTAAATCAGATCACTCTGATTATTTTTCGTTAGCTTTTTACTATTTACTGTAACTTTTCTGGTCACTCTTCGCCAAGAACTTACAACAAATCTGCGTTTCAGATGGTTATATTAGAGACATCAAGCCCGAATTTGTACGCAGAGAACGCCTTTGGGCCCTGACCCTCCGAAATCACAATGCTGTGATTTTTGTAGAGACTTTTCTGTAGAGACTTTCGTATTTTTTCTGTTCCCACAAATCATGTTAATTCCCAAGGTCGTCCGTCTGGAGGCCCGGCAACTTTAGCCTCAGCGAGTATTCAATCAAGTTTTCTTAGTTCTAGTAATAATTTCTAGTTGTAAGGGTAGGGTCTTGCGTAGTGATAAATGTGTATTTACCCACTAATTATAAAAATGATGAATTGGAACGACTATTTGCACAAGCCTGTGAAAAATTGCATACATTTATTTGACAAATTCAAAAACTTAATATCCCTTGTGTTGTTGTTGGGGACTTTAATTGTGAGATTAATTTTTCTGAATCAGCAGCATCACTTCGTGCTTCTATTTTCTGTTTTTGTTTTTTTTTGACGAGCTAACTGTGCAGCCACAAACTGAAAATTTCGCATGCATTCACAATTCGGCTAAAACATCAAATCTAGACCATATAGTTACTTCGATTGATTTCCCAATTTCTGTCGTTACCGTAATATATAATTATAGATTAGCGGACCACCTTTCCATAGCAACGTCTTTTAAACTAGATTTAACATATAATCCAATGAACCAAGATACGCCTAAGTCTAAATGATTTTCAAAGATAGACTGGGATAAGATTCATTTGCTCCTATATCAAGAACTTCTTGATTCTATTTTGAAAAATTTTTACATCCCTTTCCAGCTTCTTCAGACACCTCGCCCTATTGATGAAACTGAGATAAAGATTGCTCTTTATTTTTATTGTGCTAAGATTTCCCACGCTCTAAGATGTGCCGAAAAAGCAGCTGTTCCAACTCGAAAAATACACATCCTCATTCAAGTTCCCGATTGGTAAAAAAACACAAAACTCGCCGAAGCATGCTTCCGTGCGAAGCTTTGGTTTTTATTTAGAAAGATGACGATCGTCCTAAGTCAGAAGTTTTGAATGATATTTCCCTCAAAACAAGAAAAAGATTTTCTCAAGCGAGCTAGCTCCTCACCGTTCGGCATTGTTGATTCATATTCGGTTAGAGTTTCTGTTTCACCCATTTCTATTTGAAATACCTTTCTCCCCCAAAACACCACATGTTCTAATGCTCCTAAAGCTTCTGATATCCCCCTATCCGAGTGGAAAACACATTTTTCGAATAAATTTGCTGCACCAGATGCAACTTTAGAGTCTAAATATGAATCCGAACTTGATGAATTTCTATCTGTTTACTTGGAGTTTCACTATGTTATTACAATGCAACCCATTATAACGGTAATCTCCAAGCACAAATGGAAAGCTTCATCTGGTATAGATAATATTAGTGTATATCATATTATCCATGGTACCCCTTTGCTCATGTCACATCTAGGATTGTTCATGCAGATGATTTTTGACACTTTTACATTCCTGTCGTCTTTCGCATTGGTGTTCTCACTCCTATCCCCAAGATAGGCAAATCTAACATTCAATGCTCGACCTTTATGTAAATAATTCCTTAGACCACACTGCTTTTCCATTTACGAAAAAATAATTGAAGAAAAAACGGGTTTAATTTTTATAAAGTAGTGAACCAAATAAAATATAAACTACACTTTAGATAACAAAAATAAAAATACTCCGAATATTTCGGCCCCACGTCTGAGAGCCTTTCTCAGCGGAAGAAAAAACAAAAAAGGAGAAAATTACAACAATTTAAGACTTTTTTAAAAACAATATTAAAATGCTACGACAACTAAACCAACATAAAAAATACAAACCATAAAATAAATAAGAAATAAAACTCACATTATAAAACAAACACTCCCGCACTGACTGTAACTTTAGAAAAACTGAAGCAATTGTTTATATTGACACTTTCCTCTGCCACAATCGGTGTATAAATGGGAATCTATTAAAAATGAAAATTATAAATACTTGCAACAATACGAAAAGAGGTCACCCAACCCCAAATCCAACCAAAATCTTACAGGTTAATGAAACAAAATTATGAATTATAAATTGAATGGATTTTTTCATTTGCTATTTTAGCTGCCGTCCGTTGACTTCTTACAGTATTGACCATGCTTTGACTTTCTTTCGCAAGGTTATTACTTGTTTCAGGACAATTACGCAAATCAATACCCGTTGAAGTTTTTGACTGGTCTTTAATTAAACTATTATAAATGAATTTATTTTAAATTCCCCTTCATCTCCATTGATACTAATACCCCCATAGATAATCTTTTTTATTTCTATAATTTCTCTAAAACTTCGTAAAAGTCCTATAGACTTATCAACAATTTTTGTCTGATCAGATAAAATACTATGATGAGGAAAATTATACACGTGATCCGCTATAGCGGATTCAAAAGTTTCAGGTTTTTTATTCTGTCTTAGCGAGCAATCTATCGCATTTTTGTGTTGCTGTAGCCTATTTTTTAAGTTCTGCTGTGTTCTACCTACATAAAATTTACCGGTCAATGCATGGTAAATGCTGTAAGAAGTCAACGGACGGCAGCTAAAATAGCAAATGAAAAAATCCATTCAATTTATAATTCATAATTCTGTTTCATTAACCTGTAATATTTTGATTGGATTTGGGGTTGGATGACCTCTTTTCGTATTGTTGCAAGTATTAATAATTTTCATTTTTAACAGATTCCCATTTATACACCGATTGTGGCAGAGGAAAGTGTCAATATAAACAATTACTTTAGTTTTTCTAAAGTTACAGTCGGTGCGGGAGTGTTTGTTTTATAATGTGAGTTTTGTTTCTTATTTATTTTATGGTTTATATTTTTTATGTTGGTTTAGTTGTCGTAGCATTTTTATAATGTTTTTAAAAAAAGTCTCAAATTTTTGTAATTTTCTCCTTTTTTGTTTTTTTTTTTCCGCTGAGAAAGGCTCCCAGGCGTGGGGCCGAAATATTCGGAGTATTTTTATTTTTGTTAGCTAAAGTGTAGTTTATATTTTATTTGGTTCAGTGCTTTATAAAAATTAAACCCGTTTTTTCTTCAATTATTTTTTCGTCGACCTTTATGCCTTTAGAACTAAATTCTGTAAACTGCTTGAGCTACTTTCTGTAGATGAATTAAAGGAGAAATGTAGCGTTCCACCTTACCAGTTTGGTTCTCAGAATTAAAATACGGTACATTTATAGAATATGATTTATTGGCTAAAATTTAGCTAATAAATATTGGCTAATTGGCTAATAGATATTGGCTAAAATAGCACAAAAGCTAGCATAAGCACACCAAACTGTTACAATGATGGAACATATGCTAAAGGATAAACGTAAAACAAAAAGTTAAATCAACTATTAAAATAGGAAACAAAATAGGGGACAACATAGTTTTCTTTTACCTTATGGTCATCATTTGGGGACACAAGTCAAGATGGGTATTTGGAGCTCTTGAACATTAAGTCTTGCATTAAGAAGGATCTGGGGGGTTTTCTTTAAAGGGGGGAAGAAAACGTCGATGATAGTCAGAACTAAGGAACTTGTAACCAAAGTTCATGGTAAGGATGTAACGTCGTAATTCCAATGTAGTAAGTTCAAGTCTAGCCAAACCTTCGTCGTATTTATTATAGGACGTCCCCAGTATAATTTTTATTGCTCTTTTTTGAGTACTTTCAATTTTAGAACAGGGATCTTTGGTCAACCCATGGTGCCAGACAGGGCAAGCACATTCAACACAGGGTCTTATATAAGAAAAATGAATTATTCTAAAGTTCTGGATTGATATGGAGAACTGTACGAAAAGGGAGAAAGATTTGAGGAAACTACCAGATTTAAGTAAGTGGGAAATGTGGGACTTCCATTTAAGGTCATTTTCCGATTGCACATCAAGCAGTTCAACCGTATTTAAACTTGGCACGCAAAGGTAATTATTGATAAGGGGTATGTTTTAAAAAAAAAGAGGATAGCATTAAACTACTTTTTAGTATTCTTATGTTGAATTTAACACTGTCAGGATTATTCTTTAAGTTGTTAATGTGTGATTCGAGTTAAATGTCCGAAGTATTAGAGGTTTGAGAAAGTATTAGAGGTTTTATGATCATAGTGCTATTGCTAATGTCCTAATAGTGGTGGAACCAAGAGGTGGCCCAAGAGGGTCTCATTTTAGCAGCACACGATTTTAGGTGTGCATTTGACCCACTGGTACCCAGAGCCATGCTCCTTCATATGGTGAAAAGAGGTGTTCATCCCTCTAGTATTCGTATCTTGAAGAATTTATATTCGTGACTTAAAGCACGCATCAAACTTACAAATCCATTTAACCTGACAGTTTCAGATTCATCTTATCTTTCACCTGCTCCACGAAATAGGCTTTCACGTCCCAGTAACCCACCGAATGATCTGAATAGTTTTGTTTCTGTTGATAAAGGTACGCGTCAAGGTGCTATCGCTTAATCTACCCTTTTTAACAACGGTGTTCTAGACGCTCGATCAAAATGCATATCCTCATGCATCGAGTCAGCAACAAAGATGACACTTGTCTGTTATGCGGATAATGTCCTTTATCTTAGCAGGTCGTTACAGCGCATTGAAGAAAACTTCAGCATACTCGAGAGTGAATATTCTAAATTGGGGCTGCACAATTTAACTCTGAGAAATCTGAGATTCTTCTATATAATTGGGGTAATTAGGATCCCACACCGTCAGTTAAACTGGGAAGTTCTTTAGGAAAGCCATTTGAAAAACATTTGTATCTTGGTCTACCAATTGGCCCATCCCTAAAGGAAACCCGATTGCTGCTGATTTCCCACCTCGAAAAAATGTGGTGCGTCTTATGCTTCAGTTGTTCGAAATGAAAAGCGTTTCAACCGAATAATCCTTGCAAAACTAAATAATTCAGCAGAACTCACAAACAAATAAACGAAAACTCCATTCAGTATGCTTCAAATTTGCAAAATATTTTCCTCATTTACCCCCATAGACCCAAAATTCAGCAATAATCCGTAATTATAAAGTTGGCGACCTAGCAATAGCTCTATCAAACCGTATTTCGAAACACGGTCACAACATCAGTTTTCATCCATGGTATCCCCTTCTTATACATTGATATCTAAAGCTGTATGTATGTAAAAGTTGTTCAATGTTTTATAGATGTTATTTATAAATTATTCTGATGTCTCTTTATAAATTAAGTTTGATGTCTTTTTTTTCTTTCGTATTCTCTTTTTTTCGCTTTATCTATGTACTCCGTGTCCGAGTACTTTTGAAAAAGTATGACGGGTTAGAAAAAGATAAATGAATTAAAAACAGACTTCTTCGGCTGACAGTCTAAAACCAAGTGTTGTTAATGATACAAGTATAAAAATGCCAAAAAAGCAACAGAATGTTCTCCAGCTTTGGGGAAAAAACCAACGAATTGGTGAAACTTACCCGGAAAAAAAAGAACAACATTGATTGTCTAAACATTGCCGTTGCGACTGAACCTTCGACTTCAGCTCAAGAGCCAATACCGAATCCTGAGGTAGTAGCAGACAAGCGTGACGAAATAAACATTGAATATGAGCTTCACATTGAAAACTTATTGGAAGACTTTAATTTATTGAAAGGGAATTTTCAACTAAACAAGGACCGTCCCAATTTCATGTCAAAGGCTCAAAAACAAGAAAGCTTCAAGCTAACTGGATGGATAACTACACTTGACTAGTATCTTCTACAGTGAAAGAAAAAGGATTTTTCTGCAAATATTTATTTATTATTTGTTTGTTAATATTTGTTACTGTATTTCTTTGTGATCAATCCGGAAGGCAGTCTCACAGATAATAAAGGCACCTTTTCATGGAGCCTCACGTGAATTGGAAAAGTAAACTCAAAGACTTTTCTAAACATCAGTTTGTGTGCGCAACATTGAAACTACCCAACAAACCATGGATGTAAAATTTGAATTGAATTTTTGTGTTACTTGAAATACATGATTTGGACGGACTTCATGTTATTGTCTATTCAAGATGGTTTACTTACTGATACAAAATGCTGATGCTGACCACGCAGAATCTCTGGGCTGTAACGTTGGACATCACCTCCTTTGCCCACAACAACCATAGCATAGTCTTTGGATGCTGGCAAGGTAAGAAGAAGGTTTGCTTCAGGTAATTTATTATTGACTAGGATCGCCTTGACTGTCACAGTTTCTCCTCGTCTTACCACAGGGGTTGACTCCAAAACCACATAAAACGGGCGAGCAACAGGAAACTGGAAAATAACAAACATACTTATTAAACTTGACAGCATTCCTATCCGCTAAAGTGAAAAGAAAAAGAGGTTGAATATTTGGTTATCAAACACATGCAGAGCTAACAACGGTACTCAAAGACTCGCGCACTCAACATAGAAATTCCAATTTTTTATGATTTTCCCACGAATTCCCTGTTTCAGATGCTATTATATGCGTATTCTTGCGTAGTAACATATTATCATTCGAAATTTTATTTAAAAATTTAATTTAAGTCAAATCACAAAAATTACACCAATTCTTATCTATTGGGGTTACACTATCCATTGAAAAAATAAAAATTTGCTAAATAGAATATATTATGTGCTTTAGTTACACCACAATTCAAATTGTTTATTCAAAGGTGAGTTAGCACTTTATTTATTATTGTCAAGTATACAATTTTTCAAGATGGTTAAGAAGCGTGTGATTTCCTTCCCAAAGACAGTAAAAAGGGTAATAGCGCGAATACACACAGGGGTGGATCAGCATCAAAAGGTTTTGATTTTACAGGGAGGGGAGGGGTAGAGGAGGAACTCTTGCACACGGTGAAAAAAATTCTAGAGGTGCAAAATTTCGAATAAGTTATTTAACCTTTATAATCATTTGTAATTTTAGAAATTTGTATTTTATTAAAATAAAAAAGAAGATGCAGTTGATAAATGAAAATAATTAATAAACTGTTAATTAATTAATACAATTTTTTAAATACTTGAATAATAATTATAAACAAAATAGTTAAATAAAAATAATTAAATAATTTAAAAAATAAATTAAAACGTAATTAAAACTAAAGTGTTATCTAATTAATAGATTTAAAATGATTTTGTTAATAAATGAAAATTTTGTTAAAATTTAACCTGAAAATTTTTTGGAAGACTCATCAAGATTTTGCCCTGAGCGCAAGGAAGGCCAGAACTGTCACTAATCAGCAGGGCAACGCGTGTTTTATCATTATTCGATGGCTCGCCTCTGCATTACCCTCCTCAACTCCCGTTGAAAACCGCTTAGCAAACATGTTTTTGGCAATTACATAAGACTTGTGAAAATGTCAGTTACAAAAATATTTGTTTCTTGATCAATGAAGAGGAGATGAATAAAAATGATCTCCCTCCCATTTTTATTGTTGTGGCTACTATTTTACTAAAATGAATTTCCATTGTCATCATTTCTTTGAAATTCACAGTATGAGTTTCATTTTGCAATTTTAGTTACCTCTTCAGTTCATAGTCAAAAGGGGAGATTTCGCTGAGTTAATTTTTTTCGGCGACTTTAGTTATCTCCTCAGTTCATGGCCAAAGCGAGAGACATGTTTATGCATGCAAAAAGAAGTTACCCATAATAATCACTCTTACAATAATATCTATAAAACAAATCATACAGCCGTCAATCATAGAAGGGATGATTAGCGGCT